>NC_039294.1:0-325000 GCF_003368295.1 Carassius auratus | reverse complement strand
GTCTGTTTTTGTTTTGGTCCGTGGGATTTCGCCCGCTGCCAATTTACCCAACAGGATTTTAGGACACCCTGGGTTGCCAGTTGGCAGTAAATACATCATATTACAGCCCTGGTAGACAACAAATTAACTGGGTTAGATATCCCAGATTCTAACTGAACTAAAAAGCCTCAGCATCCTTCTAAAAAGCACTATGGCCAGAGGCATATTAAAATGCAGAAAAATCTAATTATCAACATGCAGTGTAAAACTCGTCAAGTTCCATTGTCAGTTATGATCATTCCTGCTGCATGTCCTCAATCTGGCAACATCTGGCCACATAAACATCAAGTCTGAGGAGGAGGGAGTGGGAGAAACAGCTTTCTCCAATAATTTGTATCTGGACTGCAGTACTCATTTCAACCACTGGCTGTCAACGTTACATACTGCAGCTTTAAACTTATGTTCAATGATTTTAAATAAAACAAACAATACTTTAAATCCTAAAGACACACTTTTAATATGCCTTTTATCATTTACTTTTGTTTGCCACAATATAGTCTAGGATAAAAAAAGGGATTTTTCACATCACAATATTAATATATGCAATTAATTATGATAAATTTGATTAATTCATCAGCATACCATGCAAGCAGTTCAATAATGTTTTTAGAAATTAAAGAAGTTAACATTGGAGGAATGGTTGGCTAACAGCCAGAGCAGCAGGATATGAAAAAGAAGGGGCTCTTGGGATTGTTTCCCCTTTGTATGCATATGTGTGCGTTCACGTCACATTTCCGTTGACCTAGCTGGCCAAAATGTCCAGACATTGTTTAAGCACACCATTTCACCAGCATGCATTCTCACACACATTCTTTTTTTGAAAATCAGAAAAGAAGAATAATTTTTCAGGGTAGTGAAAAAATATAAACAAACATTTAAAAATTGTGTATGCGTTTTTATAAAAAAAAATTGCCCATGCAAAAAAAAAAAAAATCACAGTCACAATGCTAGGGTGTTTGAAGGTGGTTACTAGGGTTTGCTGGGTGTTTGCTTTCTGACCCAAATCAAAACAGCCCAAAGTCTCCATGATATTCTGAGGCCAGATTCACAAAACATCCTTAAGAATGGGCAAAAAGTCAGTGCCAAAAGCCTCGTGGTTAGTGTGTCGACAAACAGAGCTACTGTGCTCAAGGTGACCCGAGTTCCAAGTTCAAGACTTTGCTATAACTACTTCAATAACTACAAAAAGTTATCTTTTTATCCTCATATTGTTACTGTTCCTGGTTAAAAATCCCTGGCCACCAAAATGTCTCATTATGCTATAATATTACCAAATATTGGATCAATCTTTTAATTAGCACAGGTTTTGCATTTCTTTTAGGAGATGACTGATCGTGGGCCTCACTGGTCCATAAATAATAAAATATGTCTTCCATGTAGGTTCATCATCCTCTGTGTGAAAATCGTAATTCTGATTTTTAGAACCGATTTGAGGTCCATATCACAAACTACCATAAACTTTGAACACAGCTCTAATTCTAAACGTGAGCAACAGCACTAGTGATGCTTGCTTTAGCACAGAGCACTTATTATACACACTTAGTGGGAGGCATTCCAAAGTGTGCCTTCAAATGAGCAAAAACACATTACAACACCTCAGTGGCACTCAACGATGTCTGTGCATCTGTTAGACAAACTTTCAGCGTCTCCAAACACACAATGACAGCATTCTTGACTCGACCACGACCATGATACAAAGCTACTTTGTAATTTTCTCTCCTGCTGGCAGAAGCCCATTCAATAGCCATTCTTTCTCTCCCTGACACCAGCATGCACAAAAAAACAAACAAGAGGGCAGAAAAGTGCATAAACTGAGGCTTTGCGCCCTTTTATGAGGCTGCACAGCCTGAGGAGGTTGATCAAAAGGAAGTGCGTGCACACACACACACACACAAAAGAAATGCGCTACTCTGAGCATATAAGGCTCCTTCGACCATATCACACAGTCACATCGCGACACACTGTTCCCCTATGGGTGGGAGTCGAGGGGCCAGCGAGTGTGGGAATGAGGGGATTCTTACAGTCTGAGATGAACACATGATGAAACGGAATCCCCTGTTCTATATGTGAACATGTGGCATCAGCACTTCTCTGTACTCGGCTGTACATTTGAAAGATCTAAGAAGGTTTAGTTTGTATACACCCAACGTCTAGACACGAAAAGCTGAAACTGTACTGATGCATGTTATAAATATCACACATCGTCTAAACTTAACTCTCGCAAAAGTCCAAATGAGAGTATCATCTTAAATAACCCCCATTAGAAAATACAACAGTGCATGGTTTATTTTTTAGTTTCAGCTGCTTGACACAAAAAGGCTATATTTAAGGAAGCTAAGGGGCTGTTAACACGACAATGTTTTCAGCCAAAAACTGGAAACTTTTTTTTCATTCTGCCTGATCATTTACACGACACATTTAAGTGCAAGTTTTTGAAAATGGCAACGCTATCGTTTCGGTGTAAACATCCAATACGGGAATCTTTGAAAATGGTAACGTCATGCGCATGTGTAGTACTTATTACGTATATAGACATGCGCAGTAAGTGTTGATTTTAAAGGCAAGTGCGAACAAACATACACACCAGTGGCGGAGTACATGGTACTGTTGTTGCTGCTCAAGAGTTTGCTAATGATTATTCAGTAAAGTGTGGATTTACTTCACCAATATTACAACCAACAGCAGAGACGCATCATTTGCATCATATAATTGTCACTTTCCTACAGGTAACGCACTGTTTACTAACAAGGTGACAGCGCCAACTACAGGTCTGGCATACATAATAAAGCGTTTTTGGCCATTTTCGTTGATGTGTGTAAACGCAAATCGTTTTGAAACCATTATCGTGTACACAAAACTTTTTAAAACCGCAATGGAAAAAAAAGTACAGTTTTTGACTACATCGTTGTTGCGTAAATGTAGCCTTAATGGCTCTATTGTTAAAAGGACACTAATATATGCAAAACACATTTTGTGTGCTGTTACAAATATTTTCTGCAAGTTACTTTTTTTTTAAATTCCAGGCCAGGTGTAGTAAAAAGTTAACTCTGGACTCTGATCATGTCAATAAAGTGTACTAAATATTTAAAAAGTACAAAATAATCAGCTAATGAATTTTGCATCAGAATTAGTCTGAAAGACCTCTGCCTATTTTACACAACTTCCGGTAGTAACGACACACTGGATTTGTTGTCAGATTTACAAAGTGCAACTATTCAATGTATTTAACAAAGTTTGTTTTGATTATTGTGGTATAATCTAATCTATTAATATCTCATATGAACCGCCTCTAATCAAAATGTGTTGGGTCACTATATAAGCACTTCCTGTCTAAAAAGGTGTCTACAGAATAAGCTGCGATATGGACCAGACTTATGCCCTTTAGTCAAAGGTAAAGGTTTGGTTATGTGAGATTTATTTGTTTATTTAGAAGTAGATTATCTGGTTATGAGCATTATTCATATGAAATTGTTTGCATTGTTTTTTTGACTGTACAATTAAAAGAAGTGATTGTTCCTACTGAACTTGATAATATATAATAAATGTTATTATATTACAATATTTTTCTGAAATATACACATGTATGTATACATACATACACATTATATGAACATAATATACACAACACACATAGGCCTACATATATTATGTAAAAAAAAACTTATTTTGGATGCGATTAATTGATAAACATCCAGAGGCCCAGATGATGAAATCATATTTGGTGTGAACTAATTTGCATACACGTTCACGAGCCCTTTTCACATGTGCATGCGATTTAGTGTATCTCATATTATTATTATTATTTTTATTATTATAATAACAAAATAAATCATAAACTGAAATAAAAGCAGCGGTTTGATACAGACAATAAAAAGCACATGAAACAAACTTACGAGCCCCTTTTCATGTGTATGCAAATAAGCTTGTCATTTTATTATTGTATAATTATTATTAAAAAAATATCATAAATTTGAGTAAAAGCAGCGTTTCCAGTCGCCTAGAAAGCACATCTGCATAAAGTCATGCATACAATTTCACGAGTCTATTTCACGTGAGTATGCAAATGAGCTCGCTTTACATTATTATTATGTATAATAAATAATAACAACGTATATGGTTTTTGAAAAAAAAAATTATGTAATCGCCAGCCTTAAATCGATCCCATTAAGAAACTTCTGAGCGGGCGTGAACGCATGAGCACGTGCAGTTTTTTTTTTTAATTCTTAAAATAATTTTGCCGTGCTTTCTTTAATCGCCCGTTCGAAATGACGCAAATTCTAAGAAACTGTACGTAATTCACGTATCTTTCGGACCGAGCCAGACGCGCGCTGAGAAACTGCGTGATCCCTTTAAACGTTCTTCAGCCCCTCGCGTGCCAGAGTGAAGTTCATTATAACTTTGCGAGGGCAAAACCTCAACACTCATTATGAGTTACACGAAACAATGAATGCACAAGTTCAACTTCAAAATAATTCCTGCGGTGACATAACTGCTGGAGAGCAGAGACGGGAGACCCCCCTCGACTCAAACTCTCGCGTTCCGCGTTATCTGCGCTGACCAACAAACTTCTGGCCCGAAAGAGTCGGGGTTATATGTATCTCAGAATTAACCTTGTGCTGAACCCCGTTAAACACATTTATGTGCTGCCAGAGAGAGCAGTGAACAATGATTAAACATGACTTGCCTGCCAGCCGTGATGTCCGTTACTTTCTCTGTCATGTTGGATGCGCGCAACAGCCCTGCGTAAACTTTCAGGAAGGAAAAAAACACACACAAACTTTCCATGGACACAGCGACAACAAGCGACTAAAATCCTTGATGTGGAGAGACATCTGAACTTCCGGCAAATTAAAAGCCCCATTTCGTTTCCAGAAGCCAGCCATGTGGTGTCTGTAACCTTCTTAATTATTATTATCTCTATATATGATATACGTTATATTTCACAACAGAAAATTGTGTAATTATATATATATATATATATATATATATATATATATATATATATATATATATTTTATACATTATAAACTTTTTTTGTCTATCACTAAAGTCAGTTATTAAAAGCTCATATAAATTACACTCATAATGATTGTAAATTGTAAATAAATAAGTGTTTACAATAGTTGGAAGTATAGCATCTGACATAACCGAAAACTTAATTTAATGTAGCGCTTTGGGACTTTTATTTTAAAAACAAGTTCGAGTTTAGTACTTACTTTGTGGCTTCACGTTATAGATTTTGTAGGTTCCTTCGTCAATTGTGTGATGTCCATTAAAAGCGTTATAAAATTGTATGAAAGTTTATGTAATCTTCAAACTCCACAGTAGTACAATCCACACTAAACTTTTCTTTCATGTCCTTGTAAAAGGAAGAGCATAATGTTAAAGTGTACGTTTCATGGTTTATTTTTTATTATGCACATCACAACGTATTAAAGAATTGTACAGGAAATTTGACCACGGTGTGTTTCAGAATAGCGTCTCAATCCACATTGAGATTTCTAACTAATGCAATGACAGGATCCGTGAATGAATCCTTCAATACTCAGTAATACAGAGCCATCGTGTGGTCAGACAGTGGGCCTTCACGATTTGATTAAAAAACGACAACAACAAAAAACGCGATACATACTTTATGAGGACGCTCATCTCTATTTGAGTCATTTGAAAACATTAAACATACATTCTTGTTTCCTTCAAATGTAATATTCTACCCAATGCCGGTTACAAAGCCCATTTGGATAAAACATTCAGATCTGGTTATTGCAATACAACTTTATTCAGCAACAAGTTAACTTTATTGCAGTTGTTGTCATTTTACTATGAGTACCTGGTTAATAAACAAGCTGTTTATCCACATTCAGCTCTTATTTGCTGGTGTATTTGCATTGTGGAATCTAACACAGTGTTTTAGATGAAATCTGAAGGCACTGCGGTTGGACAGCCACGCACGCATCCCATTTAGTGTCACTATAGGTTAAATCTCCCCAAATATGATTATAGGATTGCACAGAATTTGTACCATTAAACTGCATTTACAAAAGCCATTAATAAGCTGTGTGTATATATTGTATAACATATTAAATGTTGGTCACAGTATGATGATTGGTCAGTTTTAAAAGCAAGGCAGAGCATTAACAAGAGCATTATCATTGGCAAGAATGATGATATATCATAAAGCATAGCAAAGCTTAACCTAAAATTTAATAACAGTGTATTAAAGCTGCTTAGAAAAAAGATCCATCAACAGAAGATTACATGTTAGCTGGCTAGTTAAGACAAGTCCATTGTCTGAGACACTATTAAATGTTTTAAAGTTAGAAATCATTCCGCCAATTATGTTTTTGGCAGGTTGCATTGTAGATCTCCTAAAATACAGTATAAAATTCACTGCCAAAAATCTTGGGATACTTGGGAACTAACTTTTTGTGCTGTTTTTGCTACTTTATACTGTAAAATGATTACAAATGGCCACAGTCCAGCTTTGGCACAGTAATATTTAACATTCAAGTGTCTGTGAATCTGTAAATCAGGTCTTTTATCAAGACAACTATTGTGTAAAAGGAAATTCATGTTGTTATGCAAGTAAGACCTCAATTGAGAGAAGAAGAAAAAATACAAATGAGAAGGAAATGTCAAGTCACTTCAACATGAGCTTCTAGGAAAATCCCCAAATGAATCTAAGTTTGAGGCTTTATAGGAATAGTTCATCCCAAAAAAGGAAACATCATAATCATTTACTCATTATCATGTCGTTCCAAACCAGTATCACTTTCTTGCTTTAATGAACACAAAAGAAGAATCCAGAATGCTCTTTTTTTTTTTTACTTACAATAGGGACTGAGACTGTCAAAATAACCAAAAATAAGAAGTTAAATAACTTAAATCACCTTAAATATAGTCTATACAGCCCATGCACCAAATCTTGTATTGTTTTTAGTAAAGTCATAAATCTTTGTGTGCCAAATTTTTTTTTTTTTTTTTTTAACTTAAAATCAAAACACATGATGCTAGTTTTAATGTCATCGAGATGTCAGAACCAATGTTTGACCTCATAACATGCAAAACATGCAAAAACACAAATGTTCGGCTTTTCCTAACACAAAGCTATTATATCGGTTTGTAAGCACATGAGTCAATTAGACTAGCTTTATGATACTTTTTTTTGTCATTTTTAACCCGGACCATTTATTTTATTTTATTTTTTCAAAATGGAACGGAGCACTGTAGACTTTGCTAAATATATTTAATTCAACAACACAACCGTGTAATTATTGAGAATATTAAAGATGTAATGCAATTTTTATTTTGCCAATAAGTTTCATAAAGACGGTGTCATTAGATTTGTTTTTCAACCCTTCCTTGTCTGACAAACTGCTAAATACAGGAATGTTAGGATTATTTTAACTGCATCTCTTAATTCAATTAAGAAGCAAACATTGAATAAGATTGTAAAATTCCTTTTTGTGCATTAGTTCAAACTGTGTGTTCTAATGAATCGATTCAAAACTGATTCAATGATTCATTTAGGTCAACTCACAACAAAGTTGTGAGTTGCAAAGGAAATGCAATGTTTTTCATTTTATTAAAGGAAAGGTTAATCTAAAAATTAAAACTTGCTTAAAAATGACTCACCCTCACCCAAGATGTAAATATTTGCTCGTGCAAACAGATTTGGAAAAATGTAGCATTACTTGACTTGCTTACCAATGGATTCTCTGCAGTGAATGGGTGCCGTCAGAATGAGAGTCCAAACAGCTGATAAAACCTCACAATAATCCACAAATAAAATTCATCTTGTCTGAATGAGGAGAGAAAAATGCACATATTAAGCACCATTTACATATGAAAACCAAAAAATGCATCGGTGGCTTTTGATGTGAGAGGACAACAGGGGAGTATTTTTATGGATTATGGACTTGGATAATTATTCAGATTTTATTTTTTTCTTACAAACTTTACACTTCACAAGATCTTAGTGTGGATTATTGTGATGTTTTTATCAGCTGATTGGACTCTCATTCTGACGGCACCCATTCACTGCATAGAATCCACTGGTGAGGAAATGATGGAATGCTACATTTCTCCAAACCTCTTCTTATGAAGAAACAAACTCACCTTCATCTTAGATGGAATGAGGGGAGTACATTTTCAGCATTCTTCCATTTTTTTTAAAACAATGAAAAACACTGCACTTGCTTTCAAAAGATTGCACTATTGCTGCCTCTCTATTTCCTATTGCTGTTTACTTTGTCACACAGGTGCATACGATTGAGAAAACATTTTTTGTACTTTCCTGTATTTAAAAACCATCTGGAATTTGGAAAGACATGAGGGTGAGTAAATGATGACAGGATGTTCCTTTATAAAATTGGCTTGGTCTTGTTTAACAAAATAAACAACAAATCAGTAACAGTGGACGAGTGATTATCATTCTAATGCTCTCTTTGTTTTTTAGATGAGATTGCACTAAGTATGTCGTGTGTGCGGATGTCATTCACTGGCTCTGCAGCCATTCTGTTCTCAGTTCAGCCACCTCTTGGCCGTACCAGTCGTGTAGTTTGGAGAAGCTGCCTGTGCCGGGTGAAACAGGGCTCTCGGGTGACCCACCGCTGGGTTTCCTCCGCGGAGGTACCGTGGGTGGTTTGACTCCATCCCCCTTCCCACAACAGTCCCCTTCCCAGACGCAGCCCTCGCTGACACCGTTTGGCAAGCTGGTGGGTTTACTCCAAGACACCCCGTTTTCTCTGCTAGACACCCCTTCCTGCGAAGGCCCTGTAATTTCGGCGTTCTGTAATGAAAAGGTTGTGGGTTGGGAGCTTGTTGCTCCTTGCACTTGCGGCTGGTGCTTCTTCAGCTTGTTTTTGGCTTGTGAAGATCTGGCTTCTTCTTGTACCTCCTCCAGCTGCCTCTCCAGCTCCTTCACGACCAGCCGCATGTAGTCGAAACTCGCCCGGGACAGAGCCTTGACCCACGATTCCATAGCAGGCTGGTTCTCCGCGGCCATCTTGTAGACCCTCGCTTTGACACAGTCGAATTTAACGGCGAAGGCAAACTCTTCGGATTCAGACTCGCAGAGCTCCACCGTACAGCCTTCCAGGACGATGACGCCAATCGGCTCTCGGCTTTCCCTCTCCTCGAAGTAGAACAGCATGTTACCCTTCAGAATAAACCAGCGGCGGTGGTAGGCCGTGTTCCGTTCCCCTTTCTTAAAGAGGAAGCCTGTCTTGTCTGGAGGAGAGTTGCATGTGGCATAATACGCCACGCTCTTCTCATTCAACTTCATAATGGTCTCTGAAACAGAAATCAATAAATACATTCATAATATTTAACTTTAATAATATTGATTTAATCCAAGGTCGCATTTTTCTACTTGTTATATCGGGTCGACAAAAAAAGAAATGCTCCTGTATATGTAATCATAATAATTATTTCATTTTTTATAACTATCAGTTATCGGTCAATGTAAGATGTTATTAAATACAATATGATTTTAAAACATTTTAATTTGACTATTACATTTCTTAAAGCCTGTGTCATTAGATTTATTTAGCAATCCTTCCTCAACTTGTGATAGTGAGAATATTACAAAGATGTATTCATAACATCTCTGAATGAAACTTGAGTATCAAAATTTGCATAAAGAGTAAACATCAGTTCAAACTGTGAGTTCCAATGAATCTATACAAAACTGATCCAACAATACATTTAGGTCAACACTTGACAGTGTTAAAGGAAATGCAATGTACTTCATGTATTAAAATGCTTTATTAAAAATATGTGCAGGTAAATTATTTTTTAAATAGATTTTATCATGTTTACTTCCTACAACATCTTGAATCTATTTGCCTACAAAGGCTGTTTGATACAATGATGATTCCTCTTAAAAAAATGCCACTTCTGCACAAATACATAAATATTAACAAATGTCAAACATTGTGGAAAGAATTAACATACACTACCTTACAAGATTAAATTTTTTTAATTTTATGCTCACCATTTATTTAATCAAAATTAAATTTAAATACAATTTAAAGTATCTGTTTTCAATTTGAATATATTTTAAATGAATTTCCAGCAGCCACATACAGAGATGATGTATGACCATTACTCTAGTTCCCTTGACAAAAACCAAACAGAATGTTTTAAGCCTAAATACTTATATCAGAACATCATAACATTCAAATTTTCTTGAACTTGCATTGCGTTGAGCAATCTTTTACTCCAGTCTTCAATATCACATGAACCTTCAGAAATCGTTCTAAAATGCTGACTTGCCACTCTAGAACACTTTTCATTGTTATCAAATGGTTTCAGATAATTATTTTAGGATACTTTAAAGAATAGAGAGTTCAGAAGATTCATTTATTTGAAACAGAAATCTTTAGTAACATTATAATTATGTTACTGTTACATTTTATCAATTGAACACAGACAGTACTTTCTAAATAAAAGTATTAATTTTCATAAAAACTTTCAAACCATAGTGTATGTGTAAATTCACCTTTCTTTCAAAGCTCTTCTGTGAACCCTTCACGTCTGGCCTGCTTCCAACAGTCAATCAAAACACTTGCCGAACATCTCCATCCCATTTCTGATCTAAAATACAGAGCCACACACAGAGTGAAGTCAATGACTGATGTGTCATATTTATATCAGGACATCCTTCTTCACACATCTGACCCTGTTTAAAACACACAAATTCCTCTTTCTTAAAACAAGCAGAATATATAAAGGTCTGTGGAAGTGACTAAACTATACATGAATCAGACAGAGCGTCAAAACCATGTGATAGATTTTCTTTTTTATAAAAAAAGTACAAATAATACAAATCTTATTAGTGTTACATTTTATTTAATTACATGCATGTGTGTGTAAACACACTTGGCAGTAATGCCCTTTTCTGATTCTGATTACCGGTAAACATAATATTCATATAAAATATATATTAATGACTTTTCCAAGACTGAAAGTAACTAAAACTCTTATTTTAAAATTCCTTGATATTCCCATGGCTGTAAAAAGCATGAAAAGATACTATGGTATTTCCATCTAATACTATCACTTTACCATGGTATTTTCTGGTAGTATCACTGCACTTCAGAAATAGTCCAGATGATATGTGTATTTTTTTTTTTTGCATTATTGAAAACAATCTTTTATTGTATTATTGATTAGAATATTAGCTAATTATCATAGAAAGAAAAAATTAGTAGCCATAATATGGACCGTTGTAAATGCTTTGATACTGTGATACTCAGATACTGTGATTGTCCTCTCACATTGTTGATTTCACCATTTACTTTTCACCTGAACAGTTTATGTTGCTGTATGTGGTATAATTGTAATCCTTAATCATCAACACATAGGGGCAGACATAACATTTTCTGTTTTATCATGTTTGGTTCAGGAGATATGAGACAAAATACATCATTTGGTTATGGTGTTTTTGCGATGGCTCCATTTCTGAAAATGTTCAGGGCTAAAAACTATACAAGCATCTAAATGTCATGATACAGTAGCCTTTTTAGTAGCCAGTACATGATACATTTTTATCTTTAATTTGCATGCACAAAAAAAGGAACCAATAAGCACCATGGTAGTATCATGTTTACACAAGTTTTGTGGTATTAAAAACTGTGTTCTTGGAAACAGTTTAAAGGTTTTTTTGTAAACACCATGATACATGAACTTCAATATGACTGTACACGTCAAAATAACACGGTATTACCATCTGATACTGTTCCATGGTACTGTCACAGTAAAAACACAGTGTTAGTGATCCAACCAGCCAACAGAGTCTACTGCAAAAGTGTTAGCGATCCAGACAACGTGCGTTCAAAGATAAACATTAAAAAACATATTTACACTACATCTCAAGTGAGCATCAGAATGCTGCAGATACATGCAATCAGATCTGTAGCAAATAAATATGGTTTAACAACGTACAAGAAGGTGTTTAAAGCCAATTAAACATTATCAATCTCATCTATACCCGTAAAGTACGAAAATCATGCATAATAAAGTGCAACGTGTAGAGAAAGTCAACACAGTCATTCTCGACTCACAGCTCGAGCAGTTTGCTTGCTATTAAACCATCAAATGCAGCCTTGTTTCTACCGAATAACTGCTAAATCCGTGTTACAGAGATAGAGAAACTCATAAAGAGAAAGGTTTAAGAGATCTAGTACGTCGTTTCGAGATTATATCGACATTAAACCTGCCTTTTGAGCGTGATATTGGATAGTTTCCTCCCTTCTTTCTTCCTTTCCTGACTGACGATCACGTGACGCTGCATGACTCTCTCTAGTAACAGCAGATCTGCGCGCGCTCACGCGAGCATATATTCACACAATGGGTCTCACGCTCTTCTTACATTAAGTTTAAGAGTGGATAAGTGATTATATATGTACATTTAGATTATATGAATTACGTTTGGTCATAACTGACAAAAATACTTCAGTAGTACATGGTGCAGTGATGCTAATGCACATACATTTTATCGCACTCCGATACCCATGGTGTGTATTTATAACCATGATATGACAAGTTTTTATCAGTAGTTTATAACAGACTACTGTGCTTCGAAATACAGCCTGCAATTTACAAACATACCGTATTTCACAGTACCATAACTGTACCATTAGAATATGACCACGGTTTTAAGACCATGAGACAAGTTTTTCAATACTTTTAGAGCCCAACTCAAATTAATACATCATCTATTCATTTGGACTTAGAGTCCACAGCCAAACCAAAGTCAAACATTCAATGTAGGATTGGCAAAAAAAAAAAAAAAAAAAAAGACACAAGAAAATAAATATATAATGTACATACACATTTATAGGTAGATACTATAATATATACACTACTCATATGTAGAAAAATAAAATAATATTCAGAATAAGTACAACACATTAACACCACTGATACAGCAAAATCTGTATTTATTATGGAAAATAAGAAAGATGATGAAAGAAATCAAGTCTTTCTTAGTCCCCAATATATTACTATACATACAGTATCTATTCTGCTTATGTAATGTACATGAAGGACACATACAGAGAGTAAAAAGTTTCGAATGAAAGACAGTTATTGAATTCTAAGTGATAAAAGAAGGTACATTTTATTTCACTTGAAACAAAACCACACTCACAGTATCACGCATTTGCACGAACATGCACTCTTGGTCTCTAAATATGTAGTGAAAAGCAAACTCTGATCAGTTAAAACAAAAAATTGCCCCAGGCTCACTTTAGCAAAGGCTTCTGGGAGATTAAGTTTTAGTGGTTGCCCTTCCTACCACCACCATTCAATCGAAATCCCAGTGCTATTGGAGGACGTCCTGCACAGCCAAGCCTTTCAGCAGCCAAACAATACAACTTCTCCTGTACATTTGAAGACAATTTCTGAAATACAGTAAACACAAACTACAGCCCAGACAGAAAGCAGTTTCGGCCCACATCTGGAAATCTGAAATCCATGTGGGCCAGATGTGGGCCGGATCTGGGCCGAAACTGCTTGCTGTTCGGGAGAAAAGGAATGAAGAATCTAGTACACAATGATGAAAAAAGATGGAAATAACAGATCTTGGTTACATCATAGTACACCAAATGTTTTTTTGGTGCTACACTCATCCACAAACACTTGCTAAATACATTAAACGGCATTAATAAAACATAAAAGTGGATTAAAAGAAAGAAATAAAAATGTGCTTTGAATAATTTCAAACTTACATACATATTCCCCCATTAATCATGTGCCTTCTACAGAGATCGAAGATTGAATGGATCTCTACATTATTAATATTTTTGGTCCTGTTTGTCCTCAGTAAGTTAATTTAGATAAATCAACAATGCAATTGTAGAACTGTATGCCAATAACAAGGAAGTATAGTGTTTTCCTTTGCAACAGAGTTGAAATTCACTTTGTTTGCCTATGGAGGTGAAATATTGCTGTTTTTTTTGAAGGAATAGTTCACCCAAAAATGAAAATTAGCTGAAAATGTACTCCCTTTCAGACGAGTTTGTTTCTTCATAAAAACAGATCTAGGTAAATTTAGCATTCACTTGCTCAACAGTGGATCCTCTTCAGTGAATGGGTGCCGTGAGAATGAAAATCCAAACAGCTGATAATGACGTCACAATATCCAATAACTGACATGTTGTGAAGCAAAAAGTAGTTTTTTTGGCAAAAAAAAAAAAAAAAAAAAAACAACACAAAAAACCCCCCCAATTAATCATTAAAGTGTTTATAACTTAAATGGATGATTCAGGCTAAAATACAAATAATCTATCTACAATATATAGCTATTTTTCAGTGGATTATTGTGATATCAGATGTTTGGATCCACCAATTGATGTAATGCAAAATTTCCCCAAATCTATTCCCATGAAGAAACAAACGTATCTATGTTTTGGATTGTCGGCAGGTGAGTAAATGTTCATCAAATTTTCATTTCTGGATTAACTATTCCTTTAAAGCCAACATGAAATGGCATTAACAACCCATTTTACTTCTATAATTGAACATATGCATGTGGAGGCTGAAGGTCAACTTCACCCCAAGAACAACTTGACGTATCCCAATGGAAATGCTTCTTGCTTTTTTGACATTAACCAAGAACCAACCTATTACATTTTGATGAAACATTGTCTTCTTTGGAAACACGCACAGATGAATCATGGTCCATTGGTCTGTTCTTATTGTTGACTTTAAAGTGGCCTGTTAGAAGTTGGGGGAAGAAACAGTGCATTCGATTGCACATCAGTCCATTGTTGGCTCTAGAACCCTCTCCCTCCTCTTCCGAAAGGGTTTTTAATCTAACTATAACAGTAGTTCTGCTAGACCCAGGCAGAGAAAGTCTCTGACCCGGCTATATCCAAAGAACCTGTAAAACATTCATATTTAGAGAGCAAAAAAACACTTAATATCATAAGACACAGTAACTCCAGTGTGGGGGTAAATAAGGAACAAAAATAGTCAAAAACTAAATAAAAACCAAAGACAGCAGTGCTTAACGATACACAACCACAGTTTTGACAAACACAACATTCGTCCAGTTGGTTCTTTCTGCCTAGATTATACAGTAGGCTCAAGAGTCACTGTTGGAAAATGACAAACAGAAATAACATATATGATAAAGAAAAAAAAGGGATAGAACAACAGAGAAGTAAAAAAAAAAACAACCTCAAGTGTCTATGGATTGGAAAAAAAGCTATCTGAGTCCCAACGGAGATGAAAATGTGAGTGGATAAATGAATGAATGCCTTTTGTGAAATCTCATCATCTCTAGATCTATCCTCCATTGCATTTCTACCGCTCTAATGACGCTACATTGTGGCTATAATGTTACTGCTCTACTTCAGCGACTGGCGAGCAGTCAGAAGACAAGTATAACAGTTTTCCTCCAGGTTATTTCAGTAGAGCAGGTATCGGTCATGAGTGGGGTGCGAAAGTTCGCAGGGCCTGATACAATCTGTGAAAAGTGGGCCGGTCCGCGATGTCACGACTCCAGCAACGCATCATCAGCTCGAACAGAGAGGATGGACAGAGTGGTGGGGCGGAGAGAAAGATCTAGGGAGAAAGAGAGTCTTTTACATAAAACATCCATGTAAATGATGTTACAGTTCATGCAAAGGTTGTGAATTCCATCAGTTTCATTAGAGCTGATTGTGGTAATTACATTGCTGTCTATGGAGAGTCAGAAAGCTCTCAGAATTCATCCAAAATATCTGAGGAACGGAGATCTTACGGGTTTAGAACGACATGAGGGTGAGTAAATAATGACAGAATTTTCAGATTTGGGTGAACTAAGCCTTTAAATACTTTAAATACAAACCGAATTTAAGGCTTTTAAAACCCACAGGAACCCCACTAATTCTACTTCAGAATGGTGCCAGTTTAGTTCAATTCACTTCAGGTTGAGTTGCTTTACCACAGAACAATTCACTTAACTTCAGATGATTCACTCACTCACTTCAAATCAAATCGAAAACCAAAACCAGTTTGTACCTGTCTCCCCTGGTTTCTGAAGAATTCGCCGGTGTTCTCGATGACCTGTTCATCAGACAGCAGGCTGTAGGGCTGCTCCTTACATAAAGTGAAGATCTCCCACAGGGTTACTCCAAATGCCCACACGTCACTAGCTGTTGTGAACTTCCCCTAAAACACACACACACATGTAACACACAATGCACTGATGCAAAGGAAGAAAGCCACATCTAAGAGTTATATGTAAGATTTGAAAGATGTTTCTTCTGCTCACCTAGGCTCCAGTCAATTGATTAAAAATACAGTAATATTGTGAAATATTATAACAAATTAAAATGAATGTTTGAATATATTTAAAATGTAATTCATTCTTGTGATGCAAAGCTGATCAGTGTCACACGATCCTTTAGAAATCATTCTAATAGGCTGATTTGCTGCTAAAGAAACCTTTATTGTTATTAATAAATGCTGAAAACAGTTGTGCTGCTTATTATTTTTGTGGAAACTGAGATACATTTCTTACAAATGAATCTTTAATGAAATGAACAGTATTTACAGCCTCTCTTTCTCTCACCAGTAAGATGCTCTCCCAGGCCATCCAGCGTATAGGCAGCACAGCGCGCCCCTGTATACGATAGTAATCACTGCTGTACAAGTTTCTGCTCATGCCGAAATCAGAGATCTTTATGGTGAGGTGGCGGTCCAGGAGGCAGTTCCGTGTGGCCAGATCACGATGCACAAAATTCAGAGAAGCCAGGTACTTCATCCCAGAAGAGATCTGCACCGACATGTGCAACAGGTCAGCAAGGCTGCACAGACAGAAATAAAAGAGTCTGAGTTCATGACAAATAAAACAGCAAAGGCACACAAACATGACCTGGCTTCAAACCAGTGTCAAATTCAACCAGTACCACGCCTGACTACTTGAAAGCGAATAATGGAGATGGAAATTTCCTTAAAAGATTCTATATATAATGTATTATAAAAGCAGGTATAATGCATTAATTATGCCTTGTAATGGATATTATAATGCACTGTATGATCTTCTGAATAACTGCAACCACAGTTATAATACATAAATATTTGTTGTTCCACCATTAAAACTTATAATGTATTGATATATAATACATTTTACATTTGAAAATGCTTTTATTTATTATATTTAATTATTCATGATGGGATATAATTCATTACAATGTATATTATGAATACCTTTAGAATGCATTATTAAAAAAAAAGGCTTTAAGTATTTTAAGGCTTTAAGTGTTACTGAAATGTAACTTTAGTTTGATCTTTTTTTTCTCATATAAAACTACATTTTGGCTTCAGAAGGCTTTGGATACAGTGCAAAAGAAATTTGAACAAGGTTTATGATACCTTTTTGTCTTTTGAACATTAGATTTCATAAGAACAGTGCATATATTCAGTTAAAAGTCTTCTGTGTGAAACTTTTTATTATCAAAACTATTAAAGTTTTTTCGTTAAATTCGTTATAAAGTATTACATGAAAACATTAAAGGGTTAGTTCACCCAAAAATCAAAATTATGTCATTAATAACTTACCCTCATGTCGTTCCAAACCAGTAAGACCTCCGATCATCTTCAGAACACAGTTTAAGATATTTTAGATTTAGTCCGAGAGCTCTCAGTCCCTCCATTGAAACTGTGTGTACGGTCTACTGTCCATGTGCAGAAAGGTAAGAGAAACATCATCAAAGTAGTCCATGTGACATCAGAGGGTCAGTTAGAATTTGTTGAAGCATCGAAAATACATTTTGGTCCAAAAATAACAAAAACTACGACTTTATTCAGCATTGTCTTCTCTTCCGGGTCTGTGTGTGAGAGAGTTCAAAACAAAGCAGTTTGTGATATCCAGTTCGAACTCGGTGTTCATCTTCAATTCTCTCTTCACAGCAGTTCAGTCAGTGTACTGTTTGAGTAAATTAATTACTCCGGGATATTGGTTTGTTTGAACTCAGAGGGAGTGTCAGCAACATTAAAAGAGTTAACAGTTTAAGTCATTTGTGGATTAATGCTTATTGGAGACGCGAACTGTTTAAAACGATTCAGTTCGATTTGGTGAACTGGTTCAAAAAGATCCAGTTACATCGAATGATTCGTTCGTGAACCGGATATCACAAACTGCTTTGTTTTGAACTCTCTCACAACAGACACGGAAGAGAAGACAATGATGAATAAAGTCGTAGTTTTTGCTATTTTTGGACCAAGATGTATTTTCGATGCTTCAACAAATTCTAACTGACCCTCTGATGTCACATGGACTACTTTGAAGATGTTTTTCTTACCTTTCTGGACATGGACAGTATACCGCACAGACAGCTTCAATGGAGGGACTGAGAGCTCTCGGACTAAATCTAAAATATCTTAAACTGTGTTCTGAAGATGATCGGAGGTCTCACGGGTTTGAGCGACATGAGGGTGAGTTATTAATGACATCATTTTGATTTTTCGATGAACTAACCCTTTAAAATGTAAAAACAAAGGAAAATCTGAAATGTTTTGTTGGCAATAAACTTCAAAATGTACATAGTGCTCAAATTGCTCAAATGAAAGATAAACAGAAAAAAAAATTACTAAAATGAATAAAATGACAAAAGTATATGACAAAATGACTAAAACAAACTAAATTAAAATGATGAAAAATAAAAACAATGGTATTAAATACTATAATAGTACATAAATAATATTAACATAGGAAAGGGAAAAAAAGAAAATAATACAGGTTTAAAATGGCACGAGGGTGAATAAATGTGTGCTCCATTTTGTGTTTAGCAATTGATTGTAAAAAAAAAAAACATCCTTCACATTGAAATGATTTCCACATTATTATTATGACTTGATGACTCAGAGGTCTCACTTCAAAACTTGGCTTGTAATCTGAAACATTTCCATCATAAATTGAGAGCTGACTTGAAACTGGAAGGTTAAGTTGAAGAATTCGGAGGTTAAGAACGTTAATCTCAACTCTGACTTGTAGAATAGCGATATTGACCCCTGTCTGGAGATGAAAGTCTGTACATGTCATACTCCTTCATAATGATGGACACACCTGACAGACGGAATGTTGTTGGCATGCGTGAGAGTGCTCTCTATCTCTCTCTGGGACAGGAACATGTTGAGGTCTCCGTTCTCCATGTACTCCGTCACCATGCAGAGCGGGTCGGAGCTCACGCACACGCACAGCAGCTGGATGATGTTTGGGTTATTCAGACGCGACATGATCTTTATCTCCTTCAGGAAGTCATTTCTACACAGACACAGAAGTCAGAAAGGTTATCACGGGATCAGGAGAAAGGTTACAGGTCAACATCCATCAGTAAATACCGACTGACAACAATAAATGAGAAATAAATTCCAGCTGTTAACAGATGGACACTTTTTGACAGAAACATTCTTATGATAACTGTGTATTTATAACAATTTGACACATTTTATGAAGGATTAAGAGTCTATTACGAGTATAGGAATATATGACAAAATAATTGAAATTATATATGACAGGTATAACTGAATATATAATTTTTTTTTTCATTTTTTTTAAAATAAATTAATAAATAATTTTTGCTATATAAACAAACAAAAAAACTGTTTAAACACTGCATTTCATCTGCCTATTGTTTGTCTTAATCCATGATCCACTCCATTTAATTCCGACCAAATAAAACACACCAAAATTACATAAAAATTTCCAAACTTTTTAGCAAGAGCTTCCCAGAAGCCTCATTCTATGATGCAACTTTCCAATAAATAGTTTTTGTGTGTGTGTGTGTGTGTTTTTCCCCCTCAAACCTGGCAGTGCTGGTGGCATCCGCTCGGAGTTGTTTAACTGCTACTAGCACCGGCCTGCCGTTCTGCTCCGGTATCACGGCACCCTCTCCCAGAAACTCAGCCAAACCCTCCGCCTCACACAAATGCACCTGGAAACAGCAACAACAGTATGAACATGGGCGAGCAAACTTTATTTGGCATACACTAAGAATTCCTTACTGTGTAAAAATATTGTAATCACTGTACCAGTGTATAAACTAGTCTTGGGTATATAAGAAAGAAATTTGTATTTAACACTGATGCATTCAACTGATCAAAAGTCACATTAAAGGCATTTATAAAGTTGCAAAATATTTATTTCTATGTTTTTATACCAAACTCTCATATCATGATTCCTTCAAATATATTCAATGCTGATTCAACATTGATAATAATGAATAAGATTGATATTAATAGATGTTTCTTGAGCAGCAAAATGAGTAAATCATAATATAGAATATAGAATAGAAAGTAAATGTGCTTAAAATTCAGCTTTTGTCAATGGAATAAAATATATATTTTAAAATATGTTAAAATAGAAAACAGTTTTTTTAAATTGTAATAATATTTTAGAAAATTAAATTTTTCTTTTTTGGTATTTTATAATTACATTAATTCATCCTGGGTGAGCATTAGAAACTCTTACAAAACAAAACTTTTGTATATCATACAGTACTGTGTGTCACAGTACTATGGTATTGCCGTGGTGTCACCATAGTAACACAATAATCAGGGTCAACAGAGATAAAAAAGTATTAGTAACACTACTGCATAAAATCCTTGGCTCTCACTCTAGATTTCCATAGTTTTTCTTAATAAAGCCATATATAATATTCATGTGTGGTCACTAATAACAGGGTTTTCTGGGAAACACTGTAATTTCACCAAACAAATATCAGGCATTGCAGCACTGTTTGTATAAAACAGTGTAAACAGTGCATGAAAACATCCCAAATAACTCAGAATTAAAGACAATTCAAGTGCGTCCAGAAGCGAGCCAACAGAACAACAGCAGCGGTAATGAAAGCTGCTTCTGACTCACCTCACCAAACTGGCCTTCTCCCAGTTTCTCTCTGAACAGCAGCCTCTCTCGTGGGAACTCGGCCACGGAGATGTCCTTCCGCGTCAGGGAATCTACGGTGAGGGCCGGAACGGCGTACATGTTGCTGCCAGTGACCCCCTGCAGGCTGATGATGTCGGTTTCAGCGTAGTGCGGGACGCTGCTCTGAAAACACTGGTGTGGGGTGCACAGGGTCACGTCAGGTTCGGCGTATCCTCCGCTACAGGCTACAGAGACAAAAAAAAAAAAAGCATTTTAAAGACTTTTTAAACAAACTGTTTGGGATCCTGTTGACTTTGATAGCATTTTCATACTGTTCAAAGGAAGTAAATGGGAGCCAAAATTGTTAGTTAGTTAACCAATAGGACTCCAAAATGGTTTGGTTAAAGGTGCTGTATGTAGGATTGAAACCCAGTGGTTGAAGTAGGTATTGCAGTCCAAATTCAAAATATTGGAGAGGGTTTTTTTTCACTCTGTCTCTTCTTCTCAGAGTTGATGCACGCGCAGGTTGCCAGATTGACGACACAAACACTTTTGTTTGCCAGCTTCCATGACTGAAATGAAATATTGACAACTGGCAACCCGAGTTGCTGAAATACAATTGGGTAAACGAGGCTGGTTTCACAAACTGATACAGAGATCGTCATTCCGGCCCGGAACGCACATTTTCAAAGGAGAATAACTGACTGTAGCATTGTTTTTCAGATAAATATGTTAAAGGTCCCGTTTTTCGTGCTTTTTTGAAGCTTTGATTGTGTTTACAGTGTGTAATATAACATGTGTTCATGTTTCGCGTGTAAAAAACCACAGTATTTTTCACACAATTCACCTATCTGTATACCGCTGTTTTCACTGTCACAAAAACGGTCTGATGACTTCCTTGTTCTATAAAGTCCCTCCTTCAGAAATACGTAACGACTTTCTGATTGTGCCAGCGGTTCCTGTGTTGTGATTCGACACCAGCTTAGAGCAGGCTGACCTCCTGCTAACGTGATTGGGCTAGAACGCACATGCTGGAGATGTACATATAATCACAGGAGGGTTTTTACTGACGTGATGCGCATGAACATCGCATTCGTTTTTTTGCACAGCCCTAACATCTAGTTAACAAAGCTAAACAGCATTGCCTTTTGTGTAATAAGTTACAGAAACTGTTGGAGGCGTGACGTGTGGGCGGGGCTAAAGAATCACGAGCGCGAGTAAGCTTTTGCGTTGAGAGCGTTTGGAAGCTGTGACATTACCGTGAGGAAAAAGACATCCAAAACAAACCATGGCTAACAGTCAGATTCAGCCGTTTATTTATGATCCAGAACCAGATCCCGAGGCTGAAACTGAACGAGAGCAGCAGCAGCAACGACTCGCTCCGAGCGGGGCTCGAACCCGGGTCTCCGGCATGGGAGGCAGATGCACTAACAAGGAGGCAGAGATATTTTAAGCAGTTTTACTCACCGCCTGCGGTTCCAACACACGATCGTGACCCTTTTTCGTTGGGATTGCATCATCCTTAAGAAATAAACGATACGCAAATCCGTCATCAAACTGGGCCTTGTTTGTAAAACAAGCATCTTCGAAATGCAGGGAACAAACACAAACACTTGCACAACTCCGTTGATGCTCTGTAAAAATAAACTCCATCCACTGGTCCCTTAATGCTGTTTTTTTTTTTTGGTAATCTGTGCAGGGTTGTCTTGCCCTGGCAACCAAAAACACACTTCTTTTGTGACATTTCGCGACGCTCTCGCTCTGATCAGTGAATGTCTGTTGTGCTCTCAGTGCTTTGCTATATGGGAGCGCGCGCTCTTCCGGCAGAAGTGCCCTAGGACCCATATAAGGAAATTCCGCTCCATCTAACGTCACACAGAGCCATACTCGAAAAAAACTTTCCGAAACTTGTGATAAACCGGAAGGAGTATTTTTGGAACAGAAATACTCCTTCAAACGTACAACTTAATTTTTGAAACTTTGTCCATGTTTAGCATGGGAATCCAACTCTTTAACAGTGTAAAAACCTCAGTATGCATGAAATAGCATTTCACCCCCCTTTAAATAATAAAATACACTTACCGGTTGTGGTCCATAAACAACGCCTACTCCAGACAAAGAGGGAACTGCTCCATCTTTCAAGAATAATCTTTTTGCGAATCCGGCATTAAACTGATTGAGATTGAGGAAGTTGTCCTCAGCAAGCTGTCTTCAGCGAAATGTGCTGCACATAGTTTTACATGTTGATTATAATTTTCGGGAACCGAGTTAAACATAAATTGTAACCATTAATGTCAAAGTACAGCGTTCCTGGGAAGCCCAAACAAAGATGATTAGACTCCGAGATGAAAATAACAGCGTTTCAATGACATGTCGAACACAAATGCAGCTCTTCCTTCTTCTCCGTCAGAGGGCAACAAGACCACGCCCCCTTATTGTGAATTCATGTAGGCGGAGGTTAGTCAAAAAACTGTTTTAGTGACGTCATTACTGCAGGAACTAGAGGGATGTAGTCCAAACGGGTCGTTTTTTGTATGCGAATTCTGTTAAATCAAATATCTCGCTTGGCATTGAACTTTGAGCTTTAGAATTTTACAGATATTATTTATACTCCAACAACAACATTACACACTAACTAAAGTTTAAAACATGGGATCACGAAGAAGGGGACCTTTAACTTAGCATGTTTCTTAAATATCTGCAAACATATTATGGTATTTTTATTCTTTAGTACAGTCAAAAACTTACATACAGCACCTTTAACAATAATCCTAAAAATATTGTTTAATGGACTTCCACAGTATTTTTTTTTTATATTATATTTTAGATTTAGTCCGAGAGCTCTCAGTCCCTCCATTGAAACTCTGTGTACGGTATACTGTCCATGTCCAAAAAGGTAAGAAAAACATCATCAAAGTAGTCCATGTGACATCAGAGTAATTCATTTACTCAAACAGTACACTGACTGAACTGCTGTGAAGAGAGAACTGAAGATGAACACCAAGCCGAGCCAGATAACGAACAAAACATTGACTCGTTCATGAGTCAAGAACCGTTTCTGTCGGACTCGTCTGATTCGAGAACCGAGGAGCTGATGACACTGCGCATGTGTGATTCAGTGTGAAGCAGACCGACACACAGAGCGTCTGAACCGAACTGATTCTTTTGATGATTGATTCTGAACTGATTCGGTGCTAATGTTATGAGCCCAGGTAAACCGAAGGCTTGAATCAAGGGTAATCATCGCCAATGACACCATTACGTCGAGCGCAAAAGAACCGGTGAACCGTTTTCTTCAACCGATTTATTGAATCGAACTGTCCGAAAGAACTACTGGTGATCCGAAAACAGATGCAACCGGTTCTTGACTCAAGAACGAGTCAGTCTATTGTTCGTTATCTGGCTCGGCTCGGTGTTCATCTTCAGTTCTCTCTTCACAGCAGTTCAGTCAGTTACTGTTTGAGTAAATGAATTACTCTGGGATATTGGTTTGTTTGAACTCAGAGGGAGTGTCAGCCACATTAAAAAAGTTAGCAGCTTTAGTCATTTGTGGATTAATGCTTAGTGGAGATGCGAACCATTTCAAACGATTCAGTTCGATTTGGTGAACTGGTTCAAAAAGACCCGGTTACATCGAGTGATTCGTTCGCGAACTGGACATCTAACACTGCAGTGAACGTGCTCACAACAGACCCCGAAGAGAAGACAATGCTGAATGAAGTCATAGTTTTTGCTATTTTTGGACCAAAATGTATTTTTGATGCTTCAAAAAATTCCAACGGACCCTCTGATGTCACATGGACTACTTTGATGATGTTTTTCTTACCTTTCTGGACATGGACAGTATACCGTACACACAGTTTCAATGGAGGGACTGAGAGCTCTCGGACTAAATCTAAAATATCTTAAACTGTGTTCTGAAGATGATCGGAGGTCTCACGGGTTTGGAACGACATGAGGGTGAGTCATTAATGACATAATTTAGATTTTTGGGTGAACTGACCCTTTAACGTTGGTTGACTTGAACTTGGAAAACTGTGTTTACTTTGTGCTATAAATAGTAAAGAGGAAGAGATGATTGGTTTACGTGGCACTTGAATCTGAGGCACAGCATGAGGGTTAGTAAATGTTGACCAAATTTTAATTTTCAAGTGGATTATCCCTTTAAGTACTATATATGCCTTTACAAAATTCGAAATATTGACAATCATGTCGCTTTGTTGATGAAGATTGGGAGAAAGAGGAAGAAATAGAGACAGAAAAAGCAGAAGAAGACAACAGAGGAACAGGCCAACTTCACGTTATTTCAACCATAACCCTGAGGTGTCTATGTGCAAGAAACCACAGAGTGTCAAAAAATGACCATATGAAAATCTAGCATCAGTTCTTACCCTTGCAAAGTCCTTCAGTCTGGTGACAAGGTCAGGTGGAGTTCATAGACTGCAAGCATAAGGTAAAGAATGCAAGACTAGAGGAAGAAGAATGGAAAAGTGCACTGGCAGGCAGCATGCAAACTGTTGAGGAAACAAATGTCAATGAAATCAAGTTCAACAGGATGAAAAATAGAAGAACTACAGTACAAGTGGTTAGTTTGAGAAAGGACATCATGTTCAGATATTCAGTGATGAAAAGAGAAATTAATACTCTTATTCTGCAAGGAGGCATTAAATTGATCAAAAGAGACAGCAAAGACTTTTATAAATGTTACAAATAAATACTGTTCTTTTGAACAAAAATATTAAGATGGTGGAATAAGGTATAAATTAATATATAATCACATATAAAATCCTTATTTTATCTTGTAATAGTATTTCACAATATTACTGTTTTTATTGTATTTTCGATCAAATAAATGCAGCCTTGGTGAACACGCAAAATGCCTTTTTTTAATCAAAAAACAAACAAAAAACTCAATATATATGTATATATTTGATTAAATGAATTAAAAATATGCTGCTTTTATACTGCTATGCAATGACTTAAAGGTATAGTTCCCCCCAAATTAACGTTCTGTAATTATTCACCCTCATGTTGTTTCAAACATGTTTTACCAGCAACTGTTCGTTAACAACATTCTTCGAAATATCTTCTTTTGCATTCAACAGAAGAAAGAAACTCATATAGGTTTGGAGCAACTTGAGAGTGAGTAAATGACTGAATTATATTTTTAGGGTGAACTCTCCCTTTAAGGCAATAGTTTTAAATTCTGGCTACATTATATTGTAACGATTCTAAAAAAAATAGCGAGGCAGCTCACCAGTGTTTGAGACAGAGCTAGTGTGTGTTTATGTATAATAATAGAAGATACCAGAAGCTTCTGCACTCTGCGACAGCTCGGGAAGTTTGCTCCTGAGCGCGGCGGGATCCTGGTACTGGGGGTCCAGCAGGAAGATCCTCTCGTAGGGCGGGTCGAGGGAGATGCGCGGGGGCACCGGAGGAGTCTGCAGAATTATAGTGTCACTGCTAGAGGACAAACGCACTGTCACCTCATCCTTCAAAATTCGCCTCGGAGCCTGAGACACAGAGAGACAATTTCAATTACTCTGGATCACTTTGCATTGTTAGGTGAAGAAACCCACAGATCATCTGCATCTATGTGAAAACCACATTTTATCACCACATTCAGAAATAATGTAGAATGTCGGTAAGAAAACAAAACACCCTTTTTTGAAGCTATGCATTCAAGGGAAAAATTTTAGAGACACAACTTCTAAACATGTCTGTGAAGTGACATATTTAAATTCAACTATGCTCATCCTTTCAGTAAGCTATACCAAGGTACCTTATGCTACTCAAGTATATCATCATAAACTGCACACTCACCTTCTCCAGGACTTTGCACACATATTGGCACCACAGAATCAGGAAGATGATCACCACTAGTAGAAGAATAATAGTCACCAGACAGCCAATCAGAATCGATGTACTGGCCTCTTCAGGAGAGCCTGGTTTTAATGGTTTTGCTGTCGTCTGGTCCTCTGTCAAAAACACATGTGGGTTAATCAAGTTCAGTCAAAGTGTGTAACACAAGTTAGTACAGGCATTTTCAGTTAAAGCCAACAGGATGTGGTGTTCACAACCCATTTTTACTTTCTATAATGTGACACATTTCCTTCATTTGTATTCATCGGAAACTGACTGAATCAGGAAAAGCAGTCTCTATATGGCTTTGGTTAGACAAACATTCAATTTTCTTTGGAATAACATGAATTAAGAGAGTATACAGTATCAAATGACTCCACAGTGACTGTAAAAACGCTGGATTTTCTCAGCACAATGACTCTTTACCTGTTTTTTGTGTAGTTTGTGGTACTTTGCTGTTAACCTCATATGAAGGAGGGGTCAATACTGGGGGCTTCTGGGTGGGAAGCACATTAGTTGCTGCAGTGGAAAATAATTAAAACACAGGAAATTACTACACCTACTTAAAAATGCATTTATAATGATTAGTAATGATTTGGGGTCTAGTTTTTCCTAAAGGTTGCAAGGGACATACGTGACCCTGGAGCACAAAACCAGTCTTCAGTCGCTGGGGTATATTTGTATCAATAGACAAAGTTAACATTGTATGGGTCAAAATTATCGTTAAAAATCATTAGGATATTAAGTAAAGATCATGTTCCATGAAGATATGTTGTAAATTTCTGACCGTAAATATATCAAAACGTAATTTATGATTAGTAATATGCAGTTAATTTTTCTTTTGTACCCTCAGATAACAGATTTTCTAATAGTTGTATCTCAACCAAATATTGTCCATCATTTGAAAACGTATTTATTCAGCTTATGTATGATGTATAAATCTCAATTTAAAAAAGATGACTATTATTACTGGTTTTGTGGTCCAGGGTCACGTATGCATTTGCAAATGTATAAAGAAACTGACGTTTTTATTCAGCAAGGATACATTAATCAAAAGTGGCAGAAAATAATTTTTTATTTTTACAAAACAATCCATTTCATATAAATCTTGTAAGAAAAATTCCTATTCATCAAGGCACAACAGTTTTAAACATTAATAATGACAAGACATGTTTCTTGAGCAGCATATTAGAATGATTTCTAAAGGATCATGTGACACTGAAGACTGGTGTATAACTCAGCTTTGCATCATCACAGGAAATTGAGTTGAAATGATGATATTGGGAATGATAATATGAAAAGCATATCACAGCTCTGGCTGTATTTTAATGAGGTGATACTGAGAATACCAATGGGAGGATGAGTTGAGTTGTTCTTATTTCATACCAGACTGAAACGAGATCTCGCTGAACATCATCCAAGTGTCAGCAAAGTAGAAGCGGCAGCGCAGCGCCGTGGCCGATCTGTGCTTTAACGGGACCGTCACATAGCGAGCGCTCGGGTTCCGGTCATCTAGAACGGTGTGAAACTCCACCAGTTCTGCTTCCCACTCCAAAATGAGGTGCAGCTTAAAGACACAGGACACGGATGCGAAGATCTTCACGCCCCGAGAGAACATGTTATTACTGTGAACCTAAAAAGAGAATTAATAAGCATCAATAACACCTGAAGGCTCACATTTGAAGCTTTTTCAGTTCCTCATACTAAAGTCAACATGGATGACATTTATAACCCACTTTTTTGTTTTCATAAAGCAATATATTTCCAAGTTAAGCAGGATGTTTAATTCGAACTGTATTCATTGGGATTCGATTGGATTGAATTCCTGAAAACTGGGAATTATGTAAAGTAGTGGAGCAAGGATGCATTCAATTGATCAAAAGTAACAGTAAAGACATTTATAACGTTACAAAAAAAATCTATAACATACAAATGTCACAATAAAAATAAAATAAGTAAAATATTATATTTATAAAAAATAAAAAAAGTAAACTATTTTACTCACCCCAAACTTTTAAACGAATGCATGCAATTAAATTGACTTTATGCTGACTTACAAATAAATAAAAATATGTAAATAAAAAAGCAACTAAAACAAAATTGCCCGACTTCAATAAACATGTTATTTTCTAATATAAAATCATTACTTCAAGATTAAGAACCTAAACTACCCAATCCACAGACACTGGCATGATTATATACAGACACAATAAGCACCGTAATTATGGCAAACAATCCTGCTCCAACATGTAATCACGTGTTATTATGTGTGAAATACGGTGTATAATTACTGCTACATTCAAAGCACATCAAGTTCAAATTACAGACACTACAGATGTAAACCAGAACACAAACTGTGCACATGGTGAAGAGAAGCGTTGAGTTCTTTTAACAGCATTAGTGGCACAGAAAATAATTATGGTCATAAAATAATTACACTGTCCCTCAGTTTACAAAATTAATTTAGAATGAGGCATTTACAATGTGGACCAGAAATAAATAAACATCAAAATACACACAGTTGTAATTTTCAAGTGAATTACCACTATATTTAAATATTATACACTATTGTTAGAAAGTTTTGGGGTCGGTATAATAAAAAAAAAAAATCTGTAATATTTTTATTTAGAAAGGATGCATTAAATTGAAAATGACATGTTATAAAATATTTATATAGTCACATAAACTTTCCATTCATCAAAAAAATCCTTAAAAAAACATATCAAGGTTTCCTTTTCAATAATGATAATAATAAGTGTTTCTTGAGCAGCAAATCAGTATATTAGAATGATTTCTGAAGATCATGTGACACTGAAGACTGGAGTAATGATGCTGTAAATTCAGCTTTGATGACGGAAATAAATTCTGTTTTAGAATATATTCTAATAGAAAACAGTTGTTTGGGTTGTAATAACATTTCACAATATTACTGCTCCTTATCAAAAGTACAAGCTTTGCTTTGCAGTTAACCTGGTCCTGTTAACTTCTATCACTGCATCGCTCTCACCTTCATAGAAGTGAAGTTTCTCTGTCTGTCAAACTGGAACTCCATCTCTACATATCCAGGGCCCAAGCTGTCGTTCCTCCAGCCCACATAGTCATATCCGGGCCACAAGCGGTCCAGTCTTCTCTGTACAAAGTCATCCTGACCAATCACCCCATCTGTCAGCTGACCCAGACCCCCAGACAGCTTCCTGTGGGAGCAGAGAGAGACAGGAAGCACTTAGCTTTGGGCGAGGAGTGATTAGCATTCATTCTAGAACTTAAGAACAATATTGATTGTTCTGCCACAGGATGACCCTGAAAAGTCCACAATCCCGAAGTTGACCCACATCAGCAAGTCAGGAAAGAAGAGGACAAAGAGCCAATGTGAAGAAAAAAGTTAGGATTCTTTGATGAATTTGAAAACAAAAAATATTTCGCAACACTATAATTGTCTTAACTGTCATTTTTTCTTTTTTAAAAAACTTTCTGGTTCAATTTTTGAATGGCAGTGTACTTTTTTTCATTATTTACTTTTATATTTCAATTACCTTTTATGTCATCTAAAATACTTAAAATGAATCTTTAAAAACACTAAACTACAACATTAAATGTGATCTTTAGTGTATCTTAAAATCAATGTTCATTCATCATCAATATTCAGCAATCCCAATTCAATATTTATTTATCCTAAATATGATACATTTGTTTTTGATGCTTAAATGTAAAAAACTAATCTTTTTTTAATATATATATATATATATATATATATATATATATATATATATATATGTGTTTATAAAATTATATATATATATATATATATATATATATATATATATATATATATATATATATATACTCAACATCATTGAGATTCACTGTTTAAAACATATTTATGCTTTATGTAAAACCAATATTGGACATATAAATATACTCTGAATCGTTCCACCTTGGATCAGACCCTCACCTGCGTTCCAGGGCCCCGTCGTACGTGGAGTCGTTGAGAGGTGTGATGGGATAACCAGGAGCCATCATGGTCTGGCCCTCTGGAGAGCTGTACGCCGTCAGGCCATCTGCACAGCAGGAGAAAGAGAAAACTTTAATATTGCGTTAGCTCTAGAATGTGATTAATCGTTTCACGTTGCTCACGTTTAAGGCACTGGAGTAATTGAGGTCAAATGAAACTAAACAGCAAATCAGACTCTAGGGGGTCAAATCTACACAGGCCACAGCTGCTCGGATGTGAGATGCCAAAGCGATCTGCTTCGGTCTGTAGCCCATATGCGAGATTGAAACTGAGGCGCTGTTAACACCCAGTATCAAGATGCATGATGGATCACAAGCAGACAAGGAGACACATTCCCGTTTATACCTGCTCTGTCCACTTTCGGTCAATTCAGTACTGATTTCTTTGAGGGGCAGGAGTACACATGTATGAGCTTTTTCAATCTTATATTATGAAACAAACTCGTGCAAATTACTTCTGAATGCAAAGGGAGACAACTAATAAAACCATATGGAGAGTAGCAGCTTTTGTTTCTGCTCTGATAGCCACAAAACTGTGCTGAACACAGTGGGTTTGTGTTAGAATCAGGACTGGAAAGAGAACATTGTGCTTTTTACTTTATTTTCCTCCTTCAAACCAAACTTAGGATTTCATACGGCAAAGTTTAAATCCTTTTGGCTGGGTGCGCTTCAGCAGCACTTCCTGTAATGTTTTAGAATTAGGTCAGTAGGCAGAGAGGGGGCATTTTAGTAGCTGTTTGAAAGCATTTAACCATATGAGTGTCTACACTCATTTTCAACTACCTCTAGAAGTGTTTGTAGTTTGTTTACAGGGTTAGCTTAGTATAATTGAGATCATATTATAGATTTTATTTTAATTTTTTTTATATTTGCTGTTTTAATTTTTTTTGTGTGTTTATATAGTTTTAATAAAATTGTATTTAATTGTGATTTAGCAGATGCTTTTATTTGTAAGCAACTTAAAATGAGGACAATGGAAGCAATCGAAATCAATAAATAGCAAGCTCTATGACAAATCTCAGTTAGCTTAACACAGTACACATACCAAGGTTTTTTTTGTTTAGTTTTTTTTGTCAGTTTTACCTTTTCTTATTTTAGCACATTAAGATAAACTAAAGGAAAATAAGCAATGTTTGCAAATAGCTAAAATAAAATACTTTTTTATATTTTCACTTAAAGTTTATTTTATTTCAAGTAACAAAAATGGTTTTAGTTAGTATAGAGGTCTCCAATATGCAGCAACAGAAGGATCAGATTAATACTTTTTTTTTTTTTTAATTGCATAATTTTAATTCTGTAATTCTTATGACTTACCCTGCCAGGCGCATCCAAAAAGCTCTACTCTCATACACACAGTGTGTACGGCATCGGTGACGGGAATCAAACGTAAGAATTGAGTAATGATGGGAGGGTGAAGGTCTCGCACCACAGAGTCATAGGTGTTTATATTGCCCATTATAGTCTGCAGAAGATATAAGTTAAACAGTATGGCACAGATCATAAATAGTTACAGCAGGATAAGCATGCAGTGGTTCCCACATAATAAAAATTGTATGGACAAACATAAGTGAAAATGCTGCACAATGAGATACAATCATAGAAAATAGAAACCATGCAAAAAAACATTTTTAAAGAAAAAATTTATTCGCCAAGGATGCATTAAATCGATCAAAAGTTATGTTACAATTTTTTTGTAATCATTCATCAAAGAAACCTAAAAAAAAGTTACAATTTTTTCTCCAAAAAAAATATTACGCTACCCAACCCTTATTTAAAACTGATTATTATAAGCAGACACTTAAGCAGCATATCAGCATATTCAAATGATTTCTGCAGTTTCATGTGACACTGAAGACTGGGGTAATGATGCTGAAAATTCAGTTTTGCATTACAGGAATAAATACAATTTTAAAATGCCCCTATTATGGATTTTTGATTTGAACATCCTGCAAAGTTTAAAATCTCAAAGTGCACCTTGTATAAAGTTACTGTCTCTCAAAAGAAAGAGTCCACTCTGAATCATTTAAAAGATTCGTTTTTAAAGGGGGGGTGAAATGCTATTTCATGCATACTGAGATTTTTACACTGTTAAAGAGTTGGATTCCCATGCTAAACATGGACAAAGTTTCAAAAATTGAGTTGTACGTTTGAAGGAGTATTTTTGTTCCCAAAATACTCCTTCCGGTTTGTCACAAGTTTCGGAAAGTTTTTTTCGAGTATGGCTCTGTGTGACGTTAGATGGAGCGGAATTTCCTTATATGGGTCCTAGGGCACTTCTGCCGGAAGAGCGCGCGCTCCTGTATAGCGAGGCTGAGCACAGACATTTCACTGATCAGAGCGATTCACTGATCAGAGCGAGAGCGTCGCGAAAAGTCACAAAAGAACTGTGTTTTTGGTTGCCAGGGCAAGACAACCCTGCACAGATTACCAAAAAAAACAGCATTAAGGGACCAGTGGATGGAGTTTATTTTTACAGAGCATCAACGGAGTTGTGCAAGTGTTTTTGTTTGTTCCCTGCATTTGTTTTACAAACAAGGCCCAGTTTGACGATGGATTTGCGTATCGTTTATTTCTTAAGGATGATGCAATCCCAACGAAAAAGGGTCACGATCGTGTGTTGGAACCGCAGGCGGTGAGTAAAACTGCTTAAAATATTTCTGCCTCCTTGTTAGTGCGTCCCCTCCCCCGCTCGGAGCGAGTCGTTGCTGCTGCTGCTCTCGTTCAGTTTCAGCCTCGGGATCTGATTCTGGCTCATAAATAAACGGCTGAATCTGACTGTTAGCCATGGTTTGTTTTGGATGATGTTTTTTTCCTCAAGGTAATGTCACAGCTTCCACATGCTCTCAACGCAAAAGCCTACTGGCGCTCGTGATTCTTTAGCTCCGCCCACACGTCACGCCTCTAGCCGGTCGTGTTTTTCCGGGTAAAATCGGTACAGACTATCTTTCTCTTATGAATATAATAAAACTAAAGACTTTTTGGAGTTATGAAGAATGCAGTACTACTCTATAGGTACTCAAGATTAACAGGATATTGAGTGAAAACGAGCATTTCACCCCCCCTTTAAAACAAATCCCAAGCCATTTCATGTTGACGTCAACATGAATCATTAGCATATTGCCTGCCCACCTGTTGGTCTTTTCGTGTTGGTCTGAATGAAAATGCTAATTCATTCTTTGCCACTAGGTGCAGCTTTTGGAGCAGTAAAAAAGCAGTTTCCCCGGTAATGGCTGTAAACAAAGCAGCACTGCATCTGCTTCATCAGGCATTACCATAGACAGTAAAAGAAATGGACACAGCGACCCCATTGGAACTCAATTGATACAAGTGAAGCCCATTTTTAGCGTTTTTTAACACTTCCGTTTCTGACGCGCAGACTCAAACTAAGCTTGATGACGTCAGCAACCTGTGTGACAGATGTAAATCTTCTAGTAGCTGTGCGTGCGAACTGCCATCGTTAATCTTGCAGAGACGGAGAGCTTGAGCGGGGAGTTCTTTGGCGTGAGTGAGCAGGAGTAAGTATTCTGATTAATTATTTTGTATAGTATTTTAAAATGTAACGCCAGTACGCCATATTAAGTTAATTGCCTGCGAGCTTCTCCTCCTGTCTGTACGGTAATGCGACAGAGAGTCGCGTGGTTATGACGCAATCATTAGCCTATTTTTACAAATACTGATTAGTTTCATAATGTAACTTAGAAGGTAATGGAGCCCTTTATACATTGTCGTGTATCTTTAGAAATAAATAATGGACAAACAGAGTCTTTAAACGCCTCAGATGTAAAGTTATTCGCTGTTAAAGAGTTTTTTGACCTTGCATGCATGTCAACCTATTGTTGGGGACTCCCAAAACCAAAATATGAACCTTTCATTACACATAATAATGGCACTTTAAAATATATTTAAGTATTTATTTTAAATTGTAGTAATATTTCATAATATTACTGTATTTTGATCAAATAAATGCAGTCTTGGCGAGCATAAAAGACTTACCAATCCCAAACTGTACAGTAGTGAATGGCATTATTGCTAACTGATCTAACATATTAGCATCAAACTTCAGTTCATTCAGGTCTTTTATTTAAAAATCAAACATTTAGTAAAAACACTCTTATGCATTTACTTACCTCGCTACCAAAGCGGTTTCTCCAGGAGATCCAACGGTGTCCATCGCGACTGTACTCCAGACGGTATTTGCGTGCAAATTCGTTGCCGGAGTTGCGTGCGTAGCGACCCTGTGTAGCGACGACGGTGAGAAAGATGAGCTGACGTAGGTCAAGCTGAAGATACTGAACATCTGAGGGCTGCAGTTGACCAGCAGGACACCAGGCGCCGTCCCCCTCCTCACGGTTTAACCTGATGCCACAACAAACAGATTTTTATTTAGTTTAACTTGAAGTACTAAAATATTAAATAACCCTTAATTAAAACTATATAGGATGTTACTGATGTTACCTTGCGTACTGAGGGCCTGTGGTTTCGTACCACTGGCTGGAGGCAGTGATGTCATCGTTTTTGATCCTCCCATCCTCCATACCGAGAGGATAACGACAGTGAGCTGAGGAGGTGAAGGAGCACATGGTGAGAAAGTGAATGTTTTTGCCACTGTCTGTATGAATGCACATGTTTGTGTGGGACTGCATGTGATGTAACTCTACCTGGGTCTATCTGGCCATTGACGTTTATTAGTGAGATGGTCAGCATCAGATAAAGCAGCATAGTGAGACCTCAGAGTCTGCCGACAGACCAGACTACAGACTACATCTCTGAGGAACAGAAAGAAACATAGCAGTACTGTAGCATCCACTCATTTCCAGCCAAAAGAAACATGTAACGATCAAAACAGAACAATATCAGAGCCTACTGCAGACCAAAACACGGTCCAGATTGAGAACAAGATCGAACTAAAACCAGGATGCAGATTTTAAAGATGTGAAACACAGAAATGGTTAAATACCTAATCAAGTCCTCTTTTAAATTGTCAATAAAAATGAAACACACACTGTAAACATTCAACAAAAACACGTTTTTGAGATATACACTACTATACTAAAAGTTTTGGGATTTTTTTAAAGACATAAACCATTTTATTCATCATTATGTATTTACAATATTACTGTTTTTACTGTATTTTTACATATAAATGCAGTCTTGGTGAGATTTTGTTTTCTCAAATATAAGTTTATAATAAATCATTTTTTTCCAAAAGTTTATAATAAATAAATAAATAAAAATATTTATTTATATTTATATATGTTTTTTCTTTTTTCTTTTTTTACATTTTGCATTAGAAGAAAACATCTTTGAACACATTGTAAGGGAGCCGACTGTAAACGATGCTTTCATTCGTGGTTTAGCTGCAGAATCCTCTGGGTTTTCTGAGTCCTGTGGGAACCCACAGGTCATATTAGCATCACTGCTATGCTAACTATGCAAACTATTCCAGAGCAGATGTGGCCTGGAATCACGTAGAAATCTGCCTCATTCAGGGTGGGATTCTCATTAGCGATGAATAAGAGAGGTCTTTCTTAAAACACACTGTATCATTGAGAATTTAAAAAAGAACCATGCCATTATTTGCATGTGAGACTGCACATAAAACTTTATGTGAACAATAATGTTTTATTGCCAGCAATTACTCATGCATGCCTTATTATTGTGCATTTTATAAATAAAAGTTCATTTGCCGAACATAAACTCTGTGACATGATTATCTAATAAAATGTTTTTGTTTTTTAAACCACCAGACTCTCTCTTACTCACAAACAAACTATAAAATAGTTTTCCACCCAAAACTTTAGAACTCATTTTACACATCTCCTGCTCCTTATCATTAATGGTAAAGAACAAACATCACTATTATTGCTCATATTTATGCTTAGAGATTGAGACAAACATTTAACCCTATTATTAGCAGTATTAAAGCTGCAGTAGGTAACTTTTGTAAAAATATATTTTTTACATTTTTGTTAAACCTGTCATTATGTCCTGACAGTAGAATATGAGACAGATAATCTGTGAAAAAATCAAGCTCCTCTGGCTCCTCCCAGTGGTCCTATTGACATTTGCAGAAATACATCTCCCCCATTAAGAAACAAACAATCAGAGCTGCGGTCCGTAACTTTGTTTCTGTTCAAAATGTAGAAAAATGTATATAATAAGCAGTGTTTGGAATAACGGCGTTTAAAAGAACGGCGTTAGGTAACGACGTTATTTTTTCAGTAACGCGGTAATCTAACGAATTACTTTTCCCGTCGTTACAACGCCGTTAACGTTACTGAACGTTAAATGTGGTGCGTTACTATGCATAGATTTAATAAACTATGCAATCCGAACGGACCCCTGGCTCACACAGCGAGTGAGCAGGTGGGTTAATGACGAGATAAGCGGTTGTGATTTGCTAAGGCAGACTCATGTGTTTCATGGTAGCCAATCAGAGCCAGTGTTTTTACACACATGGCGGCACACGCGGCTGCGCCAGCAGCGCCAAACACTAGGGATGTTGCGGTGACGGATTTTTTCCAAAGGTTAATCGACGTGTAAAAAAATCTAATCGGTAATCCCGGTGTCACCGGGGTTGTGTGTCGGGGATTTCCGGTGGCCGAAAATGCGGTCGTGCAGACGTGCACACGTCTCAATTTACTTTCACTTTAATTAGCGGCAATTCAGTAGCATTTTTGAATTAATCATAGGTTAATTTATTTTATTCTTAATAAAAATACACAAAACAATAAGTCACTCGCTTGTATTACACACATCTTTATTGCAAAATGAATAATAACTTAACACACCATGCAAAAACTAAACAAAAGCACTTATGAAACACCTTTAAAGTGCATTTATTAACAGAACGAACCACTGCACACATAGTGCAAGTATCAAACAAGAAATTATATATAAAAAAAATCACTATTCGTTAAATAAAGTGCCTGCCTTTTTCAGCAAAAAAAAAAAAAAAAAAAAAAACGCACAACCATCGAATATGAAACGAACGAACATCAAGAACTTCGTTAAATAAGGTAACCTACCCTGTCCCTTTTATATTTTGTGCATCGCGCAAATGCACCACTTATCGAAGGCTGTGTTTGTGTGTCAGGCTTTTGTGGACGATTTTTGCCGCTGGACCCATCTTGGCCGCTTCATTTTTGTGGTGTGCTTGAAGATGTGCGTGTAAATTCGAAGTGTTACCTCCGGATGCTGCCACTTTCATCAGGCAAAGTTTACAGGTTGCCTCGTTAACGTTTTCAGGTTCCCTGTTGGCATTTGGTTTGAATCCAAAATATTTCCAAATAGGTGCTTTTGCATTTCGCTTTGAAACCAGATCTTCCGCCATCCTTTGCCAGTTAGCTCGCCTCACTCTCCTCAAATGATAAATGAAATGGGACACCTGCTGCTTTATTGCGGCGCTCGTTCCGCTTACGCTAAATTACGAAGGCACGTAGACACTAACTGAATTAAGTGCTTTATTGCTATAGGCTAAAACTTCAACACGATGGGGACGGTGCCGGTGGTCAAGTGCTATGACCGGTAGGTGGGTTAAACACCGTGTATCACCGGTAACACCGATTATCGCAACAAGCCTACCAAACACACACACACACGCAACAGCTACACAGTGATTCGCAGCAGAGATGGCGAGTCAGGAGCAATCCGATGAAAAGTTGGCATTTTCAAGGTGAAGATATAAGCACTACTTCAAATTCATTGTGGTCAAAGGCAAGAACGTGCATGTAATATGTACATATAATGTGTGACACGCATCTACAAAGCTAGTGGCCAAAAACACTTTTCTTACAAAGACAGTACTTGAAGTGCAGGATAAAACTCTTGCTGTCTGTTGACGTGGAATAAATATTGAAACTATGTACCTGTCTGTTCTACTCATTTCATCTGACTTGTGAAAACAGCAAAAAAAAAAAAAAAGGTACAAATTCTCTGACATAGCAACTTTTTTTTTTACAGTAATGCAAATAGTTACTTTCCCTGGTAACGAGTTACTTTTATTATAGAGTAATTCAGTTACTAACTCAGTTACTGTACTTTTTGGAACAAGCAGTGAGTAACTATAACTAATTACTTTTTTAAAGTAACGTTCCCAACACTGATAATAAGCGAGTACACCATGAATCCATTTCCCAAACCCCGTTTTTAGCTTGTGCTGAATCACTAGGGTGCACCTATAATAAATGTTTATATTCTGACTATTTTAGATTGCTTCGGGGGTACCGCAGCGGAGTAACCCAGTACCTTTGTGATTCTTCATAGACATAAACAGAGAGAAGTAGTTCCGGCTACGATGTTCTTCCGCAAGACGCAAGCAGTTCTGTTTATTGACCGCTAGAGCGTCAAAAGTTACCTACCGCAGCTTTAAATTAACATAACTTGTGACAGAGATGAATGAGTCCTTAAATCCTGTGGCTTGTTTTTTTGCATTTGGAAGTGTGCTAAAGGAGTGATTTGAGGCATATCTACAGAGCAAAATATCATAGACATTTCAGGCCAGAAGTAGTGCTGCATGATTAATCAAAATAAACCTGAAATTGCTATACATGATTTAATGCTATTATTAAATCTGAAGGCAAATAACTTGCATTTGAGAGCACAGCATGCAACAACCATCTTCCATTACATTACATTTATTCATTTAGCTGACGCTTTTATCCAAAGCGACTTACAATTGCTATATATGTCAGAGGTCGCATGCCTCTGGAGCAACTAGGGGTTAAGTGTCTTTTGCTCAGAGACACATTGGTGTCTCACAGTGGATTCCAACCCGGGTCTCTCACACCAAAGGCATGTGTCTTGTCCACTGCGCCAACACCACCCCTAAATTCCCAAACTTGTAATGAGACGCTCCTCGTGTTTTTCTGCCAAAATTTTCTAATCAGCTATAAATATTAATTTATGAATAGTATTGTAATTTTAAAGTTGTACTGTAGTTGTACTAAATTCTCCTTCTTATTATATCATTCTTCAGTAACAGTATAGGGACCAATTCTCACTATTAACTAGTTGCTTATTAGGATTGCCTTTTGTTAACATATTGACCATAATCTACATCCCAAATCCTATCCGATACCTAAACTTAACAACTAGCCTACCTTACTAAGTATTAATAAGCAGAAACTTAACAACTAGCCTACCTTACTAAGTATTGATAAGCAGCAACTTAACAACTAGCCTACCTTACTAAGTATTAATAAGCAACAACTTAACAACTAGCCTACCTTACTAAGTATTAATAAGCGGCAACTTAACAACTAGCCTACCTTACTAAGTATTAATAAGCAACAACTTAACAACTAGCCTACCTTACTAAGTAATAATAAGCGGCAACTTAACAACTAGCCTACCTTACTAAGTATTAATAAGCAACAACTTAACAACTAGCCTACCTTACTAAGTAATAATAAGCGGCAACTTAACAACTAGCCTACCTTACTAAGTAATAATAAGCGGCAACTTAACAACTAGCCTACCTTACTAAGTAATAATAAGCGGCAACTTAACAACTAGCCTACCTTACTAAGTATTAATAAGCGGCAACTTAACAACTAGCCTACCTTACTAAGTATTAATAAGCGGCAACTTAACAACTAGCCTACCTTACTAAGTATTAATAAGCGGCAACTTAACAACTAGCCTACCTTACTAAGTATTAATAAGTGGCAACTTAACAACTAGCCTACCTTACTAAGTAATAATAAGCGGCAACTTAACAACTAGCCTACCTTACTAAGTATTAACAAGCGGCAACTTAACAACTAGCCTACCTTACTAAGTATTAACAAGCGGCAACTTAACAACTAGCCTACCTTACTAAGTATTAACAAGCGGCAACTTAACAACTAGCCTACCTTACTAAGTATTAACAAGCGGCAACTTAACAACTAGCCTACCTTACTAAGTATTAACAAGTGGCAACTTAACAACTAGCCTACCTTACTAAGTATTAATAAGCGGCAACTTAACAACTAGCCTACCTTACTAAGTATTAATAAGCGGCAACTTAACAACTAGCCTACCTTACTAAGTATTAATAAGCGGCAACTTAACAACTAGCCTACCTTACTAAGTATTAATAAGCGGCAACTTAACAACTAGCCTACCTTACTAAGTATTAATAAGCGGCAACTTAACAACTAGCCTACCTTACTAAGTAATAATAAGCAGCAACTTAACAACTAGCTTACCTTACTAAGTATTAATAAGCAGCAACTTAACAACTAGCCTACCTTACTAAGTAATAATAAGCAGCAACTTAACAACTAGCCTACCTTACTAAGTATTAACAAGCAGCAACTTAACAACTAGCCTACCTTACTAAGTATTAACAAGCAGCAACTTAACAACTAGCTTACCTTACTAAGTATTAATAAGCAGCAACTTAACAACTAGCCTACCTTACTAAGTATTAATAAGCAGCAACTTAACAACTAGCCTACCTTACTAAGTATTAATAAGCAGCAACTTAACAACTAGCTTACCTTACTAAGTATTAATAAGCAGCAACTTAACAACTAGCGTACCTAACTAAGTATTAATAAGCAGCAACTTAACAACTAGCTTACCTTACTAAGTATTAATAAGCAGCAACTTAACAACTAGCCTACCTTACTAAGTAATAATAAGCAGCAACTTAACAACTAGCCTACCTTACTAAGTATTAATAAGCAGCAACTTAACAACTAGCCTACCTTACTAAGTATTAATAAGCAGCAACTTAACAACTAGCCTACCTTACTAAGTATTAATAAGCAGCAACTTAACAACTAGCCTACCTTACTAAGTATTAATAAGCAGCAACTTAACAACTAGCCTACCTTACTAAGTATTAATAAGCAGCAACTTAACAACTAGCTTACCTAACTAGCTTACCTTACTAAGTATTAATAAGCAGCAACTTAACAACTAGCTTACCTTAATAAGTATTAATACGCAGCAAATTAGGAGTTTATTGAGGCAAAGGTCATGGTTAATGGTTTGTTAACAGCGAGAATTCGACCTTTAAATAAAGTTTATTCAGTTTTTTTATTTTTTACTTCTATACAGAATAAGAGTTTAATATTTTTATGTAGTAGTAGCATTCATAATAATGGTAATTGTGATTGAAATAATAATCAGTATTAGTCTATTACCACAACAATAATTATTACTGTTGTTGCTGTTGTCCCAATTACTATTATTTGAACAAAGAGAACAATAACAAAATAATTAATTGTTATATTTTTCTTAAATATAATTTATCAATTTTATTTAGTAGTATTAGTTAATGTTATTATTTATTGTTATTATTATCAATGATAGTTGTTGCTGTAGTAATAATAAAGTATTATTATTATTATTATTATTATACTGCTACTAAATAAAAATGAAACTATTGTTTAACAATTTCATTTTATATAATCACAATTTATATATAATTTTTAGACAAATTGTGCAACCCAAACAAACAAACTAGCCCAGCAAACCTGGAGCTTAACCCCCCCACACACACACACTCTAAACCACTATCACAATATTTATCAGAAACTATTTTTCCCAAGGTGGAACCGCTTTGAAACCAACTGAAAACAAACATGCTAAACACCCTACAAAGCATCCTAGCACTGACGATTGCTCCAGGTGATTTCTAGGATGTTCCTGATGGCTTTTAGGCTGTTCTGTGATGGATACTATTTATGTTTCTAGAAGACATTTTCTTACCAAACACAGACAAGAAACATATGACAAATCAGTGTTCTGCCGGCCAAAGCTTCAGTCAAAATCCTGAGCCAAACTTCACTGCTCTCCTCTAGAGCCGAGGGCCGCGGGGCCCCTCTGATAGCAGTGCGTATTAGCGCTGGAAAGACTGAGATAAATGTTAGTGTTGTTGTTAGGACAGACATGTTTGAGAGTGTGTTGAGTGGAGTGCGATTATTGTGGAGGGTCTCTCTCGCTCCCCAAACCTCAGACCGCAGGAATGTGTCTGATTTCATGAGTGCATCACGCCCCAGCCATTACCCCAGAGAAAATTACACACGAACCATCAGCAGCCATTACTTACAACCATCACAAGTTCAGTGAGTTTGGCCATTATGAAACAACATCACAGACAAGAGATCATGGCTGATTATCTCGATTATTTGTGTTCTTTGTGATTCTTCAAATCATTTAGCTTGCGTGAGCAGTCAAACTCTTCGAGTTATATCTTGAAATCAGAATATCACAGAGACTTGAGATTGAGAATGAACTTTTTGGTAACTTAACTTTTCAAATATCTTACTATCAATTAATAAGCGGCAAATAAGGAGTTTATTGTGGCAAAAGTTTGGTTAATAGTTAGTTATTACTGAGAATTGGTCCCCAAACTAAAGTGTGACTGACTTTTTTTTTTTTTTACTTAATTTAAAAAAAATTATCAAAGATTTTTTAATATACTGTATTAAATCTGGATTCAATTTTTTTATTATATGACATACACTACCATTAAAACGCACCTATGTTTTTGATACTTTTATTCAAAAAGATGCATTAAATTAATCAGAAATTACAGTCAATACATAATGTAACAGATTTCATTATTCATATAAATGCCTTCTATTTTTCAAAGATGTATACTAAGTATATAAAAATCTATTACAGTTTCTACTACGGTTTCTAGCAGCACAACTGTTTTAAACATTGACAATAATCTGAAATGTTTCTTGACCATCAAATCAGTTTATTAGAATGATTTGAATGATCATTTGTCACTGAGGAGACTGGTGTAATGGCTGCTGAAAATTCAGCTTTGGATCACTGGAATAAAAACAATTTAAAAATATATATTGAAATGGAAAACACTTATTTGAAATTGTAATATTTCAGAATTGTATTAGTTTCACTGTATTTTTATTAACTAAATGTAATCTTGATGAGCATAAGAGACTTCTATCAAAGACATTTTTAAAATCTTGCGCACCAAGAGTTGTTGATCATTACACATAAACACGATCATGGTTTGCTAGGCTTATCATACAGCGTGTTCTCAGTGTGTTGATGAGAATACCCCATGAGCCATTACATAATACACTTGTTACGGTGAACAAAAACACATGCATTTGCATGCACTCGATCAAACAGACAAATTATACCTTTACATAGAAAACTGTATGATACTTTAAAACTGTTGCATGCTGGGGGGAGGGGCGGGGCTGCAGATAATGTGCTTACTAAAGGAAGAGGTGGATGGAGGTTGCAGATGGTTTATGTAATATTTGGCTCATGTAAAGGCCTGTCCAGTGCCGGGATTCCAGCCTTCTTGCTCATCTTTCTAAGAGGCCTCATGTGACTGACTGGGAAACACAGCTAGGCAACAAAACATTAACAGCACTAACAGACTTTTTGCTAACAGGGAAAATCTTTAAAAAAAAAAAAGATTACATGCAATACAGTCCATTTTCTTTAAATTCAGAATAAATGAAAGGAAGTGTGACAAAACTACGATAAAGCATAAATACCATACAATTTACATAATTTATTATTGAGTTGTTACTAGGGCTGCACAAAAGAATTTCTAATCGCAATTACAATTATGCAAGTAGCAATTAATCATTTAAAGTCCAGTTATGTTATTCCGTACTTAAGATACTTTTTTTTCCGACATGTTATCTTAAGGGGTTTTCCATTGTTTTAATTTTGAGTTTTAGTCTAACACATTCATATTTTGACTTTTTTATAATTATAAGAAGAAACCAATCCAATGTAGTATTTTCAAACTCCAATAATCTTTGTTATATTTACAACTTTTAATCATACTTTTTTTTACAGTACAGTATGTTGCGCTTACTACAAACAGTGCTACAAACAATAAACAGTCTGTTTCATGAAAGAAAGTCACATCGCATAACCTACCCAAATTCCTTACAACCAGCACATACACGCATGCATGCATACTGACAAAACATGCAAACCTCTGCAAGCATGCAGGAACGTGTTTGCAATACTGAGCTAGAATTAAAGGACCGAGAGAAATGTGAATCCGTTCTGCACACTCATCTGCACGACATGCATCGCACACAAAGGCATGCATCACACTCACATTCCTACATCCTGGTGTTAAGGAACCGTAGTACAGTTCTCTGCCGAGTCTTACTGCCAAACATCTCAAATTATGCAACACAATAAACAATGTGCAGAGCAAAACCAAGAGAGAGTCGCTGGCAGCTCACCAGAGAGCTAGAGATACACAAAACCACAGCCAGAACCGACATTCATGTTATAAATAATCTCATTCAACAGCCAGTTAGTCAGGTAAGATAGACCTCAAGTGTACTTCAAATACACAACACAGGGTGAATAAAACAGGTTAGTAAAAACTGAGAAGTCTCAATGTATCCAAAACCAAATGCTTTGTTGCCTCAAGGACAAACTGACTGTGGTCACAACTCCAGTAAAAAAGAAAACTTCAAGCCTTTAATCTATTCAATGGTTCATGCTGAAATCTCTTTATTTTTGAGCATGGAAAGAAGCTATAGGAAAGAAAAAAACAACAAATAATATGGCAAGCAAACATAGACTGTATAGATTCCTGTTGATATGTCTCTGAATGTATGAACTGATAAATGTATTATGAATGCAATATAAGTTGTTTTGGATAAAACTGTCTGTCAAATGCATAAAATAAAATTAACAACAGTCTGTAAAGTAAATACAATTAAATGCAATTAAAATTCAAAAACCTCAATTTGTATGAATAAAATGGTCTGTCAAATGCATAATAAAAAATAAAAAAATACAATAAAATAAATGCAAGAATAGCTTTCCTTGCATTGAAGCTCTTTTGCTATGTGAAAGTAACTTATCACAATAGCAAAGAATCAGCAGCACAGTTTCTCACATTTAAATGTGAAAGAGTGAAGTGACCCACTTTGTAAATAAAGGACTAGTGTGTTTCCATTGTATAACTACTGCTATTGCTGCTTGTAAATGAGTAACTTAGACTTGTTAGTGTGCTATGTTCACTACCATTCAAAAGTTTACATTTCACAAAGAAATTATAAAATAAATACAGTAAAAACAGATTTAAAATAACGTTTTCCTATTTAAATATGTCAAAATGTATTTTTTTCCTATGATATCAAAGCTGACTTTACATCATCATTATTAGAACTAGAAAGTTACATAGATAAATAGAGGCCCACTCTTGCCGATATATCGGTATCGGCGAACATACTGCCGATATGAACAATTTTTTTTTTTTTACAGAACATATAATGCAGGTAAAATGCTTGAAGTGGTGCAATTACTTAGTTTGTCCATATGATCCATTGTTTGCTCCTGTTGACCTGGATGAAACGCTTTAACCTGTTAACTTCAACTTTACTGTTCAGTGCACTGATGTCAGATCCATTTTGGATAGTAAAGTTTAATTTTAAATTGCTAAATGCCCTTCCTCTATTACTATGTCACGTCTTTATAAGTGTTTGGTCACCACATTTAAGTGATCATTAGCAAAAAATGTGTTTATGTGTATATATTCGGTTTATGTATATACTGTATTCTATATATAGTACCTGTCAAATCTTTGGACACACTAATGGGAAAGCGTCCAAACGTTTGACTGGTTTGGCTGCACAATTAATCGACTTTATAATCGCAATAACAATTATGGATGCCACAGTGACATAATCATTCAAAGCAGCAATTAATCTTTCAGAGTCCACTTGTGTTATTCTGTTTGCTTAAGATGCCCCCCCCCCCTACATGTTATCTTAAGGGTTTCTTGTTTTTCCATTGTTTTAATTTTAGTTTTAGTATAACACTATAATACCATTCATATTTTTACTTTTTTATAATTTAAAGAAGAAACCAATTCAATGTATAATTGACATTTGAGGCTTAATACTATAGAAAAGCACTAAAAGTGTTTCAGTTAGAGTGTTTTCGGCTTGTTTATGTTCATATAGAAATATGGCTTGCAGTTGCGTCAAGCAATGGTATAAACATAAATTGTGATAATCGTAATTAACAATAGTAATTACAATTTCAAGGGAAAAATGGACAATTATGATTTTTGTCATAATCGTGCAGCCTTATAATGTACTATAATATACACAAAGAATATCGGCCGATATATCGATATCTGCCTTTTTTTTACTGTCTAATATATATAGGCCTACTATTATATTTATATATATAGGCCTATATATAGAACCTGAAATTAAAATGGACAGGACAGGTATGTGAAAAACCTACACATTTTCAAGACAAGATTAACAGCATCATCTGTTTTTATTTCTGAGAAATCACTTGGGTCAAATAATGAGCTTTACTTGCATTCTCTGTCCATTATTTAATGCTGGCCATTAGTGTATAAGGCTTCACTGTAATTCATCCCAATGAGATACTTACAGTAAATATCACTCAATCTTTTTCTTTAAATTCATATTGCCTCTATAACAAACACATTATCTCTTTCGTCCCCATTATGACATTTCTTCATTGACCTCAAAATGGCTTCAGCAATCGTACTGTGACTGATTCTGTCAAGCGTTACAGTCTGCAGTAACTTTCAGAGATAAACGTTGAACAGAGAGCCTGATAATCAGACACAGACAGAATCGAGAACTGCGAGCATGAGAAAATTTATGAGAATTTACGCTCAAGGCATTTTTCATTTGTTAGGCAACATCTGACCTCTGCTTTGGCATACAACACTTTCTTGCATCACAGGAGAAAGAAAAACAGCACACAGGAAAGCACAGAGGAAATCGCTGTTATAACCAGCTTTATGAAGATTAAACTCAGAGATGATTTTCACTAACCTGTCAACAGGTGGATTTAATGAATTTCAAAGATATTTCCCTTTTCAAAGAAGCAAACTTTCAATCTATCAACCTAAAAATCAATAATCAATGGGAGTGATTCAAGGAGATTTAGCAGTTTTTGTAAGTCTTTGGTGAATGCTTCTAATACACTGCAGTTAAAGTTCACCCTAAATATAACTTGCTGAAAATGTACTCATCCCCAGGCCATCCAAAGATGTAGGTGCGTTTGTTTAATCATCATATCAGATTTAGATAAATTTAGCACAATATTGTTGCTCAACATTGTATCCTCTGCAGTGAATGGGTGCCGTCAGAATGAGAGTTCAAAGTGATGTTATGCTAAATTTCTCCAAATCCATTCCAATAATAAAAAAAACAACAACTCATCTACGTATTGAATGGCTTGTGGGTGAGCACATTTAAGCAAATGTTCATTTTTGGAGGAACTTTCTTTAATGATTAAGTTTTTATATAGACAGAGAGAGAGAGAGAGAGAGAGAGAGAAGAGTGGAGCTAGTTCAACAGCACTTTAAAGACAATGTTGTTACAATGGGAACATGCCACTATTTTAAGGTTTTCGGGACAGTTAAAAACAATTATAAAAGACAAAACAATTTATGAAGCATTAAACATGATAAAAATTTAACAAGTAAAAAAGTAACCTTTTAAAATAAGATAACTTGTATAAAATCACAGCTGATATGTGAAAACAACAAATGGCCAATTGAAAAAAAAAAGCCTTAGTCCTAAGAACACTGTTTAACCTTCCAGTTGAAATCTAACTTCATTCTTATATAGTTGTTTCTTGCCTGAAGGCGACATGACCTATCAGTCATCACGTGGTCTGACTAGTACTAAAATTAATTTCTCTACTTTAAATATTTTCATAATGTTTTGATTAAAAAAAAGCTATTTATTAAAACATATTCTTAGTATCCAAGGTAAAATTGTATCACTCATTTTCACAATATCAGTAAAATAGCACACTCAAATCAAACTCAATCTATCAGAAGTTAGGATTTATGAATCACGGATATGTCCGAAAGATTCGATTCTCAGTTCAATGAGTTGATCCGAATTAACGTAATAGAAATAGCATAATTTCAAGTCAGAGAATGCGGATAGTTCACTCGATAAACGCTCGGATTGATGCAGTCCGATTCGCGAACGAATCGTTCAGACCGGTTAGTGAAAATGATTCGTTGAATCGGACATCATTCGTACATTATCCATAATATAAAACATTAAAAATAATAATAATAAAAAAAATAGCGGTAGTAAAGCAGTTCTTGAAAGTAAAAGTATGACATGCGCACTACAGCCTGATTTATAAAGCAGCTGATGACAATAAGACAAATAAAATCACAAAACAGCAACTTTAACAGACAGAAACAAACTCTTCACGGCAATAAAGTGAAATAACAGCGACAAAACACTTAGCAATTCTATCGATTTGTTATGTGAATGATACTGTCAGTGTATTAAAACTTTTTCAAACAATCGCCTGTAAAGAAAAGTGAATAAACTTGTGCTGATGTCTAACAAAAGCGTCCAAAGTTGACAAAACAAAGTTTCCAACATCTGTGAATCACCTCGAGTTAATAAGCAGCACACATCTGATCTGTCTGAACGCAAGATTGTTTCTCAATCGCAACAAAGAGCTCCGAAAAACCAACAACTTCAGTTTGTCTTCAGAGACTTCACTATCTTTCGCTTCCAACGGGTGAAATACCTGTTTTCGGGATCCTGACAGTCGTTTATCCCACCGAAGTCAACGCGCCATTACAGACGTCGAGGCATTGTGTTCAGGAGTTTATGTTCTTCAACACTGTGACAATGCATCGGAAGATCTGCTGCAGGAGGAGAAGAAAAAAAGAACGGTCCAATGTGATTTTTACATCACATCCCTCTTCCGGCCGCGTGAAGAAGGGAGCAATGGATGTAACGCCGATAACTCTAGGATAGCTACGTTATATATAGCCTATTATTTCCTATATATTATTTATAAATACATAAGATAAATATATATTTTTAGACGCATTTTAAAATATGAATTCTATTCAATTCTATTCTATTAAATGTGATCCTGGACCACAAAACATAAGTAGTACAAGTAGGCTTATAGAAACAGCCAGCAGTACATTGTATGGGTCAATTTTTACATCAAAAAGCATTAGGATATTAAATAAAGATCACATTTCATACACACACACACACACACATATATATGTGTGCTGATTATATTTATATATTGTCCCATCCTAATATACAATACATCAAAGGAAAACTTATTTATTCATGGAAAGCTTATTTATATCATAAATCTCAATCTTTCAAAAATATTTACCCTTATGGCTGTTTTTATGGCCCAGGGTCACATATTATATTATATTATATTATATTATATTATATTATATTATATTATATTATATTATATTATATTATATTATATTATATTATATTATATTATACATAAATTGACAAGACAAAGATGTCCTCTTTAAAGATAAAAATAAAAACATAAATTTATGGCATGAATTATGCTAGATGTTTGTAGTAAACACTAGTAACTTTTTGTAAAATCTGCTGTAAAACAAAATATATGAGGGAGACTGGGGCAAGATTTGAGTCCAAAGTCCAATCAAATAAATCTCTGATTTCTCAAAGATTAGGTTTATTAATTTATTTCAAATTTATATAATTTTATTTCATTGGGTTTTACTATTTTATAGTATTAATATTTATTATTTAATTTTAAATGCCTCCAAATCTTTCATTCAGACAGCTCCCGCTGTAGTTGCTCATGTTGTGCATCAGAGGGCAGCACAGACTCATGCTTCTGTCTCTCTGACAGCTGTTGTGCCTCTTGTGGGCAGAAGCTGTTTCGCACATTCCTGGACAGACGTCTCCAGAATGTTAGCATTTAGTCAGGGGTGATGCAAGACCCAACAGCGCTTACTGGCAGTCTGTGGAAGCACACAGGATTGCCTGGAAAGTGTCAACAAGACTCAAATGTCAACAAGACTATTTATTATGACTATTATTATTAAAACGTATTAGCTTCTGATCAATTAATACACTATTATTTAGGTTAGAACAACCTCATTTATTTTTTTTAAATCAGTTATTACACATAAATAAGAGTTCTAATGGTTAAGTCTAAGTCATATAACAAGGGATATGTGGAATATAAGTGTTGCATGTTTCAAATATAAAAGACAACAAAGTCAGCAGGTCATTATGCCAAACAAACCACCCACACTATGATACAAGACTACATGTTGTATGCATATGCTGTAAACTGAATTATAGTGATCACACCCCCCAAAAAACGTAACATAAATTTCCAGACATTCATCGAGTTGTCATGTGTTTACAGTGTTTTCACACACTTATGAAACACCAGTTTAAATCATTTCAATCAAACTTATTTTGGTTTGAAAACCCTTATTTAATTTATTGGATTTAATTTCCACATAAATAACAGTTCTGGTTCAATCAGTTGCTCAGATAATGTGGAATATATGTGTTGCATGTTTCATAGTCATATGATAAAGCCAGCTGGTCATTATAGTACAAATAAAAGAATGATACAAGAAAAAAAGTTTTCTGTATGAATATGCTGTAGACTACATTAGTGCTCACGGACATTCATTGAGATGACCTCTTCATCCTCAAAGCAAACCGGCCTTGGCTGGATGAGCGTTACGTGACGTGAAAGTGATGAAGCATTTGGGAAAGGCCTCTCTTAAACAACAACGCTGGAGTGATGTAACATGATTTCCTCTCCTCTGCTGACCACGTGAAGGAGAGAGAGGCAGAGGAAGTGAACACTCGGACAGAGCTGTGATGACACAGGAGAAAACACTGAGTGTTGATCTGGGAGGGAGAGTCTGGAAAACACATTGAGGCTTGTGCAGGGATTCTTCACTTTTCTGAAACATTTCCTTAGATTCACAATATCAACTGATTTGTGAGTTTTTCAATGAAATGAAGGGCTTTTGCATTTGGAAAGGTGATTTCTAGAGCAAATGTTTGCATTGACAAATACACCATAAGATTTGATTACAAAAAGCTGTTAAACATTAAAAAAATTATTGACCAGGAAAACAAACCAATTGTTGGGCATCTATCTATCTATCAAAAACACTTTGAATATCTGTGTATGATATGTGCTATAAAATAAATATGCCTTGCATTGCATTTCTAAATGGATAAAAATTGCCTTTTTCTCTAAATTGAATAAAAATAATAAAAATAAAAAATAATAATAATTATGGACATATTTTTTTAAAATCCTGTTTTAATTAAAAATATTATTGAAATTTGATTGATCAAGTAAACATCAATGAAAATAATTTTATGATGGACATTTTTTTATTTATATATTAATAGACATGTCTACTGACATGTACAGTAAATGCTGATTTCTTTTTAAATATCTAATATGTTTACACTCCATTCAAAATGTATAAACATAAGTCAAACACTCGGCTGATTATCACAATACCTTTGTTTATATCTGATTCTATAACAGTTTATATGAACATATTTTGCCACCGTGGCCCAGTTATAATAGAAAGTTATGATAGGTGTGATTTTGTAAGAGCACTTTTGCAAAAAAGGGGAGGGGAAGCAGGTAAAATTCCTGACAGGTATGAGCAACAAGGTTTCTCCTGCTACAGTTCAGTTTGCAACATTTATGGTAAACTCCCTACTTATGCTTCATTCTTCTGAAGAAACGAATAAAACAAGATCACATTCACCCTATATGTAGCCTGACATTATCACTCCTCCACCAGACACCTGGGATTCATTATTTCAGTGATCTACAGCTCATGGCCTGACTTCTTTACTAATCAGACTGTTGGTTTTTTAGGATCGAGGCGAGATATGATAAGTGTTGTTTTAGAGACTGTGAAACAAGCTCAAGGTAAAGGTCTTTTACTCTCAAAAAACAGTTTTCAGTGATTTTCTCATATGATTTGTTTCCACCGTTTTTACAACAGAAGTTTTAAGAAACATTTATGCCTACAGTAGATCAGTTTCTGGGTTACTTTGTTACTTTTTTATTGTTAAGCAGTCAAAAACTCTCATTTACATGAAAAGGACTCATTTTGAAATAATAATTTATGGATTGATGATATTTAATTGTATGGATCTATTCATGTTTTCAAAAATATATCATAAATGCAATTTAGACAAGACAATGATTTTTTTTATATACTTATGTTTATTTGAAAATTAAAATGTATAATTTAAATTATGATATGGGATGTAAAGTAAAAAAATTCTAGATGGCAAAGACTATAATAATAATAATAATAATAATAATAAAAGTGATAGCAATAATTATGAATAATATTACAAATAATTTAATAAATAATAAAATAAACTGTCAAGGTCAGTGTGATGTAACATGTAGGGACCCACTTGAAATCTTGTGACAACAAGACCATTATATCATACAGGAAATGACATCACATAACATGATTTTCTGTGACATCCTTACTTTTGTAATTGCACTTTTGTTCACTTTTTTTTTTTTTTGGTTCCATACGATGAGTATGACGAATAAAAACCTTTTTAAAGTCATCAAAGTGACTACTATGACGCTATTACATAATGATCTTTGTTGTGTTGTTATGTTAGAGTCCCATAGCAACAGTCATGACGGACCCATGAGCATTGGATCTGTTATCAGATGTACATTTTGTAATGGATGAGAGTGTTAAGGGTGTATGAGGTGAGGAGGTTTCCTCTGCCACCCACTCCTAGATGCCATTCTGTCTTTCTATAGCTGTCTCTCCAGCACACAGTCTCAGAACGCTACTGGTTCAGGCATGTCCCTACAGACTCATTCATCCCTGTGTAATACCTGCTAGTTCATACCAGCCCAGGGAAACATTCCGGTAGGATTTAGACATCTGCCAAACCGGTTTAATCCTGCCCTGCCTTCAGATGATGGAGGAGCCTTTCACGTGAGATGTTATAAGTGTAATAAATAAAGGAGAAACCCAGAAAATCCAAGCTGCCACCTATCAACCATCCCAGAACAGACTAGCACCCACCTAGAACATCTTAGCAACTATCCCAGAACACCCTGGCAACCGTAGCATCGTGGCCGTGAATTCTGTGCATGCAGACAAACAAATGCAGACAGAAAATCTAGGCTTGTGGATCTGTCTTATAATGTATCTTTTTGCATATATATATATATATAGAAGGTGCACAATGTCATTCACACAAATACTAAACATCATCATGACAGCATTTACATTTTACCATTTAGCAGATGCTTTTAACCAAAGTGACTTACTGCAGAAGCAATCAAACTCAAGTCATTATTAATAAAGTAGGTCGAATAGAAATAGCTAGTTTTAGAAGGTCACGTTTTTATAATAAATAAAAGAAAACAAGTAGATAGAATAGAAACAGAATAGAGACTGCTTGTGTTAGAGGGTCAGTTTTTTAAACAAATAAATAGAAAGCAAGTAGATATAGTAGAGATAAAATAGAGAGAGCTAATGTTAGAGGGTCATGGTTTTATTACAAATAAAGTAAAACAAGTAGATAGACTGGAAATAGAATATAGAGAGCTAGTGTTAGACGGTCAAGTTATTATTATTCTTTTATATAATGAATAATAAAAAAGTAGATAGAATGGAGGGTCTGAGGGTCTGAGGGTCAAGTTTTTTTTATAATAAAAAAAGACAGATAGAAATAGTGTTAGAGGGTCAAGATCTTTCATATATATACAGGTCCTTCTCAAAAAATTAGCATATTGTGATAAAAGTTCATTATTTTCCATATCTTCCATTCATTACACACCAACTGAAATATTTCAGGTCTTTTATTGTTTTAATACTGATGATTTTGGCATACAGCTCATGAAACCCAAAATTCCTATCTCAAAAAATTAGCATATCATGAAAAGGTTCTCTAAACGAGCTATTAACCTAATCATCTGAATCAACTAATTAACTCTAAACACCTGCAAAAGATTCCTGAGGCTTTTAAAAACTCAAATGAACCCAGTCTGGTTCATTACTCAAAACCTACAGAGAAGCAGCACTGGACTGTTGCTCAGTGGTCCAAAGTACTTTTTTCGGATGAAAGCAAATTTTGCATGTCATTCGGAAATCAAGGTGCCAGAGTCTGGAGGAAGACTGGGGAGAAGGAAATGCCAAAATGCCTGAAGTCCAGTGTCAAGTACCCACAGTCAGTGATGGTCTGGGGTGCCATGTCAGCTGCTGGTGTTGGTCCACTGTGTTTTATCAAGGGCAGGGTCAATGCAGCTAGTTATCAGGAGATTTTGGAGCACTTCATGCTTCCATCTGCTGAAAAGCTTTATGGAGATGAAGATTTCGTTTTTCAGCACGACCTGGCACCTGCTCACAGTGCTAAAACCACTGGTAAATGGTTTACTGACCATGGTATTACTGTGCTCAATTGGGCTGCCAACTCTCCGGACCTGAACCCCATAGAGAATCTGTGGGATATTGTGAAGAGAAAGTTGAGAGACGCAAGACCCAACACTCTGGATGAGCTTAAGGCCGCTATCGAAGCATCCTGGGCCTCCATAACACCTCAGCAGTGCCACAGGCTGATTGCCTCCATGCCACGCAGCATTGAAGCAGTCATTTCTGCAAAAGGATTCCCGACCAAGTATTGAGTGCATAACTGAACATAATTATTTGAAGGTTGACTTTTTTGTGTTAAAAACACTTTTCTTTTATTGGTCGGATGATTTATGCTAATTTTTTTAGATAGAAATTTTGGGTTTTCATGAGCTGTATGCCAAAATCATCAGTATTAAAACAATAAAAGACCTGAAATATTTCAGTTGGTGTGCAATGAATCTAAAATATATGAAAGTTTAATTTTTATCATTACATTACGGAAAATAATGAACTTTTATCACAATATGCTAATTTTTTGAGAAGGACCTGTATGTATATTTATAATAAATGAAATAAAACAAGTAGATATAAAAGAAATAGAATAGAAAGTACAGTGTGTGTGTGTGGGAGAGAGAAAGAGAGTGACAGTGAATGAAAGCATGACAGAAATTTTCTCACACACCTTTCATTTCAGTCTTTATTCTACACCTGAAACTCAGGTTGTGGTTTTGCCTTTAGCCTCAGTGGTTTTACAACTGTGACACAAAGGATTATGAAACCTTACGCAACACTGCGTAGCTCTGATTACATCAGTCTCCTTCCTGTCCTCCTTTGATTAAAATGACTTATTCATATGCAATTTTGGGACTCACCCCATTCTGCATTTGCTGTGTCATAGATGTCATTCATCTGGAATGATTTCAATCATTCAGTTCACAGCATACTCAGATTCCTTCCCATCACCTTCCTTTCTAAACCTTATCATTTCCTTAAAGTTTCTTATTCTTTACATTTCTTATATGTTATATCAGCTCACACGTGCTACTCCAGAATTACAGTAACATTACTCTGCATTCCGACCGTTCCATTAGCATGAAGCAATATTCTCATTCTTCACCTTAATTAGCCATCTTCAGACATCATGGTCATTTCAGTGATGCCATACATACAGCACAAGTACATGCATGTAAAAAACACCAAACATCAAATAATGCATTGACAGCACAGTTCACGCAGCAGTGATTTCAGGACAAACAGAATACTGCTGATGCTGAGTAATAGGATTGCTAGTCAAAAAACGTTTGTGATCAGTAAGATTAGTGTTTTTAAAAGAAGTCTCTTATGCTCACAAAGGATGCATTTATTTCATCACAAATACTGTAAAAACCAAAACATTTTAAATAATGAATTTAATATATTTTAAAATATAATTTATTCCTGTTATGCAAAGCTGAATTTTCAGCAACCTTACTCCAGTCTTTATATCACATGATCCTTCAAAAATCATTCTGATCTACTGATTTGCTGATTTTATTATCATCAATGTAACAGAAATTGTGATATATATTCGGTCATGTTTTTCCAAACTTCTGACTGATACTGTATATTGCTTTCATTATTTATTTAACTATGGCGGTTACAGGTTCTGTTAAGGTGACTAGTTGCATGAAATGTGTGTGTGTGTGTGTGTTTTAAAGATGTATACTTACATTTAAATATCAAGTACACCCTTTTATGCAAAGCAACTTAAATTGCTTTCAAGGGTTAACTGGGAACCAAACCCATACCAGCAGCAGGCTTTCGCACCGGAAGAACTTTTTCATAATTCCTAGAACTTTTTACATGTTTACACCGCATGATAGTAGTAATAATGATAACAACAACAACAACAACAAAACTTAAATTAGCTTCTAATTCAGAGTCTTCAACAGTTGTTTTTCTATAGGAACTGTCAATGACGTATGTGTATCCTGTTTGCCAAATTCATACAAAACGCCATGTTAAAATATTTATTTTTTATTTATTTATTTGTTATAATTTTACTCAATTCCTAGAATTACACGGTGTGAAAGCTTGTTATCTGAGATAAGTCTGCCTGGGAGGTTTATTCACTCTGTAATAATGGATTTATTAGTGTGAATTTTATATATATATATATATATATATATATATATATATATATATATATTTTTTTTTTTTTTTTTTTTTTTATAATTAAACTAACCATTTACTGAGAATAACTGATTAAAACTGTTCTGCAGTGCACTTTTAAATGAAGGTTCAAAAGGTTTTGCAGAGATGCCATGGAAGAAACATTGTAGGTTCTCCAAATAACCTTTTAGTGAACAATTCTTAAAAGAACCTGAAGAACATTTTTAACCTATAGAACCTTTTTACACTATATAGAACCTTTTGTGGAATGGAAAGAGGTACTTCATGCAACATAGATGTCAATAAAGAACCTTTAGTTTTAAGCCAACATGATAAACCATTCTGACTTAAAAGGATCGATTTTTGCACATGAGATTTATGAGATTGTATTTTGCTAAAATGCTTCAACATTCACATTCAGGAACATGATTTATATAGCATGTTGTCAGGTTTTGTTCAAGGTATCTCTCAAGCTCATGCTAAGGTCTGATCAGACTAACCGGAAATGACACTTTGGTACAGAGTTGAGGCCAAACACGTGCAGGTTCTTTTAATAGAAGATCACTTCTGGCCTTTCTGCAGTGTTGTGTGTGAGCATACAGGTACGTGTCAAGGTACAGTTTGGACTTTTTGTGTAGTTGGTCTTTGATCAAGCCCCAACAGGCCGGACACACCTTGGCCATGGGAGGAATTCTCCTTTTCTCTTCTTTTCTCACACGATATCTTTTTTCATGTTTTTAGCTCTCGGTTTCAGGGCTTCATTTATGTGACTCACTGCTCTGGAATGCAAGCTCACAGACACATACAAAGAGAGACGGCAGGGATGGAAGGACAAAACCAGGAACACCTGGAGGTTTGCGTGCACGGGGAGAGTGTGTGTTTGGTTTGGGGGAGTCCAAATGTTAACCATAACATCTATTTCTATTTGTGGCTGTGGAAAGTAAATGGTTTTTTATGCGTGCTGGAGAGGAAGTGCATCGGGGAATCTCCCACAAGACTTCCGTGTGGGCTGCTGGCCACAGTTTCCGCCAGGATCATACATCTGTAAACACAAATATGACAGATGAGAGTCTGTATATGTGTTTGTGTTTGTGTGTCTGAAAACACATCAGAGAGGATTTCTGAGGACTGTAATCAATAGTCATTCTGATGGGCACAGGATGTGTAAGAAAACCGTTTTAAACAATAACTACCAAAAACATAATTTAGTTTTATTAGTTTAATTTAGTTAAACCTTATTAAGCAACTTTAAAACAATATGAACGTGTAATATTGCAGGCAAAATATAGTACACGCACTATTGCAAATTTGATACGCAAGTGTAAATGCAAAAAGCAAAGGACTTATTTTATAGATTCTCTCATAATAATACCATATTAGATTATTAGATTATAGTAAATACATATTAACAAAAATATAAAAGATAAGATATACATTTTAACAGGGAAATGTAAAATGTAAAATGATTAATTTGCAGTAGTGACATGGCCTATAGATTTAAATTAAGTTACAATCACACACACACACACATAATCTTATTTTCAATGATTTTTGATGAGCTGGTCATTCCCCTAATTGACCTTTGATCCTAATATCCATCGCCAAATGAAAGTATGATGCATTAGCTTGAAAAAGCACTGTATTTTCCAGTAATATGTGGTTTTTTAAGAATGTGTCAGTGAGGTTTGGTTAATGATACACTCAATGACTTAGTTCAAAGAGTTATTTAGGCATGATCTTTTAAAATAATGTTCATTAGTGTAACCGAAAGAAGCCTGAGTGATTCAGTCAAATCTGGTGTTTTCTTAAAATGATCTGCATGGCAAAACATTTTGCAGTGTGTTTTCTGAATACAGCCATGTAATGAAAGTGAAGAATGACACAAAACATTATTATGCTATTATTGCAACTTTATTCATTATATGAACATTATTGTACTGTACCTCACACATTTTCACCTTTCTAATGCTCATATTACTAGTGTTAATATTATGATGATTTTCATCTCTAACAAAAAAACTCATTAATAGAAAGCCATTTCTGTTCCAATATTTCAATCAAATCCACAAACAATATTTTTAAAGAGCCATATCAGCATGCATGCACAACACATGAAATAATAAAATATGTTTTTTTTTTGTTTTTTTTTTGAGTATTGAACTTTAAGATGTGGTACTGAGAAATCACAGTGTTATGAACCAAGTTTGTGAGACCAGAGCTCATTCTAATAATATTACAAGAAGACAATGAAAAGGTATATAAGAATTGTAAATGCAAATGTCAGTTTATTTTCACAAGACAATAGGAAATAAATAAGCAAATAACAATAAATAAATAACATTAAATAAATAGCTACAACAAATATTTCTTCATGTTACACATAAAAAATCTTCAATGTGAGATTCAAGTATTTCTGCGCGTGGCAGAGTTCAGCAACACAAATGGTCACTGCGACACCCTCATGAGTTCAGACGTACAACAGGTCTACTTGTGAGACTACACTTCAAGTGAAACATTTTCAAGTAGCCGTTCAAGTTTCATTCCATTATAATATTCAAGTCCATTGGATGTCTCCTCAGCTTGTGTTTTCCATCACTTCGTCTTCCGCTCATCAAGTTCTCCAGGCACATCTTGGGCGCCACGGGAGCCTGTTTTTCTTCTCCAAGAAGGTTCAGTGAACTTGATTAGTCCACAACCTTGATTCTGAGTTCATTCAGTTCTCTGCACCAAGTCTATGGTACACTGGGTAGAGAAGGGCCACCACGTATCCATTCCTCCTGCTCTGCTGGTAGAGAGTGTTGATGTCCTCCTCCAAGCTTGAGCTCGGGCATGTAGTGTTCAGACGCCAGGAACTCTCCTTCTGCTCCTCGCTGCGAGACATCATGCTGAAGTCCTCAGGACAGCTGCCCATCATTTGTCTGGCTTGCTCTTCAGCAGACTGGAAGGGGAGGACATTGTAGGAAGTAGCATCGGTGAAGGTCGGTGCTTCACTCTGCGTGGTCTCGACGGATCCCTCCTCGGTGTAGATCTGCATGAAGACCACCAGGCACAGGACGAGCAGCCAGCGCTTGGCGGGGCTCTTCTCGGCCGGGGGGAGATATTTGCGCACTTTGGAGGGGTACATGACGCGCGTGTTCCTCTTGCGCGGGCGCACCGGGGCTCCGCGCTGAGGGAACGCCGGCTGCTGCGGCTCCGGGATCCGCTCGAAGGTGAAGATCTCCGGCTGGGTGTTGCGCGTCATCACCGGTCTGAAATTAAACTGCGACTGCTGCTGGAAGAAAGTGTTTGTCGGTAGCGAGAACACCAGGCTGTCTGATCTGCTGTACATGGTCGGTTCAGGTCAGTTTCAGTATGCGTCAGTTGCTCTGTGTCTCCTGCTTCTCTAAAGTGACTTCTCTAACTTGAGCGTGAGGTTTATATGTTTTGCTTTAAAAGAGACGCCCATAAGAGAAGCCACACCTTCGGGCGAGACGGAGACGGAAAAATACATGGGTTTTGCCAGAAATTCCAACGTTTTACATGAATCTACGAGCTCATCGAATGTCAGTAGTGTGCTTGATTTCAGATAGCTCAAATCAAATAAAAAAGGTTATATAAAAGAAAAAAGATACATTTGTCAAATTATATTTTCATTTTAAAAACCAAAAACCATTAGATTTTAATTTATTTAATTTATTTTTTTATTTACTAGGCTAATAGCCAATAGGCTTATAAAAAACAAGCGGCCCAAGTTGCTTATTCGACAAGTAAAAATCGCACCCTTAACATCTAATCGATGTCTAGTCATCGAAATATTAAAAAATCCTGTTGAAAACCAAATAAATATAGGTTATAATGTCAGGAAAACGGTTTTGCGAAAATTAAACATAGCCTATTTCAAACAAACAAACAAACAAATAAACATATAAACAAATAAACAAATAAATAGGCTAGATAAAAAATTGGGACACGACCTTTTCTTTCTTTCTTTCTTTTAAACATACACATTTCTGTCTTTTAGGCCACATTAAGTAAATAAATCAAAATTATTTTTCATTTGAAAACATGTTCATCAGGTGTATTCAATACAAAAGGTGTATTCAATTGCAATTCTAATGTAAATTAATGGAGCATCACATCACTGACCTAAATACACACAGTTTAATATGAACAGTTTACTTGATATGACAAATTTAGATGTTACAATATTCATATTTCAGTTGATTGATCTAATTTTGGATTAGTCTAGGCCAATTTAATTCCACATAAATTAAATAAAATTGTATTTAATTGATAAATTGATTAGTGTATTAACAGTTGTGAATAATGATTTACTGTAATTTGTGACTTGTTTGTATTAATTTGTAAAATTGACTAGCAAATTCTGAGTGAAAATTTTTCAAAGTAAATCCTACATCATTTCTTTTCAGTGACTCAAACTCTACTCACTGTGCCTGGATAGGCAGTTTATTATTTGATGTGTTCTGAGGAATTTTCAACACACAGCTTGAAGGCATCATTTTCACAATAACATTCTTGATGTGATTATGGGGCAGTAAATTAAACTGAACATAAAACTATGGGTTTGGCAAATGCTTTTTTTCATTAAAATTGCATCACCTAATTTATGTTTTTAATTTTTATTTTATTTTCTCACTGTTCTCTTGTTTCCCACATAGCTACTGATTACAGCCGTAACATGCAACAGTATGAGATTTCCCAAGCCTTATCTTAGATTGGAGAGAGAAAAAATGTTTTCGGTCAAGCACCCACAGTGTAGTTTAGTCTAGAACTTCCTCAGGAAAACTTCAAAGAAGAAACGTCTGAAATGTGAGTTATTGTGATGGTTGAGGTGGAAAAAAACAGAATTGCGGGGGTGTAATCTCAGAATTGAGAGAAAAAAAAAGTTAAAATTACCTGGATGTAAACTCAGAATTTTAGATAAATGTTCACGATTCTGAAAAATGTCAGAACAGTTTTTTTCTGAACTTGCAGCAGACGGCTAGTTGGTTAGCAAGTGGGTCACTTGAGATGCACTGCACCATGAAATGCTGTACATTTTTATTAGGATTCCTTGTGCTAGTGTTTGGCGTCATATGAACGGATTCCCCTGTGTACCTTTCATCAGCTTCATGATATGAATGAACTTATTCTGTCCAATCAGAGGGCAGCACCTTCATGTCTCACCCTCTGTGTTCTGTGGGGAATGTCTGCTCCAGGTGAAACATCAAGCATGGCATGTTTACTTTAGGAAGGGCCTTGCGGGCTTTGCGTCACCTTACTACAATTAACCCTCAAGGTATGAGAGCGAATATGCCAATGGGTGTGAGAGTCGAGCTGTATGACTTATGGTTTCAGTGGTGAGAGGCATTGTAGCTCGGCATGCAGTGAATTTAACATTGCGCTCTTTCAAGTAGCCTAGCCTATCTGAGCTTAATCATGCATAAAACTATTGTGCTATCACTAAACTAAAAGTTATCACTAAACTATGGAAGTACGATTTTAAACTATTTTAAGTACGATAAAGAAAATCTCTTTATCTTGTAATTCTGGCATTTTCCTCACAATTCTACATTTCAATGTCAGAATTCGGACTTTGCTTTTCTCAATTCTGTGAACAAAAGAACTGCGAGATATACAGGTGCATCTCAATAAATTAGAATGTCTTGGAAAAGTTCATTTATTTCAGTAATTCAACTTAAATTGTGTATTTAATAAATTCACTGCACACAGACTGAAGTAGTTTAAGTCTTTGGTTATTTTAATTGTGATGATTTCTGCTCACATTTAACAAAAACCCACCAATTCACCATCTCAACAAATTAGAATAATTCATAAGACAAATAAAAAAACATTTTTTTTCTTCTGGAAAGTATGTTTATTTACTGTACATGTACTAAATACTGAGTTTTGCATCTTTTTCTTCCACACTTTTTCCTTCCATCAACCTTCTGTTAACATGCTTAGATACAGCACTCACATTGAATTTATTTAATACACGAGTTTCACAATTTGAGTTGAATTACTAAAATAAATGAACTTTTCCCTGACATTCTAATTTATTGAGATGTACCTGTAATGTCAAATCTGTGAGACAGGAAAAAAAGGGTCATAATTGCAAGATAAAGCTGTGGGATATAAAGTTGTAAATAACTTTCATTTATTTCTTATTCCGGGAAGGAAAAAAGGCATTTATGAGAGCGAGATGTAAACCCGGCTCAGTTAAACGTTCTCTGAACAACGGTCTGACAAGGTTCTCTCTAAGTCATGAACAAAAGACCACAAGAACGTTTATTCAGTGTTATCTTTAATAAAGGTATCAAAATGTTAGCATAAAACATACTTATACATTGTTGGAATGTTTTTTTTCCTTGTGAAATTGTTCAGTTGGACGTTAATCTAACGTTTTTCTTTTTAAAATGTAACTTCCCAGTAAGGTTTGCAGAATTCTAAAATAGAATGTTTCCTTTAATGTTCCCATAAGTAAAAACATTTTAAAAACTGGACGTTTTGAATGGTCAGAGAACATTGCGAAGTAATGTTTACACAACCTAATACGAACATGAGCAAAACATACTTAGAACATAGGCTGTTTTGGGTTATTTGAATTATTTGGGCTATCATAGGACCACAGAACTCAGGGAAATAAGTCATAAATGCGAGATATAAACTTTCAAGTCACAATTAGCTTAATTCATTAATTCATTCATTCATTTATTCATTTATCATAGGGCTTCCACACTAAACTGCACCAGCCAGTGTGAACTAATGCAGACTTAACTGGAGCTCTGAGTTTAATCTGGTGTGACTGTACAGTGTAGATTCTCAGTAACAGAAGGGAACAGTTCTCATGAGCATGTTTGACTGAGCTTGTGTTTTTGCGAAGGCAACAGATGCAACTTGACAGGCAGAACAGTGAGCATCTGAGTTCTTGGTTTGTTAGTGAGATGTGGGTCATTGTTCGCTTTTATTCCTCATTACACTGAGTCCTTCATGTCAAGTGCCTACGTGCTGATTATCTCGACAGCTGAACGTCATTTATCAGCAGTGCCGCTCATTAAAGACAGGGGGCGGTCTGCTTCACCTTCACATACAGTGGCTTCTTGTATTAACAGTGTGCCTTAATTACTTCTTCATTCAGTTTCATTCAAACTCATTTTAGTGCATTGCATATAGTTTGATTAGGGTTGAATCTGGAACTGGATCTCACAAAAACATGTTCCTTTTCACACCAAAATAATTATAAAAAATAAATAAAACAAACAAAAAAAAAAAAAAAAAACATAAAAAAATATTATTATAAAAATAAATCACAATCATGATGCAAAAATATTATTATAAATTATAAAAAGAAAATTAAGCTTATTCTAATATTTACTATCACTAAATACTATTCAGTTTTTCATGCATGATAATGTTAAAATAAATGTGAAGAAGTCTTAATGCTCCAAAAGAGAAGCTTTACATTTGCTTACATTTGCAAAATATAAATACAATGTGATATAAATATAAATTAGCAAAATAACAATTTCTTAAATGTGCAAAATATAATTTCTGTCTTTCTTTTTATTTATTTATTTATATTTTTTTAATTTTTAAGATGACAGACATCACAACAGGTTTCATGATATTCCATATAAAATATAATTTTAGCATATCAGTGCTAAAGAGCATGAAGATGACAAAGGAGCACACAATGAAATGTTTCTGGAGTCTTAAAATAGATCAATTTATTATTGACGTGTGTCTGTTTATAGGCTGGAATGCTTCCTCATTGTTTCGGAAGACAATGTCTCAATTCAGTTGTCAAAGAAGGCGTGAGAACTCTGTATGTCTGACACACGTGGCGTCATATGGATTAAGGCATCTCATGTGTCTAAAACATCTAAATATTTGACCCCCAATTAACCATCAGCAAGTCTGCAATTTTAGACGAGGGTGGATCAAGCACTTACGCATTTGGCTAAAAAAGCTTTATTCACAGGGACTGACAGTGCTTTCAGGTTATTCATTTTTGTGTTTTGTATGAGAATTAAACCTGTGACGTTTGAAATACAGTACTCTAACAGCTAGGTTACAGGGTCACTTTCAACTCAGTTGACAAGTCAACAGGCTTTAAGTCACACCGACCTCTTCAGAAGTGCATTGCTTAACTTCAGACGTCACGATTGGTCTCTTTTGAAATCTTCATATGTTTTAAATTCAAATCAAATTCTTTGTAAAGAAATGAACGATACCTTCAGGAACCAGACTGATGCATTCTGTAGCAATCATTATAATTTGGTATGAACCAAATGACTAACGATCGCAAAGAAATCACTGCAATCAGATTTTGTTAATCTGTGACAGATTTTTGAAATCAATGCAAACAAAGCAGGTGTACAACACAAGTAGATGTAATGCATCACACCTGCTCTGTATGAGAGATGACAAAACTTCATGTGAAAGCATGAAGTCATTGCTGTTCAAGACTTCCTTCTTAGCTGTAATGTATGCTAAAACACACATACACAACTGTAAAGAGCCAAAGGGGTTTTCTGTCAGCCTCAGCAGGTGTTACACTTTGTCATTCATTTTAGACAGGTGTTTGTCTCATGGTGTTTGTCACAATGAAGTAATGATGACTGGTGGGTTTCAGGCAGTGTAATGACACAGTGACAGTCATTATCATTAGCAGAGAATCACATTAGCTCAGACATTGGAATGGCAGATAGATTTAATGGGAAACTTGTCATTAAAATACAAGTATATCTTTCATCACAGATGCCCGACGGAGGTCAGATAATGTGTGTTTACAGAAGATAGAAAGACAAAGCTTGTGTGTGTACGTGTTGGAGTTTCATTTCTGATGAGATTGTTTGATTGAGATGAGATATTTATGTGGCACGATTGTGTGAAACTAGCTGCTAGTCAAAGTGCAGTCAGCCATCAACGTCACATTCACCTGCCAGCAGGTAGATCATATCACACTACATTGATATCAGTGCTAAGGCTGTGTGTTTGGTGTTAAAAAAATGTAAAAGATGTGCACCTTGATTTCAGTTGTTCAGAGTTGATTTGTATAGACGTGTCTGTAAACAACAAAATTGTTTGTATAAACATGTCTGAACAGTGTGTTATTCTTTTATTAGATGTTAAGATTTATTTGTCTTTTCCATCTTCAGAATTTTCTGCAGTTATAATAGCTCTAACATAAATTCATTAATTACATTAGATTATCTTTATTGATTCACCCCAAAATTTACACAACAGATAGATAGATGCACAATATAAACTCTATATTAACCTATTATAGTTGACACAAAAAGTTTATTAACTTTGAAGTCTTTGATTTGTTTATATACATTTTTGATTTTCTTGTGGACCTCATGGGTTATTTTACTTTTAATAAATGCACATCTAGTTAGCATTTCTTGTTTTCATTTGTCTTTTGAATATTAATATATTAAAATAAAACTGTTTTAATCTTATTCTGTTATATAGTTTTCTTCTCCATCATTTTCTGCAGTTTATTTACAACAGAATTTAATTTATTTTTCTTTACTGCTTAAATGTACATAATCATTAGATAAACTTTATTGTGTGTGTGTGTGTATAGATGTGTGTATGTGTTTATATATATGAATGTATGTATATATTTATTTATTATTTTGTTTTCCTGTTTTCCATTGTTGCTTTTCAAGTAATTTGAAGATTAATTGAGCACTCACAAAGAAAAAGTTCACAGACAAAGATGTAATTACATATTTATTTGATTAATGATGCATATCATTGCTGGTATGTGGTCTTTGTAACAATTACACAGTGATTTATAAGCAGACAAATGAGGACTCAACACATCCAGATGGAGCACAGGCATTTAAGATAATCACACAATCTTTTTTTTTTTTTTTTTTTTTTTACCCATTATTAATATATCCCCTGGAAACACATTCAATTGCACACATAGTATTACAAATATTTTACAGTCAATGACAGAAGCATTCCCAGACACACACACTGTGTTTTTCACTCTGTGATTCACCACTTTCCCCCACACTATGTGACGTGCGTGCATATCAGGTTACAGTCAGAGCCTCGACCCGAGTGTGGCGCTTCACTAAATTCAGGAAATCCAGTCCAGTCCAGCCCAGGCGAGTTCATTCAGTCACGCTGCTTGTTTCTGCAGAAGGGCCCCTTCTTTTTCCCCCGTGTGTGTGTGAGCATCTGCACACATTCTTGTGGCCAAGTACGGCTGGAAACGCTCACTCAGCGAATAGACTAACCCATGCAGCCCACCGTCCGAGCGTCCTGTACAGATCAGCATGCGTGTATGCATTCACATACTGCTGTTATACATTTGGCTCTGATCTCAGAAACAGCTCCTCATTTCCCAGTACAAGTTGCAGGACTGTTCGATTCCCCAGCATTGAGCCAAGTCTGCTTCTGAAGGCGGCTGGCTGAAGGGAATCTCCTCAAGCGTCGAGCCTTGATCTTCCTGGACCTGCGGTCGGTCTGGGACACCCTGAGTGTCGCAGAGCCCTTCTTCCATGTAGATTTGGAGAAAAAGCAGAGCAGAAAGCAAAAGCAGCCAGCGTCTGGCAGGATCTGACTCCTCTTTTGGCATGATCTTCCTCAGGCCAGGAGGGTAAAGGACCCGTCGAGCACGAGGTCTGTGGGGTCTGGAGGGTTTTGAGGGGATGGAAGGCGACGATAGTGGTGGCTTTTCTCCATCTCTAAACCTTCTCAGACAAGAATGAGGATGTTTTGTGCATGCAGAGCACATCTTTTTTTGGTGTTCTGTTCTTGTTTTTCTTGAAAATCTTCTGACTCTTTGTCCTAATTTTCTCAGCTTGCTCTCAATTTTTGCCTTCTATTCTTTCTCCACAGCTTATTTCATTTCTCCTTTTTATAGATGCACTCAGCATGGGTGTAACCTGCACACCTGAGGCTTCTAGGCCCGCCTTGTGTGCGCTTGTTTGGTTCCTTGGGTTATTTTTAGAGATGCACATGTCTGTTTACCTTTGCCACCTCCTCTCAACCGTTGATAGAAAAGCCCTCATGCTCTGCGACATGCCTTGCATACTTGCTAATTTTAAGTTTTATTTGTTGCAACCGTTAACAGTTTAAGCATGTCGCTTCAGATGCTGATTAAGATCACAATATACTCAAATATTTTTGTGGCTTTTAAAATTAGTGTGTTTCCAGGAACGCCTTGGTTTGGTACTCTGAGGGAACAAACATAATCTATACACACTGTCTCAACAGTTCTCATGTTTTCAGTAAACGTTAGAGGCTTTGCATCTGCTTTTTACACAATCATGATGCAAGTTGAGCAATGTAGCAAACACAACATGTGTAACTTGCCCGAGCCAAAATGAACTGTCCTCTTGCCCAACTCTTCCAACTCAGGCCAGGGCCGGCTAAACAAACCGTGAGCAATCACGCTCACCGCAACCGAGCCCAACCGAACCGTGCCCTGGCCGAACCACGGCCGAGCATGGCATGGAGTGCTCACACTAGTCAAACGAACCAGGCTTTAGGGGTATAACTGCCATACATACTGTTTCTGTTATATTTGTTTAATCTATTCATGACTATTGAGTGTTGTTAACTGGGAACTAAAGTACAATTGCGTTGCACATGGACACTTTTTTACAGTGCAACAGGGAAATAATATACAGTGAAAAGTTATTCTCTGTGTGTGAATATAAGAGTTACTAGTGTTTGAGCAAAGAAGTAAAGAAGATGTTTTACTTTTTGGTTTTTTGAATCTGGCATTTTAATGTGAACTCATTCGCTCTTGGTTATATGCGGCCAGCGAGGTATGTGTATTACGTTTGTATTTCCCGAGTGTATTTATATTTACTTCTTTAAGGTTTATGCGAACGTGTTTCTTTTACATTGTCATACTGTAGTTTGACGGTGGAATTCTTTGACGATGAATAAGATGGCGGAGAGAAGGATGGCAAGTTCAGTAAATCCATCAGTAACCAGAACCACGGTCTCGTTTATTTCCTGGAGGGAGTGATAGAGCGTCAAACATGTTTGGGTCCGTTTCTTAATGCCTTGTGTGAGTACACTGTTCGTTTTCATTTATACTTCTGCGTCGCACATGCAAACCGCTAGTCTGCAGTGTCCACGGGCATGTTGCTTTGTTTTATTTTAAGTGCAAAAAACAAATACGGGGGGAGGGGTACTAGCAGACCAATCACAGCCCTTGCGGTCCACATAGATTTGATGTGCTGTGAGGTGCACGCCAGGCTACAGCGTTGCCTGCATGTACTATGCACAGCCTATGCTGTAGTTTAAATGCAGAAGCATAAATCAGCCTTGAGATTACCTAGTGTGAGTACACGCTTATTTTCACACATCCCACACACATGAGTCTCTACCCTCCCGTCCCCGCACTCGCCCATTCAGTGTTGTCCCGCATGTCCCGGGATAGTGCAGGTCTCTACTCGGAAAGGTGCCTGTTGTAATGCTATGATTAATGCTATGCTATGACTCTGGGCATAACTCGTTTTTCCATAACAACCTGTAAAATATTTTCTATAAAAATGCCCTGGCAGAGGCAAATAGCTTTGGTTTTATTTTAAATTTGATTACATCAATTGTATATATTGAGATTGACAAGAAATATTTTAACTGCTACTAAAATGAATACTGCTGTAAAAAAAAGCACCTTATTTGTTTTAAGTGTTTGCAAACCAAATCTTATTGCACTTTTGTCCATATAGCAGTACTTTTAGTGCACAAAACACTACTTTTGAATTCATTATTGAATTTTGTGCATAACAATGTGATTAATCATGATTAATCACAAAAAATCATGAGATTAATTGCGATTAAAAATTTTAATCCTTGCAAATATATATCTATACTGTACATAGCCTATATATATATATATATATACTGTATATCTGTGTGTGTGTGTGAATAAATATATAAAACATACAATAAATTGATAAAATTTGGCAGTTTTATGTAATAATAATGTGATGGCTCAAATAATATATAAACAATAAATTTTTTTTACTACAAAATAGCTACGATACAAAATGTGAGAGAAACAAAAACAAGAAATGTTGGATAGATAAATTGTCCACTCTTCAGTGTAAAATTATCCTTCAGAAATCATACTAATATCCTGATTTGCCGCTCAAGTAGTATTTCTTATTATTATCAATGTTAAAAAACAGTTGTGCAAATTAATATGTATTATACAAATAATTCTAGGGAAATTGTGTTTTTAGAATTCTTTAATGAAAAGAAAGTTTAAAAGAACAACATTCATGTGAAATATAAATCTTTTGTAGAGATGTAATTTACTGTCACCTTCGATCAATTTAATTTATCCTTGCTTAATAATAAAAATAATAATTTCCTCTAAAAGAATCTTACTGATCCCAAACTGTAGAGTATATTTCCAATAATTCTGTTCAACAGTCGTTTACCTCATGGCATTTTAAGCACAGTATCCACATCTGCTGCTGGTGCTATTTTGAGTAGTTTGAAGACAGTTCTCAGAAAATGTTACTCAAAGTCTCCAGTGATAATATTACAGGCTTCTAAATGGTAGTGAGCAGCCTGAGGCACAACGAAAGCAGACAGAACATCCTGGGCGTTACTGAGATCTCAGGGAACACCTGAAGAAGAATGTTTCGTTTTCATTATTTTAGGCACTGGCTTTCAAAGAACTCCTCATTGATGCTCATTTGTTCCTCTGTTGCCAAGGAAACTGACAATTCACTAACCTGGAGAATCTATGGGTGTGTATGGTTACTAATATTAAACACAGCTAGAAGAAAAGCTAGGCTCCTACACAAAAGCGTGCAAATGGCACTGATGACTGATGCACATAGAGTCAGAGATTACTTAGTCTTTGAACTTTAACCATCCTTATAATCACCACCCACACAAACATCCAAAATCTGCAATTAGTGTTTACCCGGATGTATTTTTTGGGAGAGTGATGGGGTCGCATTACCTTTTAGATGATGTCATAGTTGTGAATGATTTCCACTTTGTGACCGGTTGTTTGTGGAGGCGTTTTTATATACTAGCTGCTGCATCACTGACAAATGAACTTTCACATATGTTATGTACAAACTCTTAAGTCCTTAAAACATTTAAGATCTCCTCACTGATGGACATAGCAAACTACGGCCGAATAGTGTAATTATAACACTTGATATTGCTTTTATAGCTAAAATAAAGATGAGAAAATTCATGGTGAGGTTCTATGACCTGTGACTGTCTACTCTGAACTGTCTACAGTTGTACTAAATTACACTTTTAAAAAATCCATGCAAATAATAAACAGTTAACTTTTTTAATATGATTGAATGACTGAATTTATTTTTTACAGATTTGATCTACACTCACCTGAAGGATTATTAGGAACACCTGTTCAATTTCTCATTAATGCAATTATCTAATCAACCAATCACATGGCAGTTGCGTCAATGCATTTAGGGGTGTGGTGCTGGTCAAGACAATCTCCTGAACTCCAAACTGAATGTCAGAATGGGAAAGAAAGGTGATTTAAGCAATTTTGAGCGTGGCATGGTTGTTGGTGCCAGACGGGCCAGTCTGAGTATTTCACAATCTCTTCATTTACTGGATTTTTTCACGCACAACCATTTCTAGGGTTTACAAAGAATGGTGTGAAAAGGGAAAAACCTCCAGTATGTGGCAGTCCTGTGGGAGAAAATGCCTTGTTGATGCTAGAGGTCAGAGGAGAATGGGCCGACTGATTCAAGCTGATAGAAGAGCAACTTTGACTGAAATAACCACTCGTTACAACCGAGGTATGCAGCAAAGCATTTGTGTAGCCACAACACGCACAACCTTGAGGCGGATGGGCTACAACAGCAGAAGACCCCACCAGGTACCACTCATCTCCACTACAAATAGGAAAAAGAGGCTACAATTTACACAAGCTCACCAAAATTGGACAGTAGAAGACTGGAAAATGTTGCCTGGTCTGATGAGTCTCGATTTCTGTTGAGACATTCAGATGGTAGAGTCAGAATTTGGCGTAAACCGAATGAGAACATGGATCCATCATGCCTTGTCACCACAGTGCAGGCTGGTGGTGGTGGTGTAATGGTGTGGGTGATGTTTTCTTTGCACACTTTAGGCCCCTTAGTGCCAATTGGGCATCGTTTAAATGCCACGGCCTACCTGAGCATTGTTTCTGACCATGTCCATCCCTTTATGACCACCATGTACCCATCCTCTGATGGCTACTTCCAGCAGGATAATGCACCATGTCACAAAGCTTGAATCATTTCAAATTGGTTTCATGAACATGACAATGAGTTCACTGTACTAAAATGGCCTTCACAGTCACAAAATCTCAACCCAATAGAGCATCTTTGGGATGTGGTGGAAAGGGAACTTCGTGCATCCCACAAATCTCCATCAACTGCAAGATGCTATCCTATCAATATGGGCCAACATTTCTAAAGAATGCTTTCAGCACCTTGTTGAATCAATGCCACGTAGAATTACGGCAGTTCTGAAGGCGAAAGGGGGTCAGACACACAGTATTAGTATGTTGTTCCTAATAATCCTTTAGGTGAGTGTATTTTTAAATTTTAAACTTCTCTGTGTGGTTTTTAAGGTTAATGGAAATGTATAAATAGAACCAGGCAGCAGTTTACTGTCAGGGATTTGTCGTGTCACACTCTGTCCAATGTAGACATAATCGCTGATTATAATGGGTTCTGTAGTATTTTGTCACACACCTCTTTTTTAGGCCAGCATGGCCATGGGACACATAAATGGGCGCAAATGCATTTGCTATTTAAACAACGCTGCGCAGGATGGGAAAATGAGTACTGCGTCAGTCTAAAACTAGCAAAACCACTTGTGCAGCACCTTGAGCGGCATTGCACCCGGTGTATGATAGGGCCCTATGTGGATTCAGAGCCAGCAAGCAACAGACTTCCATAATAATAATAATAATAAGAAAAATGTTAACTCGCCCAGCCCTTAGATAGTTGTATCTCAGCCAAATATTGTTTTATCCTAACAAACATCAATGGAAAGCTTATTTATTCAGCTTTCAGTTTATGTATAAATCTCAATTTCAAAAATTGGTTTTGTAGTCCAGGGTCACAAATATTTTAATTTATGTATTATATTATAAATTAAATATTTAAAATGTACATATAAAATGACTAATTTATTTATTAAAACTCAGTGTGTGGTACTGGCATATTCAGTCAACAGGTTGATGTGGTACACAGTCTTATAAACACCCTGCTAAATATAAACAGTGTGATCAATCACAAAATAAACTAGATGTTTACATATTCTGTGGACAGATGAGCAGTTCTCTAGTTTGCCGTCATCAAGACATTGCTTTGCAATAGCTAAGGTAGTTTTTTTAGAGTGTTGCTATGTGGTTCTGGGTGGTTGCTAGGTGGGTTCTTTCTGGCTTAGGTTAAAAGAGGCCAACCCTAGTCTGTATATGATATTCTGGTCCATAAACATGGCTCTTTCTATGCTCGTATGTGGTATTTTTTTAGTGTGGCAGATCAAAATAGAATCCTGTTCACAAATCATTCACATCTGTACATTGTCAAAAAAAAAGGTACAAATGCTGTCAATGGGATGGTCCCTGTCAAAAGTTACTAAATTGCACCATTTTAGTATTAAAATGTACATCTTGGGTACTAATTTGCACCTTTTATGGAGCAGTATAAGGATGTGCCTTTTAACTTATTGTTTTACCTTATTTATCCAAGTGCATATTAGTACCTCAAATGTACATTTTAGGGATAAAAGGTGAACCTTTTGAAATTTGTATCACCCCATTGACAACTTTTGTACCTTTTTTCAAAGAGTGTAGCATATATGGTGCATGACAATTACCAAAGAGTTTGTTTAAATAACTTTGTGATGATTTACTTGGTAAAATGATAGAGTTCTGCAGTAAGTGTATGCCAGGAAACTGATATAATTTCCACACAAGAGGCAAAACTGATGTTAACAGGCCTGTGATTTGTGTCACTCTGGGCAAAACTCAGAGGAGTCTGATTTCAGTATTCTTTTTCTTTTCTTTTTTTTTAGTGCAGTGTGTTTTCAGTTCCTGATTTACGTAATAGGATATTTTGTATGTTTTTATCCGGCTTGCTTTACTATGTTTTCCTGTTTCTACTGCAATCTGCAACTCTAAACACTTTATATCTAACATCAATTTAATAAAGCAGCAAATCTTTTGTATAATTCACAGTAATGCAGCAGTGGAAAGTTCTGGAGCGCTGAAAGATCCTGTTGCAGGAAAATGCTGGCAGCTATACAAAGTTAGTACTGGCCGTTGTCTCCACCTACCCTCGGATATTTACTCTTTGGTCACAAAAGCTGCACGCGATCTAAAGATCAAGTGCACAATCAAACCTCCACGCTTGACCTGTTAACTTTCAGTTTTTCTCTTATTTTCCCAAATGACACACAGATTGTTTCTTTGCAAACTCTAAATCGGTTGTGGTGCTGCTGTACTTTTTGCTGTATTGTCAGTTTGTGAGAGATGTAAAAATTGGACCCCTCCAGCAACTGCCTTTACCACCCTTGTAACTATGAACCACAATGATTTACCAGAAAGTTCAAATCACATAATTGAACTGACTGTAAATGCTGCTGTCAAGATTATGCATGTCTAAACATTCATACTGAGGTTATTTAACCTCCCCATGGCACGTGCTTTAATTGCAATAATCACAGTGTGCAGTGAAAAAGAAATTAAAGTAACTATGCAGAATTAGGGCTAGGTGTTATGGCAATATATAATATAATATGATATATATATACCCTTAAATAACAATTCAACCCCCCCCCCCAAAAAAAACAACAACAAAAAACAATAGTGGATTTAATATCAAAATGTTAAAATGTATATTTTCTTATTTATTTGAGATATAAGTACAGTAAAGTATAGTACAGTAAAAATCTAGTTAAAAATTATCAGGGCATGTTGTCAATATTGTTATACTTAATTAAATAAATTAATCAGACGGACAAAACTGATAAAAATATTCAAAAATTGCAGATATACCTGAAACTATGCTTTACCTTAGTATTGCACTTTTTTGTTAATTAACCACAAATTTAAACCTGGATTAATGCTAACAATGAATTGTGGTGCCAGTGGTAAATTACAACTTAAAAACAGGCTAATATGAGCAGTGTGAAACTTGGAACAAGAAAAGTCAGGATTGACTGTTAAAAATACTCTTGAATAGTGGAAAAGCCATGCATATCTAAATGAATACATTGCAAAGCCTTTGCTAAAGGAGTCAGAATGACTAATTTCAAGACATTTTCTCCAGGGTGGAAGGTACTGCATGTGAAAAGTGTGTGCAAGTGTGGTGTTTGCGTGACATTAGCTTTTCGGCTGTGCCTCGAAGTGATTAAAAGTCAATCTTGTTATATTCAGCATTCTCAGACAGAGGGCTGTAGGCAGGTATGGGCTATGTAATTGGGATCCAAAATTATTTGTGGTGGTAACCAGGCTTCTTTCTCTTACACACATATAAACACAAGGGTGAAATCAAGATCAACCTGCCAATCACAGCGGAGGAAACAACAAGCATGCGAAAACAGCAGCAGTTTTATATGCTTCTATATACAGTAGAACACAATTTAAATATTTCAATGCTGCAACAAGCAGCCAGATTACTGTAAATATGATTTGATGTTTCTTTCCACAAATGCTTCTTCCTCAAGGCTATTAGCGAAGCATTACTGATAACATTCACTTTAAGAAAGTAATTTTGCAGTTTGTTGTCCTCTTTGTTTCATTTTTAAACTTAAAGTCATCCATCTTTTAAAAAACTGCAAGTTAATGGCAATATGTCTAGGGTAATATTGATTAGCAACAATAATAAATAGTCTTCCTTTTTCCAAATATCGCAAGACTATGAAAATGTCAGCATATCCATAAATAACCATTAAAATGGCACTAGAAATTCATTCTCTGAGTAAATAGTGCCAAATCAAAAGCATCAACTGCATTATTATTGCATTGCATTATTAATTGTTGACTGTTCTCTGGATATCTGATCTTGAGGACCATCAGAATTATTTTCTATATAGAAATCACAAAATATTGTCAGTATTTGTATTGTAGCATTTGGACCAATCATACACACAATATTTGTTATATTTTAAAAAATACATCTAATGCCCCCTTATCTAACCAAAGGGTCTATGGACCCTTCCTCCGAAATGCAAATATAACCTCAAAAAAGGCAGAACAGGCCTCTGGTTCCATAGCAACCATAGGCACACTATCTGATAACACTAGTTTATGGGTCCCAGGAATGCGGCAAAGCAACTCTTATACTCAAGTCTCTCGGAAACAGACAAATAATGCACATAAAAATGGACTCTTCTCTAATAAGTAATTAGTATTCTAAGAATCTTGAAGATTCTTCTCTTGAACCCCCACTCGAGTTCCATTTTGCAAAATGCCATGCTTTCACACAAAGGGTTGTAAAACTCTTCATTAGTTCCAACCCCCCGCTTGGAATTTCAGAGTTTCTCATTGGACAAGCCCGTCCTGAGAGGCGTGAACCTTCTCAGACCTTAAAGGCCTCACCTCAAGTTCAGGTTCAAGTTCAAGTCTACTTTATTGTCAATTCTTCCACATGAACAGTACATACATACAGAGAATCGAAATTGCGTTACTCTCAGACCCCCGATGCACACAGATAACATTAACATTAAAGCCTAAAAATCTAGATCAAAATATAAAATGTAGATACAACTATACAATAAGGGAATGTTAAAAAAGACATATAATAAAATTAAAAATAAAGTTAAATAAAGCAGTGCAAGGCAAAAGTCAGATAGAGGGCAAATCAATGAAGTGAACAACAGTGCAGATAAAAGATTATTTAGTGCAAAAACAAAAGCTTATTTAGTCTGATTAAAGTGACAAAGGGCTCAAGTGCAGTTATTTTATTTAACTGACTGATGAGGTAGTGGAATGATGTCAGTTCCATGGAGAATGAGGTAGTGAGCAGACCAATGCTGCACAAAGTGACTGGTGCATGTCATCGTATATTAGTGGGGGGTGGGTTCATAGTTCTGTGGTGCCTGGGGCAGAAGAGGGGAGGGGGGGGGGGCAAGTTCGGGAGTGAGTTCAGCTTCCTGACAGCCTGGTGGATGAAGCTGTCCTTCAGTCTGCTGGTCCTGGCCTGGAGACTCCGCAGTCTCCTCCCTGATGGTAGCAGGCTGAAGAAGCTGTGTGATGGGTGGGAGGGATCACCTGCGATGCAGAGGGCTTTGCGGGTGAGACGTGTTCAATAAATGTCCTGGAGGGAGGGGAGAGAGATACCAATGATCTTCTCAGCTGCTCTCACTATGCGTTGCAGAGTCTTTCGGCAGGACGCGTTGCAGGCGCCATACCACACAGTGATGCAGCTCGACAGGATGCTCTCGATGGTGCCTCTGTAGAAGGTGTACATGATGGGGGGTGGGGCTCTGGCTCTCCTCCGTTTGCGGAGGAAATAGAGACGCTGATTTGATTTCTTGGCCAGTGCTGCTGTGTTTTCAGTCCAGGAGAGGTCCTCTGTGATGAGCACACCCAGGAACCTGGTGCTGCTCACTCTCTCCAAAGTCGCACCGTTGATGGTCAGAGGAACGTGCTGAGTGTGTGCTCTCCTGAAGTCTACAACAATCTCCTTCGTCTTCTCCACGTTCAGAGAGAGATTGTTGTCACTGCACCACCCGGCCAGGCGGCTCACCTCGCTCCTGTAGTTTGTCTCATCTTTGTTGGTAATGAGACTGTCATCTGCAAACTTAATAAAAAGGTTTGAGTTGTGTGAAGGTGTGCAGTCATGGGTCAGCAGAGTGAAGAGGATGGGGCTCAGCACACATCCTTGTGGGGCCCCAGAGTTCAGTGTGATGGTGCTGGATGTGTTGCTGCCGACCTGTACTGCCTGAGGTCTTCCAGTCAGAAAGTACAACAACCAGTTGAACAGCGAAGTGTTGAGCTCCAGTTGGATCAGTTTGTAAATAAGCTGTTGAGGGATGATTGTGATGAATGCTGAACTGAAGTCAATGAACAGCATTCTGACACATGAGACCTATTTGCCCAGATGTGTGAGTGCTGAGTGGAGGGTTTTGGAGATGGCTTCATCGGTCGAGCGGCCTGCATAGCAGACTGAGATCCCTTAGCTGTACCGCATGCACAGAGTTTAACTGTAAAAATGTGGTTCTGCCGACATCGAGCAGAAACTCGCGACTATGTGCGCTTCCAGACAGGTAGACGCGATGACGACGTACAAAAACACTGCGACTCACAAGACCTAAAACACGAAAACACCGTTCTGTCGGGACAGTGAAAAGCTGGCCGCCATCTTGGGTAATGTAAGTCTGCGGTTCTTCTAGATTCAGGAGTTCCAGGAGAAGATGCCGAGATAAGAGCCTTCAAAACCACCCTTAGCTTGCGCCAGGCTTCGGCCTTGTCTTTCCATTCATCAAGATCCTCTGATTCAAACTGGTCTTTCTCATCAACTCACTTCAGCAGAGACCAGCTGGAGCCCCAAAGTGCATCAGGACTCTTTTCAAAAAGGCAAGACGTGCAAGCATCAAACTTAGTCTTATTAATTTATACATTAAGGGCCCTATTTAAACGATCTGAAACGCAAGTGTCAAAGCGCGAAGCGCAAGTAACTTTGTGGGCGGGTCTCGGCGCTGTTGCTATTTTCCCGGCGGGATAAATGGCTCTTGCGCCCGGCGCAAATCTAAAATGGGTTGGTCTGAAGTAGCTTCATTATTCATAGGTGTGGTTTGGGCGTAACGTGAAATAAACCAATCAGAGTGTCATCCAACATTCCCTTTAAAAGCAGGTGCGCAAGTTCCACTATGGATTGCTATTATGGCATATTTACCAGGCGCACGCCAGGAGCGGTTCACAGCCGAGGAGACTGATGTTCTTGTAAGAGCAGTGAAAGACAGAGAAGTTGTGTTGTATGGGGATGGGAGAAACCCACCCAAAATAGCGTCATGATTTCCGTCATCTCATGTGTTAATATTTTTTTAGTGTAACAATTTATGATTTGCAAAAATAACTGTTGCATCTGTGTAGATTACATGAGCAAAGTCTATGCGCGTTGTGCACGCTATACATTATGGTCAAGCATGCGCCCCTAAAATAGCATAATGAACAACGCGCAACGCACCACTGACTTTAGACTAGGTTTTTTCTGGTCAGTGGCGCAATTGTTTAATGGAACAGCAAAATAGCACCAGGGATTGTTTGCGCCGGAACACACCTCCTTTTTTGCGCTGAACCGCCCAGGGAGCGCAAGTTCATTCACTAGTTTAGTGACATGCTTCTGTGGAGGGAAAAGCGCGCTTTGCGCGGGTGCAAAATAGGAATGACACATGCGTCGGTGTACAAAATCAATTGCGCTGGGTGCAAGATAGGGCCCTAAGTATCATATGTACCTTTTACAAAGGTGTGTTTGAACTAAGAAACTGATGTTTCCTTCAGGCTGTAGATCTGCTGAATATCAAATTGTGTGATACCTTCATGTTTTTATTTCTCTTCTCTTAGCTACTTAAGCTTTAACCCTTTTTCCTATGTCCACTATATGCGTGTGTGTGTGAGTACTGTATGTTAGACTAGTTTTGGTTATTATGTGTTTTTAATAAAGTCTAACATGTATTACACTTGAGGTTGTTCATTGTTTGCTCCTTTTTTTCCCCTAATCATGCAGATTTTTGCTACATGCTCTGAGTAGTATTGTAAAGTAAGAAAGTTATTTTCCTTAACCAGGAAAATAACATTCTTAGGCTCCGTCACACGGAGACGTGTTTCTGTGAATATGCACAACTTTTTTATCGGATAGGCATTTTATCCACACGGATCTGCCGTTTTTCGGAAGGTGAAACCACTATTTTTTTAAACCGGGTCCCAGAGTGGATAAATCTGAAAACGCTGTCTTTGCATTTTCGTGTGGACGGGGCCATCCGTATATTTTTTAAAGCGATGATGTCATCACCCCACGCATCAACCCTAGTCAGACACCACTACATCACGTAAGAGCAACAACAACAATGGTTTGTCTACAGCACGGTTAATGCAAAGGTTAATGCATGCTCCAAGTCTTCTTCTTCATTTTTGTGTATCTCTGTAGCACAATTACAGCGCCACATACTGATCTGGCATGTATACTACATCGTTTTTCAGTCTGTTTCACTTTTTTTTTGTGGACGCAGATATTTCTTGATTCAACGCTGTGTGGATGGGATTTCTCTTTTTGAACGAGGGAAAAAAAGATCGGATTGGGGTGAGCTCTGGCTTCGTGTGGACATATTGTAGCCTTAGATTTGACAGACAGATGACACTGAAAGGTCAAGTAAATACTTACAGCGGATTTAAATATTTATAATTAATCATAACTAGTTTTGAGCTGATTTGAAACAGTATTGGATTAATCCTTTACCATTTTATTTTTTAGAAATGCTTTATAAAAAGACATAAATTATACATTATAAAATGTAATTAAACAAAATACAAAAGCTATATTTTACACACATTTTTAAGTGCCACAACAGCTAAACATGAATTTCACTGCCATGTAATATTATTGCAATTTAAAATAATAAAAATGTCATTCATTCCTGTGATGCAAAGCTAAATTTCCGGCAGCCATTACTCCAGTTGTCGTTGTTGTTACATTTATTGTAACACGTCACATACTTTTTTAGATGAAAATGATAATAAAACAATATAATAAAGAAAACCATCAAAAAATTGCACTTAGACCAAAAAAAAAAAAAAAAACAGATTTGTACATATAATTCTTTAAAAGGTTCTTTAAATGTACCGGTGATAAAAATTGTAAAAGTTTTAATGGGTCCATCTCACAAGTTTGTCCATTACTTCAGTCTTCAGTGACACATGATCCTTCAGAAATCATTGCTGCACTTTCTTATTATTATCAATGTGGAAAGCAGTTGTGTTGATTAATATTTGGTGCAAAATGTCATTTATTTTCAGGACTCAATGATGAATTGACAGATCTAAAGAACAGCATTTATTTGAAATTGAACTATTGTGTAATATTATAAACATCTTCACTGTCACTTCTCATCAGTTTAGTGCATCCTTGCTGAATAAAATTATTATTTCGTTATAGTGTATGTCACAAAAATGTGATTTTGAGATGGCTGAATAATGAGAATAGTTCACACTGTCTGAAGCTCTCTCAAAGCAGGTTAACTTTTCCCACTACTTGTCTGCATCCAGTTTTTGCGTACTGTCTTCCAGCTGCAGTGTGATAGGCCAGTTCATCCGCCAGTCTCTCTACCTGACTGAACTCAGGGTAAAACCCTTCGAGGGTCATTTCCTCTAGAAAGCACTGTATGACGTGTTCCCGCTCCAGCAGGGAAAGAGGGATGAGTTCGACTGCGGGCTCCATCCATAGAGGATGGATGAGAGACAGGGCCCGTCGGAGCGGTTTATGGGCCCCGTTGGTGGAGGCGTTTTGAAGAACATGAGCCGTGACCTCCCTTTGCCCCAGACTGCTGAGAAAAATGTAAACCACGTTCAGAAACTCATTGGTCTGATTGGACTGAAGAAACGTTTGCAGGATGTCCAGCAGCGGAGGGGCCATCAGTTCCACCTCGTCCAGGATGAAGAAGGGAATCTGCTCCTCTTCATCGGCTTGAGTCACTACCTCTGATATACGATGAGCTAGTTTAGAGGCGCAGTGCTGCGCCATGTCCTGTAGGGGGCAGTGGTGTTTGGATAAATAATGCACCACTAGCTTGTCATCGACTACTGAGCGGAAGTGACGCACCAGCAGGCGACCCAGGTGGCTCTTCCCGACGCCAGATGACCCGTGCAAAGACAGGGCGAGGGGTTTCTGGTGAGCGTAAGTGGAAAGGTAATCGTTCAGATGGTCCATGAGCTCCTCTAGCGCCTCTGGCTGGCCAAACACCTCCCTGTGCAGCGACCTCTCCAAACCCTCAAGATCATACTTCAACACATGGTCGTCCAGATTCTCAATAGCGTTGTAGACCTGGGAGAAAAGGAAGATAATCTTTTTAATAAAAAGGTACTGTATGCATGTAAAATACATGTTTATACAGGTGCATCTAAAAAATTTATCATGGAAAAGGTCTTTATTTTTTGTGATTTAATTAAAAAAAGCAAACTTTCTTATATTCTAGATTCATTACACACAAACTGAAATATTTCAAGAGTTTTTTTGTTTTAATTCTGATGGTTACGACTTACAGCTTAGGAAAATTAAAATTTCAGTATCTCAAAAAAATAGATTACTCCATTTTGAGCTTGATTAGTTTGATTAATTTTAAGTATAAATATTGGGAACCTCTTGGGCTAGTTTAGCACATGAAACACCAATTTTGGGAAAGACTACTGACTTGGCAATGGTCCAGAAGACAATCATCAACACCCTCCACAAGGAGGATAAGCCACAGAAGGTCATTGCTGAAAGGGCTGACTGTTCACAGAGTGCTGTATCAAAATATATTAATAGAAAGTTTACATGGAAGTACAAAGTGTGGTAGGAAAAGGTGCACAAGCAACAGGGATGACAGCCTTGGGAAGATTGTCAGGAAAAACTGATTCAAGAACTTGGAAGAGTTTCACAAGCAGTGGACTGAAGCCGGAGACAGTGCATCAAGAGTCACCACACTCAGACATCTTTAGGAAAAGGGCTACATTTGTCACATTCCTAGAACCAAGCTACTCCTGAACCAGAACAAAAAAAAAAAAATGTCAGAATCATTTCACCTGGGGTAAGGAGAAAAAGAACTGGACTGTTGCTCAGTGGTTCAAAGTCCTCTATTCAGATGAAAGTAATTTTAGCATTTCATTTGGAAATCAAGGTCTGGAGTCTGGAGGAAGACTGGAGAAGTCCAGTGTGAAATTTCTGAAGTCAGTGATGATTTGGGTGCTGTGACGTCTGCTGGTGTTGGTCCATTGTATTTTATCAAGTCCAAAGTCGATGTAACCATTCAGGAGATTTTTGGAGCACTTTATGTTTCCATCTGCTGACAAGCTTTAGCACCTGCCCGCAGAGCCAAAACCACTTCCAAGTAGTTTGCTGACCATGATATTAATGTGCTTGATCAGCCAGCCAACTCACCTGACCTGAACCTCACAGAGAATCTATGGGGTATTGTGAAGAGGAAGATAGGTAACATCTGACAAACAATATAGAAGAGCTGAAGGCTGCTATCAAAGAAACCTGGTCTTCAGTAAAACCTCACCAGTTCCACAGGCTGATCACCTCCATGCCACGCCACACTGAAGCAGTAATTCGAGCCAAAGGAGCCCAAACCAAGTATTGAGTGCATAATTAAACCTGCTTTGGAGATCTTGAACATTTCTGTTTAGTAACTCTTTTTATAATTGTTCTTTGGGAAAATATTATAATTTTTTGAGATACTGAATTTATAATTTTCCTAATCTGTAAGTCATAACCATGAGAATTAAAAAACAAAAAACAGTTGTGTGCAATGAATCTAGAATATTAAAAAGTTTGCTTATTTGAAATAAATTACATAAAATAAATAACTTTTATATGATATTCAAATTTGTTGATATGCACCTGTATATATATATGACCTGTCTGGTAAAAAGAGGATGAACCAATAGTAGATGAAAGGAAACCTCCTTAAAAACAATCAGTTCTGGCACAGGAATGACACTCAAGGAAAAGATCAGGCAGAATTACCTGGAAGAAGACGATCACGCTGAAGAGCAGCAGGAAAGGTTTCGCCCCGCTGCGCTCTTTCTTTGGCCTGAATATCAAAGTGTTATTTGGGAACAGCACACGGGACCTCCTGCGCTTGGACTTCCTGGTCTGGGGACTCTTAGGGTGCAAACTCCCATCAGACACAGCAGAGTTAGTGCTCGACCTGACTGAGTTAGATCTCTTTAGGTACTTCTTCTTGATCCGGATCATGGCTTTCAGCTGTGGAGAGAGGAAAGACTTGCTTTGTCCACCTTCCTTCTCCTCATCTCCTCTCTCCTTTTCCACCTGAGCATCCATTGAAACCCCTTCACAGTCCACCATCGGCCTGAGAAACTGAGAGAAGCAAACAAAAGTCTATTTATGTTATATAAAAGCGCACAGTTTTTCACATTAAGTGTGTGTTTTATAGCATACAGCTCCACAAAGATCATGCAGTTCTGCTAGAGGTCACGGTAGGTTGCGTGACTTGCTTTAGCCATTTAATCCTTGCATTTTGCTGTATCTTGGCAATTGTTTGATAATTAGAGGTAATTAAGAGCTGGATTTGGCAAAAATACAGTAGTCGTGTGTGTATAGAGCATGACCCTGAGGCAAGAAAGGTGTAAAGCAAAGAGCATTATGACCCTAAATCAACCTAATTGCTCTTTTAAAGTCTATATTGTGGCTCATTAATGGTTTTCACTTTTCAAGGTCTGTTCTAATATTAAATTATGCTCACATTAAAAGCATATTTCTAGCTTTAATTTGCTACCAATCGCTGTAATTTCAGAGAGTCTATTGACACACAAGAAGAAACAAAGTATGGCTATAAATCACCAAATTAAACAAAATAATTATTTTATTTCTAAGTTTTGATAAGTTGAAGTACTAAAACTAGTCAATCTAAAACTGAAATAAAAGTGAACAAAAACTATGATTAACTATAAAAGAAAAAAGTGGAAAAATAAAAATGACAAAAACAACTACAGTAAATGACTAAATAAAAATGGAAAATCTAAAAATAAGTCACAAATATTACTATAGGAATAATAGTATACTAAACAACAATGAATCAATTATTAATTTGTTTCATAATTATAATTTTAAGTATCTGACATAAATCATCTTGCCTGGAAGATGAAAAACCAGTGAAAATATATTATTACACTTATTATTAGACTTAGACTGAAAGAAGAGACCTAAGCCATAGCTACAGATAATGTGGCCTCATGATGACCTAAAACACATCAGCGGAATTGTGGAAACTTTTGCATGATCAAACACAACTATATTTTCTTCAGAAAAACATATTGTAATCGGGATCCACACATATACACGTCGGGAAAGTCCAAACATATTTCTAACTAAATTTTTCGACACATGTGCTCTCTGTGTATTACTTCCTAGTCATATTATCTGAAGAGTATTTCCTCGTCCTCCACAAGTCTGGGCAGAAAGAGAGAGAGAAAGAGAGGTCTCTGTCCTCACACACTATGTGAGTGTGTGATGAGTTGTTACTGTTTTGCATTACTCACATTACCACTTTGAATTACAACAAATGCAATGGAAGGAAACAACAGGGATTTGATGTATGACATACTGTACTATGACATTGTAAATTACAATGTAAATTAGTGTGATTATTGTGAAATTTGCTGATTTTTTTAGAAAAGATTTACTGTGTTCATTTTATTGTACTTTATCTTTTTTCATATGTAGATTTACATGATAAACTATACTATTTCAATTTACTATTTACAGTTTAATTACATCTTCAGTGTTTTGTTTATAGAACGTTTGCTTGATTTCGTATGAACATGGTGAAAGTTTTTATTTATTTATTTTTTTTTTTATGTGGCCAAACAGTATTTTCTGATAGTTAAATAATAAACAACATTATCCAATTACCTGTATTCTTCGGACTATAAGTTGCACCAGTCCAAAAATACGTCATGACGAGAAAAAAAAACATACATAAGTTGCACTGGACTATAAGTCGCATTTATTTAGAACCAAGAACCAAGAGAAAACATTACCGTCTACAGCCGCGAGAGGGCGCTCTATGTTCTCAGCGTAGACTATAGGAGCACTGAGCAGCATAGAGCGCCCTCTTGCGGCTGGAGATGGTAATGTTTTCTCTAGGGTCATTTCTCTTGGTTCATGTCAAATTAATTTTGATAAATAAGTCGCACCTGACTATAAGTCGCAGGACCAGCCAAACTAAAAAATATGGTACATTACCCTCTGGTTTTGTATATTTTGAAACATGACATTTCAGAAAACTTGTAATACAGAAAATGTTAGCAAAGTATAGAGAAATCCAGAAAATTGTATCTGTATTCACCAGTGGTGTCTTGCCTTAAATATAAATGCCTTGTTTATTTAATGCAATGACATTCAGATAGTTTTGAGTGCGCCTTAAGTGTCAAAAAGACATTGTAGATGCATTAATGAAAACATGACTGTATATTTTATCTTAGGAGTGATGGTTGGAGAATGGTGTTTGTTTGCACACAGCACTGTGAGGTCAGTTATGCAAACTTTACCATGCAAATGGTTCTGTAGCACAGCAGCAGTAACATAAAACACAAATATTCGCTCTTAAAACTAAAAGTTCTTTATTGGCATCTGGTTCAGTGAAGAACCTTTAACATCTATGCAGTGTTAAAGATATAGATTCCAAAACATGGTTTTTGCAGAGATGCCATAAAATACCAATTTTTGGTTCCCAAAGAACTTTTCAGTCAAACTGTTTTTTTTTTTTTTTTTTTCTTACTGGGTAGAACATTTTAAAAACCCAAAGAACTACTATAAATGTCCAATGGAAAGGTTCTAAGAATGTTAAGGTATCTTCATTGAACCTTAAATGACTAAAGAAGCTTTATTTTTAAAAGTGTGCATCCATTCTGGTTTCTAAATAGTGGAAAAGAAAGCAAAAAGATGAGTGAGGAAACGGAGACTGTTACCTTCAAAGTTGCACGAGGCGTCTACTCGCTTGCTGCTCCTCGAGTCTCGGTTCTGTTCTTTGATGATTGATAGTCGATGAGATTCCCTCTTCCAAACGCACCAGTCCTGTCCACCTGTTGGATACCTGCTCACTGAGCTCCACCCTCTCGCTGCATGTTGTCTTTCCTCTTCCTTTGATATGGAATAAACCGCAAACAAGTTGCTTGTATCAGGGTCATTGTAAAACTGCAGCTGCCCGTTCAGATGGAAAATTCCCAATGCAAATCATATAGAAAACTGTGCATGATTTAAAGAACCTTTTAAACTAATTTGGGACACTATAATCATCCTATTACTAATAATTATGGTTTTAGGTTAATTCTATAAGAGCATGGCCTGCTGTCTTGAGGCTCTGTAGTGTCAGATCATATAATGCAATGCAATACTGAGAAATGAACAAATAAACAGAGGCCTGATGTTCACATTTGATAATCACATTTTAACATGATTTTTCAAAAAAATGTGTCAAGTAAACATAAGCTGTTGTTCATCATAAATATTACTAACATATATAAAAGTTATTCTTACATGTAAACTATACAATCATTAAAGATTTCACAGCAAAAAGACACAGCAGGAGGACATTTTTACAATTATAAAGGCCTTTTACTTGCTAAAAAAGGATAAATTATCACCATCGACAAAGAGCTTGCCAGCCAATAGTGTTTTTCCATTCCTACAACTGTTTAGCATAATCTTGTACAGTCTTTTATTTATGGAACACAATATAGTTTCATTTTTGAAATGACCCATCTCTGCATCACTGACGTATCTCTACATTGTTCACAAATTGTCTAAATAACATTTATATAACCGCTCTCTGGGTGGAACAAAAAACTAATTTATTTAGCATTATTTGCAGTCTGTTTCACTAATTATTCAGTTAGGGTTATTTTGCTAGAGGAGCAGGATTCCTAACAGAATAATGAACAGTAGTAACTCTAAGACCTAGTGTCCAGACAGAAACACAGCATGAATTTATTCGTGAAACTTCAAGTCTTTGAGTTTCCACCTGTAAGATGTTTGTCACAAAGTTCGTCTTCTGTATGTTTGTTTGTACACAAGACTGCTTGAGTCACGATCTTGAACGGACATTGAGTTTATGTTTTCATGGCAACATTACATGGGAACAATTTTTTGATTTGCAAATTACATATATTTTTTGCCATACAGTAGGGGAAACACACTTTGTAATTTAACCCAGAAAAACAAATATTGTTATCAATAAATAATTATAAATCTACAACAATAAAAACAATTCAAACAAATAATCAATATAACAAAAAACAAAAAAAACAAAAAAAAAACAAACAAAAATACATATTATACAATTAATAATACAATTATTATTATTTGTGTTAGGAAATTGTTCTTATTGATAAATTAATAGCGTTAATAATTATTATAATTATTAATATAATTAATATATTATTAATATAATTAATAATATAAATAATAATAATAATATAATTTATAATAAAATAATTTAACTATTTAATCAAAATATATTTGGTTATTGGTTTATTTGGTTATGGTTAAATTATTATTTATTATAATATTATTACTTTAATAATAATTAGCATTAAATGATTGTTAGTAAATGTAATATATAAAATATTATTATTGATTTATCATTGCTGTTAATAATAATAATAATAATAATAATAATATATTTTAATTATTATTAAATTACAATTATCACTTTAAAATATTATTGGTATTAGTCTAACTGATTGCATGTAATCTGGAGTACCTAATCAAATTCCAAAAATGTATAATTTATTATTGAATTCAATTTGATTAAAGATCCTGTTAAATAATAATAATAATAAAGATTTTATTAAATTTTAAAATGCTCATAATCAGACTACAGTTACTTGTTTATTGATATGATGATTTATAGTTTAATGATTGAAATTATGACTTATTATTCACACAATAGCAATAAAGTATTCATATTATATTTATTCTTCCTTTTTATTCTTTTTCATCTTTTAAATTTTTCGTTCTAAATTAACCTATGTACACATACTGTATCTGTCACTGTGATGTCTCTGAGACTGTGGGAGCTCTTTTCATGAGATATGTGATATGTATATAATAAAGAGATTTGATATATATAAAATACACGCATTTGCTGTGGCATCATTTCGATAAGCTTCTGCAATGTCACAACATTTATTCCCGTCCAGAGTTGCATTAATGTTTTGCCAGAATCATTCATTGATGATGGGAGAGTTGGACAACTGTGCAAAGTCTTCTCCAGCACATCCCAGAGACTCTCGATGGGGTTAAGGTCTGACTCTGGACTCTGTGATGTTGCATGCTCCCTGAACCACTCTTTCACAATTTGAGACCAATGAAACCTGGCATTGTAATTTTAGGATATGCCCGTGCCATCAGGGAAGAAAAAATCCATTGATGGAATAATCTGGTCATTCATCTATTCCGGTAGACCTCATTCTTTGAACACATAACATAATCATCCATGCAGTAATTGTCCACTCGGAGGATCTTATTTGCTTAGTTAAATCCAGGTGGTGACTTTTTTTTTTTTTTTTTTTGAAGGGCAGTGTATAAATAAAGGGAGAGTGTTTCCTGTTCTTCAGAAAGTTGACTGATTAGTCATCCACTGGGAGAAGGGCATCAGGAAAACCCACTGTATGTGGGAGTGATGTGAGTAACATTGCACGTTTGTGGTAAACTGAACTCCACTCACTCATCTGCCTGAAAGAGCGGAGAAATTTAGTGGGGTGGGAGGAAGCTTGTTTTGTTTGCCATTTTCATAATCTGTAGCAGATTCTAGCATTTCATTTTCGCCATAGGGATGAATGTTTCAAAAGACTTCAATAAAACATTGTACAAATTGTACATTGTACCAAACTTGACAGCTCTGGGATTCATAGAAAAAATTACAAACTAAGAACAAAAATGTATATATGAAAATTAAAAAAGCACCGAAAGTCAAAAAAACATAAATGGAAAACAGTTGTTTTAAATGGTTTTTGTTTGAATAATTGCAGAGCATAAGAGAATTCTTTCAAAAAAATCTTTCTCAAAAAAAAAAAAAAAAAAAAAAAAAAAAATCTTACTCAATATATACTGCCTAGTTCTCATAATCTGGAAAGAAATCTGAAGAAATTAGAGAAGAAAGAAGAAATTACTCTGACTTCATATTTTATATCATTATGTAATCTCAGGGTTTATCTGTCTTTCATACATAGCCTTTCTGAGAGGTTTGTACATTATCAGTACAAACCAGTTTCTCAACAAAGAAAATAAAGGGTTTATCTTACTTATGGAGACTGCTCTGTTGTAAGAAAAAAAAAAACACTTGCAAACAATAAGACGGTAATAACTGTGGTAAACATTATTTAATAGTACTTAAACATCAACAAACACTTCTCATGTAGTATGCCACAACTCTCATTCTCATAATAGTACACACACACACACACACACACACACACACACACACACACACACACAGAGAGACTCAACATGCAAAACAAATCTGACCTCCGCAAAAACAAAGAAAAGGAACAGACAAACCTTGTGCCAGTTCCTATGAAGGACACATAACCAGCCCACACTACTGAAGTGGACAGACATTCATAAACACACACAAGTCTCTTTCTACATCAGTAACACATTCAAAGCAAAAGCACAATAATTGTGCACTGTAGTTCACATGCTGTACACAAGCAGAGCAGTAACACAAACAGACTGCTGTAATCCGGTCTGCTCAGTCTTTGTGTTGGCTTAAGCATCATCTGACGTACATTAGCATTAGCTGCGACAATACGAAGGCAGAGATGTATGATGCATTATGACATCAATGGCTGGAAGAATCACTGCGATCTGTCTAACCCTGTGTTTACCTTCACTACAGTACATAAAAAAATAATCTCTACAGTACAATCGAACAGTCTCTAAATCAGAACTTGTAATGTCTTTAGATATCTGATTCAAATCCACACAGAAATAACCAGTGCACATTGAACATTTATTTATTTGGAGACCAGATGTTTTTGAAACACTTCAGAAAAAGTCTCATTTTAAACATCAGCTAAAGGAATAGTTCATCCAAAATGAAAATAATGCTAAACATTTACTCAGCTCAGAACATCTGAGATGTAGATGAGTTTGTTTCTTCTTTTTTTGGAACTGATGCTCACAGTGAATTGGTGCCATCAGATCCAAACAGCGGATTGAAACATCCACACGACAGTCTATCACTTAACATTGTTTGAAAATCTGGTTGTTTGTAATGAACAAATCCACCGTTAAGATGTTTTAACTTTAAACTGTTGTTTCCAGCTATGGAATATCGTTTTCTTCAGTCTCATCTAAATCAGGAGTGCAAATTATGAACAGCTCAAGCACTGCTTAAATGCCAAAACAGTCCTAAACAAAGGATTTTGATGTGAGAGGACAACGACTTTTTCAATGGAGGAAACATTGTTGTGGTTTATGGATTTGTATTTTAGCTGGTTTGGTTAGCCTACTTGCGGATCATTGTGATATTGCATTAATGCTAATGCATTAGCTAATGTTAAATGAGACGTATTGAGTCATTGTGCTCATGCTGTGCTATTTTTAGATCTTTCTTGAGAGCTCTTATGGATTGATTTCAAAATTCTGAAAAAGTCCAGCTATTTCAGTGCAAAGTATTACTTTACTTCCTTCATTTTTTCCACACATCCTCTTATCTGAAGTCACTTAAGTTACACAGAAAGTAGTTTCCCCATTTCTGAGGTTTCAGATAGCACACATCTTTTTACTGGTTTGTCTGGTTTTGTCAGCCATACCAGGCAAGCGACTGGGACTGGGAGGGGGCAGCTTCAGAGCTCTGGTACTTTTCCATTGCGAAGGCAGCAGTGTATTACTGGAGCTCCGTGAACGAACTCTGGCGAGAGGACGCCATCTGCTGCACGAATCTGCGCTCTTTTTGTCGTTTCTACACGACTCTGACAAACTTTGTTAATGCTATTGCTATGTAATCGCTTTGTAAAACAAGACAAAAAGGCTTCAATAGCTGTGCTGCTATTAGAAACAGAAATAATGAATCAACGTAGTAAACATGCATGCAAGTATTTTTCTTATTACTGTTTAGCCTATTCATATTCTTTTTCTTTGTGTGTAAATGTCAACAATACTTTCCCTGACGGAAATTGGTTTTACTAAATATAATATAATATATATATATATATATATATATATATATATATATATATATATATATATATATATATATATATATATATATATATATATATATAAACATGGTTACGTTACACTGACCTTATGGAAAAAATGGTAGTCAGTACGCCAAAAAAAAAAAAAAAAAAAAAAAAAAATTCCTGGTATTCATGGTTAACCATGTTTACTATAATAAAACCATGTTTAATTTTCGTAAGGGTTGGCAAAAAAGCCTCAGTCTTTTACCATGCAAATAAAGCTAATTGAATTAGAATTTAATTCATTATAGGAGTTCGGTTCAGTGAAATGGAATTACAAAAAAGTTCTGATTTTAGTATTAGACATGAATTTAACACGGATGAAACCGAAGCGGTGAGGGAAAGAATTACAGTGCGTTTAATGGAATTGACTGCTGTAATGCAAATTCAATATGGCGTCTAACCTGATTTGCAGTGGTTCTCAACAATAATTTAACTTAGCTGAATTGCTAAAAACATACAAACAAGAGGAAAACTGAAATTATTTTTTTTAACAAATTTCTGAAATCACAAAAAGTATTGTGGATCATTTTAAACACTATAGTTTCTGTTAGGGGGAGCTTTGTCATAGTCACAGTTGAAATACCTCACTTTATATTGAGAGCCTTTGATAATGTGAGCCCTTTGAGATTCACCAGTTTATAAAACAAGACAACCCCTCTTTACTGTGGTAAAGACATTATATTGCACAACCTGCTCTATATCATTTTTATAATTGACTACAGCTGTATGTAATCTACTTTAAAATATTTTGGAGATATAGCACTACTGACTATTATCAGTGTACTATCGTCCGCTTACATATTGTGAAGTAACTATACAGTTATGAGTGCCCCCAGGAAGTATTTAGAGCCAGAACATACCGAAGGAGTACCATAGTATGTTTAAAGTACAACAGAATTATCATCCCATACCACATGATTAATGTCTGTAAGGAACACAAAACAAAGGTGCCATAATATTTTGAACATTTAAACATAGTAGTACCACATAAACACCATGGTACCATTACAGTACTTTTTTTTGTAACCGCTATCCTCCTTGTTAAATATAGCAGTAGATTTCATGACAAGGGAAATGTTGATTTGTCTAGGATGGAAAAATTCTAAAATGTGTTTGTCATGTTGTTTATTTGTTTGTTTATGCTGTCATTTGACCTTTTGACACGAATGCAGTCAGTGCCAGTAATAATAAAGCCCAAAATATACTCTGCACAGTCGAAGCCTTTTAAAGCCATTTAGAGTGCGCACACACATGCGTTCAACGCATGCGCGATTTTGATCCCAGTGCCTGAGCTTTTCCTATACAAATGTTCTGAGCGATAAAAATGTCTTTGTATTTGTTAGTCACTGGTGTGTTTTAATCCCCTCAGACAACAGCTTGTCAATACAGAAGTCTATATTGTTTTTCTCGTCGTAGTTTGTTACTGTTCTCATTCCTTTTCTTTTATGACTCCGAAACAACTGCAAGAACCAGTGTCGCCACCTTGTGGACAACCTATTTAGTGCAAAAAAATACAATTCAAAGCACATGTGCAAATTGTGTATACATTGTACACTGCATTGGAAAAATGGAGCTTCACACGATGTTCGTGTTACGCCACTGTACGCATGCTCTAGCGTATATATAAAAACCAAAGTATTCGGGCTTACTTCCAGTTGATCGTGAAAACAATGGTGAGAATGACGGTCACTATTGCCACCATGCTCATAATAAAAGCTTTGCACAGTGGAGTTCGCAGTATGGTCATCAGCCGGGACCTCTCTCTACCCCCATCTCTGCCCTGCTGACCCTCCAAGCCCGCTGGGTTCCCGACGTCCAGAGTCTGGCTGACGGTCTGCGTTAGGGCCGGGGCAGAGCTGGGGACTCTCTTCACCTGCAGTTTGCCTTTGTTGCGGTTGAAGCGGATGCTATAGACATGCTGCATGGCGGCCGGAAGGTAAGACAGCACCGTGGAGTCATTTGCTAGCTTGGGAAGACCCAAGTCGGGTAACGGGGTGTATGCACGGCACAGAGGGCACTGGACAGTGTCGGGTTGGGTGGACTTCACGTTCATCCGTGCAAGACACTCCAGGCAGAAGGTGTGCTTGCAGTGGAGTACCTTAGGGGTGTTAAAGACATTGTTGAACTGGGAGAAACAGATGGCGCACTCCAGATCGGGGGGTTCAGCATTGTCATCCACAGGTTTGTAGGGGTCACGGAGGGAGTTCGGGTCAGACTCCATGACAATGAGAGGAGGTGAGGGAGAAGGAAGTCAACGGGCATCCTCAAGATCCATGGCAATGTGGCAAGTCTGAAGAAGTACAAGAACAGTTCAGTTTCATGAGTTAGACTGTTTTTTTCTACCACCACAAAGAATAATGTTGGCTTTGTGACAAATTTCTTATGCTCCATCTATTTTAAGTCATCCTTGAATTGGATCAAATAAAATAATTTAACAATCATTTATTTATAATAAATATATAAACATAATAAATTATCTAAAAAATAAAAAAAAAATCTAAAAAATACCTGGCTTAGTACACATAACATATTGCTGATCTTTTTGCTTATGTTCCTTTATTGCAAGATGCTTTGGATTAAAAGTATCTAAACGTATTTAAAAAATAATTAATTAAAACACCTTACTTTGTACATAATAGAATATTGTTGGCTCTTATAATTGCTCACGCTCCTCTAAAATAAAATAAGATATAAGATAATTAAAACCCTGTAATGGTCTGGCAAAAACTGGCTTTGTGCAAAATGAATATTGTTGTCTTTGTATGAAAGCATCTGTTAAATACATGAAAAATAAAATAAAATAAATCTGTAAACCTGTGATGGTCCGGCCATTCGTTTAGAGAGTTTCTCTACCTTCAAAAAAAAAAAAAAAAAAAAAAATTCTTTAGAAAAAGAAAAAAAATTGCTGTGTGTCGAATTTCTCATATCCTTCTTTAGATAAAAGCATCTGCTAAATGCATGAATAGAAAAGCCAAAACAATACAATAAAAGAACATTTTGGGATATGAGCACTGAATATGGTCATCAAGTGTTTTGGATTTTGGTGTTCGCCTGTATTTCTAAATAGCTTGGCTTGCAAGACCTGCTCGTTCAACCAGCTTGTTCAAAGAGCAAATTTCTCAACAAGATACTTGACTTCAGGTTGCTCTGGATGGACTGTCTGTATCCCCTCACTATAACTTACTGTAGCTATCAGTAGAAGAGAATGAAATACGACTAATAAACAGACTTGTTTGTCGTTCTGCTCATGCACTAGACCTGTTCGCAATAACAGATTTGCCTTGGAAATGCTTACAGGTTTCCATCAAAGAACAGCCCAAAACTATGCAAAGCAGCAGAAGGGTGTCCCATTGCTGACGCCCATGATGCAGATAGAAAGGATTCGGTTGCTTCATTAGAGGTCCATCAAATGACCTTTGGTTTGGCCTCAACTGATCATAGTTTACATTTATGATGGCAGTATAGTCAAATAAGATGTGCGTAATGGCTTTAGCATTTAACTGCAATGTTTCTTCGTCTACTAACACCTGAAATTGTATTATTTTTTAAAAGTGGATTTGAGTTGCTTCACAGTTGGGACACTGACAATTTATTGCCTTACATTTATACAAATACATCCAATTTTTCAAGTGTTGAACATCTGATAAGCTGAAGGTTTTGACACATTTTGATTTCCAAACCCGTCTTGGTCTCTAAGCCTTCTTCTTTTAATGGCATAATCCCATTTAATTTAAACCACATTGGTTTTCAACTGGAAGTGCATAAGCTACTGGATTTGTGCTGTAAATTTTGCTCGACTATAATCAAGTCAAACAAACTATCCCATTAAAGTCACCCTTGTTCACTCGTCCACTTCTACTTGGAATAATGACAGCAGACATAAAAATATAATGTCTGTCATATAATGTATAGATCCAGTTACTCACTCATCTCAAGACGTCTCTTCTCTTACCCGGTCAGATGAGGCAGGTGTCCTGGGCGTCGAGGCTGTTGTTTGCGCCTTTGTTGCCTTTCGGAGAGAATGAGATGTGTTAGTGTCTTTTCTCAGTGCTGTCTCTCTCTCTCTCTTTTTACATCTAGCACACTTTTCCTGACGTTTTACATAGAAAAACAAAAACACCAGGAGTCACTCCGCCACTTTCTTTCTTTTTTAGTTTCTCTCTACCTCTGTGTTGTAAAGAATGGCAGCATTTGAATACTGGAGCAGCAGGCAGGAGGAAATGCACAGCGAGTAGTCAAATACAGCTGCCAGGCATATCAGCAGTGTAAACTGAGAGAGAACCAAAGAGGGAATAGAGAATACATACCTGAGCAGAAGAGAAGACTGTGAGCCAAAAGCCAAAGTTACTGTGACTGTACCATGCTGATATATACAAACATATAGAGACATAATGTTTGCTATCTACAAATTATACAATTTGCAACATTAGGAATCTTGTTAATATAAATCTTCTAGTAATTTTAAGGTGTTATATACACATTTGTTCATGCTAACGTTCTTCATACTCTTATTCATAAACAACAAAGATCGAGCTGCACATATTATTTCACAGATGTTTCCATTTCCTGCTGTGACTGTATGCAAAAAGAGCCAAAAAAGGTGTCGACTTCATTGAACTGAAATAATTTATTCACGCAGCATGCACATACATATAAACATTTCCTTCAAATTGATAACTCCACACCTCAGCATTTACATAATAGTCAAATAAGCACATCATTCTAACCTTCACATCTTTCTGTAGCATTAAAACAACATTACATAATACATACAATGTCATTGCATTACAGAGCAAAATGTTGTATTGAAGCAAGCCATTGACAAATGCTAAATATCATATTGATAATAAATCTGATTAACTAGATCTGTATAAATGTGAGGAGAACTGGCTTCATACGTTCAAATGACCAAAACACCAGCTGATTCAAAGACACAGCAAAAATAATAAAATAAAATGAAACAATAAAATATTATTTTCTAATACATAGAATTCAATGTAAACAAAATCAAAGCCATACACTCAAATATAAACAATTAAAATACATAAATGCAGTTTGTATTGAGAAAAGCATTAGTAGCATTCTAATGCAATGACATTCAGGCAGTTTTAAGTGGGACTTAAGTGTACAAATACTTTTGGGGAGATAATGTATATTTTAGAAGAAATAAAAGACAAAAACTCTTTGGTTGGTATATTTGTGAAAAAACTGTGTCAAAACATTAAATGTCAAATCAACATTGTCATGTTGGCAAGACAGTGTTTTCAGGAAAAAAGCTGCAATATTCTTTTTCATTCTAGAACTAATATATATATATATTACAAACAACAATGACAGAAAACACATTTCATCACTGACTTCACATTCTCCATAATGTGATCATCTGTTTGAGGGAAAATATTGAGATCTGCTGTTTTTTGAATTGAATTCTCTAAAGGGCCACATACGCATCCTTTCCCTCTCCTCGGAGTCTCTGTGTGTGAAATACAAGACAAGGCTGTTTACATAGATGCTTGAATGTGTTTGTGTTTGTCTGTTATCTCTAGCAGCTTCTATCTGAAAAATGATTCAGCTTCCCATGTTGCCAAACCCTGAGTCTGTGTGAATGTAACTGTCAGTGTGTGTGTGTGTGTGAGTGTGTGTGTACAGGGAGAGAAAGAGACTGAGGTTTCACATCTATGTGCTTTCTGCATGAACGATTTTGGCAGTGAATCATTTTGACCCATTAGCTATGACTTAATGAAGAGTGCAAATAAAAGGTCTCCAACAGGAGTGAAAAGTACAGGGAAATTATACTCAAGGTAGAGTACAGGTGTGTTTTTTTTTTTCCTGTAAATTTTACTCAATTATAAATCTAAGTATGAAAATATATTTATGGGAATGTATAAAAATGGAGACCACATTTAATTGTAGTTAAGCTTTAGAAACCAAAAATAAACATTGCCCGTTAGCTTAAGAAATAGATGAGAGGAACAAGATTGTCCCATTCAATTAATATTCGACGCTTTTACTCACAGTTTTTCTATTTGAATTACTCAAGACAAATGCTCGAGAAATATTAAAGTTACCTGAAACTTTTTATCTAAAGTCTAAAAGTTTAGTGTAGTATAATGACGCATAAACTTTGTAAAATAGTACATCAACATACAGTATAATTAAGTCCAAGTACTCCAGTACTTTCACTCCTGGCTTCCAAAAACTTATTCAAGCATATTCAGCAAACAAGGAGAAGCTGAGTGGCATTTCATTGTTCGTATCAGTTTACACACACACACACACACACAGAAAAAAACTGCACTCATCTAAGATACATTTTTTTAACCCTGAGTTAAGCCATATTTGGAAAAAGCCATATTGTAAATACTTTCTGCAGTCAAGAGTTTCATAGCCATTCAGTCTCACTGCTTCAGGTAAGTTAATTATGTTTAAACACCATTTAATGGTTTGTGTATTCAGACGATCATACACTACATGGTCAAATACATTGTGGACAATGTAGACACATTTATACAGTTCATGCTCCTATTAATTATAGGCCAACCTGTTAAAGAAATAGAAATCTGCTGAAACTTTACTCCCCCCTCCAAGATGAAGATGAGTTTGTTTCTTCATCAGAACAGAATTACAGAAATCACTTGCTCAGAAATGGATCCTCTGCAGTGAATGGGTGCCGTCCAAACATTTGATAAAAACCAACAGGCAGCTTTTTACTTCCCAAGATATTAACTGATGGTCTGGAGTGGTTTTCATGAGCTGTTTGGATTCTCATTTTGACGGCACCCATTCACTGCAGAGGAGCCATTGGTGAGTGTTGTCATGAAAAAACAAACTCATTCACATCTCGGATGACTTCAGGTGAGTACATTTTCAAGACTTATCTCTTTAAAAAGTATAAGTCCACATACAGTACTTTGGAAATGAAGTGTACATTCCAGGAGTTCCAGTTAATAAATTAGTTCATTTGAACTCATCAGTTTGATTGTCCAGGCGGTCCAGATGGACGTCAGAAGCGAGCCACTTCAGTGAGGCTGGGCACTGCTCCCTGATCTAGATGCAGCTGGTGCAGTCCTGTGTTAAAACTGGCACACAGGAGACTGCTGGAGTCACACGGAGCCAGAGACACCACAGGCCCTGAACCGTCCAGCGTTAACGTGTACAAACACGCTGAAGAGAGAATATGGAGGAGACCAGAGTCAAACCTTGAATATTCAGATTCAGACTTTTTTTTTCCATGATTATACTAGCTTGACACGTTAAGCTAAAGATGTTTGTTTCAGAAAGCGTGACACGTGTAAAAGAAAATGTGCAAGAGTGTCAAGTGTTGCTTATGACATTGTTCTTTAAAGGAGAATTGTGTCATTTGCATTTAAATTCTACATATCATCAAAACCTGGCAAAAATGTATGTTATTTTTTACCATAAATCACAGCTCTTCAATAATGGTTATCTAAATGTGTTAGGATTTTAAAAACACTTTAAATACTACTCACAAAAAAAAATAAAAAAAAATAATACATTTTGGGAAATGCATGTTAATCTATGTTATGTAAAATTATATAAGAACATTTCTTATTATCATCAATGTTGAAAACATTTGTGCCACTTATATATTTTTTTAAGGATCCTTTTATTTGGAATCTAAATCTTTTGTAACATAAAAATGCCTTTACTGTCATTTATGATCAATGTAAATCATCGCTGCTGAAGAAAAATATTACTTTCCTTCATAAATAAATAAATAACTTGCTTAATGGATCAATTTAAATTTATATTCAATTAAATATGTCAATCAGAGGAGTAAGCTTCCCCAGCTGAGTTTGCTTAGCTCCTCACAAAGTTTCTTTTTCTCTTACCAAAATATGTTAGACTTTTCCGATTTGACTTCCATAAACAGGAAGCTGGTCTATTAACCCATGAGCCAGCTGGCCAATTCACTTGTACACATTTGGAAACATACAAGTGTATGTGTTACCTGCAGTGTTCAGATCCCATATTTTTACTGAGCTGTCATACGACGATGACGCCACGAGGGCAGGACATCCGGGACGGGGAGGCACAAACACGCAGCATGCCGTGGTCTGCAGGTGTCCTCTGTATTCAGCCACCTTACAGCCGGGCTGCCTGAGGTCCCACAGCTACACCAAACAGAAACACACACGTTAAACGTCTGAATGCATGCACATGGAGAACTGTGTCCTGGCAGTATCACACGTACACACACTCACCGTGGCTTCACAACCCTGACCACCAAAGCCATTGCTGGACGACAGCAGGTGGTAACAGTTGGAGCTGATGTCACAGTGCGTCTGAATATACTGCTTTGCCGGAAATGTGTTAGTGACCTGCCAGGTACGGCTATCCCACACCCTGAGACGGATAATACACACCAACACACCAATCAAAAACATTCATATAGTGCTATTAATTAAATTAGTGCTGTCAAATGATTAATTGCGATTAATCGCATCCAAAACAAAAGTTTTTGTTTACATAATATATGAGTGCGCTGTTTCAAGGCAACTTTACAGAAATCATGATGTTAATAATGCTTTCATTATCTTAACATTTTCATGCCTTACAGTCACATTTAGCAAATGGGCATCACTTGTTCACCAATGGATCCTCTGCAGTGAATGGGTGCCGTCAGAATGAGAGTCCAAACAGCTGATAAATGGGTGCCGTCAGAATGAGAGTCCAAACAGCTGATAAAAATATCACAGTAATCCACACCACTCCAGTCCAGTCCATCAATTAACATCTTGTGACATGAAAAAGTGCATGTTTGTAAGAAACAAGATGTTTTTAACTTCATATCGCTGCTTTCATCTAAATTATGAGTCTAGGCTGAATCAGGAGAGAAATATGGACTGATCAAGCACTATTTACAAGTGAAAACAGTCCAAAGTAGTTCTAAACAAATATGTGGGTGGATTTTGATGTGAGAGAACTTTTTTCTACTGGAGAAAGCATCATTATGGATTACAAAATATTTTGGCTAGAAGCGGAGATATAAAGTTAAAACGCCCTGATGGATGGATTTATTTCTTATAAAAATGCTGCTTTTCATTTCACAAGATGTTAATTGATGGACTGGAGTGGTGTGTTGATTACTTGTTGATTGTTGGTTTTGTCTTTCTGACGGCACCCATTCACTGCAGAGGATCCGTTGGTGAGCAATTGATGTTAAATTTTTCCAAATCTGTTTTAAGAAACACACATGATGGATTGATGGTGAGTACATTTTCAGCAAATTATAATTTTTTAGTGAGCTATTCCTTCATTCCTAAGATCATTAATTGGACCGAAGCTAGAATGAACTGACAATAAACAGTTGTATTTTAATAACCAACCTTAAAGATTTAAAAAAGTACTATAACAAATGAATTGCTTATTAGTTAATGCATTAACTAACATTAACTTATGGGACCTTACTGTGAAACGACAAAGATACTACAGTATATATATAACTTTGAGGTGATATAGCTTCCACAATCATATAGCTTATTTGTTTAACAAATATTTCCTGAGAAATGCATGTCTGCAAACAATAACTGTTCACCAACACAACAGACCATATGACGTATCAGCGATCTGACCTGATAGTTTTGTCTTCTGAGGTTTGGACAATGGATGTGCATCCTGGTACCCAGCACAGATGAGTTACCTGAAATAGGACAGCACGTGATAATATTCAGGGACTATTAAAACATACACCAGAATCTCAAAAGTCAATTTCTGAAGATGGCCTTTCCAACCAGGTTACGTGAGATGGTGTTTTTCTGCAGACATTCTCCGGACTCGATGTCCCAGAGGCGCATGGAGTTATCACGAGAGCCGGTGCACAACTTTGAGCCATCTACGAAATGAATAAAACCACATTACAGGACGGCGTTTGAGATTTTGTGCTCATAGCATGCTATTGTTAGAGGGTTTGTTCACCTGGGCCTACCGCTACCCCGTTAACTACGAGCTCATGGCCACAAAACTCCTGGACGGGTTCGGCATCTCGACCCATATCCCACATCAGCACTGTCTTATCACGGGACGCACTGAAGATCAAGGAACTTCCTTTAAAACAGCATAACTAAAGGAAACCAGAGAGATTTATATACACACAGTATATGAAACACACTTATTCATTGAGGCATCTCTATGTTTATGAAATAATTGAGCAATACCAGTTTTATTCATTTTTTCACAACTAATGAAAATTGTTCCAAAATAAATCGAAGCTTTGTCTTTACCTTTGTAATCTCTCTGCTGTGGCCCTGGAATGATTTACACCGTTTTCCAGCTCTCCAGTCATAGACAACCACAGCCTGAGACACAAATCATATTAAAATGCACGTATTGTCAATCAATGAAAAATATATTATAACTATCATTGCTTGTTTTAAAGCCTTAAATGTGGAATGTTTGTGCCAATAGTGGCAACAATCTGACATACAAAATTAGATAGATCTTTACATGCTTCTTGATGTTACACAAGCATTGCTAGCATGTGCTGTTGCTATGGGTGTCTGGGTGGTTTCTACAGTCAAACAGTCATAAACATAATATACATGTATCTTAAAAAAAAAACAACAACAACAACTTTTAAATAGAACACTGTTCTTTTGAACTATCGATTTATCAAAAAATACTGAAAAAAGTATGACAGGTCCCCCCGAAAATAACACTGATAATAAATCAACATATTATAATGATTTCTGAAGGATCATGTGACATGATTGCTTCACATGAATAAATTAAATTTAAAAGTATTTTAAAATAGAAAACGGTTCTTTTAAATTTCAATAATATTTCACAAAAGTATTATTATTATTTATTTATTTTGATCAAGTAAATGCAGCCTTGATGAACATAAGAATCTACTTCGAAAAACATTAAAAATCTTACTGATAACAAACATTTGAACAGCAGTGTTTAAGTTTCATTTTAATTTTATTTCATTTAATTTTAGTACTTCAAATGTTTGTACTTAGTACTTAATTTAGTACTTAGTACTTCAATGTATAACTAACATCTATACATTACTTTTTGAATTAGTCTGTATTTTCATATTTTTAAGTTTTTCATTTCATAATTTCAGTTAAAATTTGAGTAATTTGATATGCTTTGTAGTATTCATTACTTTATTGATACACAAATATGAGAAATGTTGCCTTGGGAAATAGCTGAAATAAAATAATAAATTTTAAATTAAAAAACATTTCTATGCATATTCTGTTGTTATTTTAAGCATTTTGTTAGTGGTTATAATTGTGGTTATAATTGTAATTTTAGTAACACACACACACACTTCTTTTCCTAATTATATTGTTTCGGTTTAAATTTTAGTACTTCAGTTTCAACTTATTTGAGGAAAAAATTTCCAATTGTCATTGTTTTTCATCAAATTTTTCAAATAATAATAATACTTTAACTAACAAATGTGACTTAAGATAGTTTTGGTTAACAATACTATGGTTGGGTCACCTGAATGTCTCGCTGCACAGTTTTCTAATGTTACTGGGTATTTACAATTTCTTTAAAGGGGTCATATGATGCGATTTCAAGTTTTTCTTTCTCTTCGGAGTGTTACAAGCTGTTGTTGCATAAAGAAGATCTGTAAAGTTGCAAAGACTAAAGTTTCAAATCCAACGAGATATTCTTTATAAAAGTTAACCACTCCTACCTAAAACGGCTCATTATAACACGTCACTATGTGGGAAAGTTTGCATAATGCCTCCCAAATGTTTGCACAAAAATGTTCGCTGTTGCCGCCGGCCTGGCTCTTCTGACTTACAGCCTGTAAGTACGTTTTCATATTTAAAGGATCTGCCACTGATGATTCAAACAAGAGTTTTGAGCAGTAGAATATCACTTGTTGTTTGTTGTTTCTCCGATCACAAATGCAGACATGGTTTTAATGCGGCGTGATATGCAATGTGTAAAAAGACAGCATAAGTCATTATAATCGGTAATTATGTCCTCACTGGTTGCAATAAATGCCTAGTTTGTAATGGGTTTAATTGATTTTGTCTCGTCGTTCCTGGGGATGTCATCACAGTATGTCAAGCTCGCGGCATTCAGCCAATCACAACACACTGGATCGCTGGCCAATCAGCGTACACCTCGCTTTTCAGAACGATGAGCTTTGTAAAAATCTGTGTGTTTCAGAAAGGCGGGGCATAGAGGAGCAACAATAATGTACATTATGTGGAAAATAATGTGTTTTTTTAAAACACACCTTAAACCGCATAAACACATTGCATTACACCAAATACTAAACATAATGTTCTTTTTAGCAACATCATATGACCACTTTATATAAAAAGGCAAAATTCAATTAGCTTTACCCACTTTATGAATTAGTGTTCATAAACTAGGGATGTTCATAAAACACTTTTTATAGTACCCAAGGTGGGCAGAGGGTCAACTATTTGTGCAATTCCATTAGATGCTGAAGCAATTTTACAATTAACCTTTGACATCCAACACCCCCAACACTAAAAAATCTCCAACCTCCCTCCTGTTCAATGCTTTTCCAGCTCACCTGGTCATGCCCTCCTGACACACACAGGTCAGAGGTCAGGCTGACGACACAGTTGATGGCATCTGTGTGAGCAGGTTCATACTGCACTACCTGGTGCACAGGTGCAAGCTCCGCCCCCTCTTTGGCCCTGTCAACAACACAGCCTCAATAATCAAATCCAACACAACCAAAACATCATTACTCATCATATCTCACTTGTAAAGGTCTGAGCGCCGCCGAAACTTGCTCTGTAGTTTCCCCATGCCTGTATGGGTGTCTAATCACCCGATATCAGGAGGTCTCACTCATCTCTCCACAGCACAGGCCATCTTCAGACTCTTTTGGGATCTGGAAGAATTACACCGTTTTTTTACACGTTGATGAAGACGTCAAGTCCCTGGGAACCTCACAAGGGAGATATTACCTGCCAAGAACAGATGCTGATGTTGTGTCTCTAGCATAAGCTGGTAATCAGTTATGTACTGGGTTCAGTTATGTATGGACACAGCTTGCTTCTGAGAGCTACAGGAAGACAGGGAGGGCGACCTGAATCCTATTAAGTGCATTAGTGCCTCATCGCATTAGGTAACAAGTAAGATGCAATATGGCAATATTTGGCCAACCCAATATCTCCATCTCCTGCAATAAACCTTCAGATATGAAAACAGCTATTGAGAGAGAGAGAGAGAGAGAGAGAGAGAGAGAGAGAGAGAGAGAGAGAGAGAGAGCGAGAGAGAGAGAGAGGGTACCTGTGCAAAATGCATTGATCTGTTGAAAGTAAATCAGAGAGAACTGCATGAAAAGCATGCAGCATCGCTTTTAATCCATGCATCTGCTATTAAACTGCACGAGACACGTCTAGACGCATTTTAAATGCAGTAGAGTTCTTGACACCAAAAAACAAAACTTACCGTCCCAATTCTTAAGACGCTTAGCCGGGTATCAATGTCAGTGTGTCGGTGTTATTGTGAAGGGCTCGCATGTGTGCGTGTTATGTCGGAGCTTGCAGAAAATACGTGAACGAGGGATTTATGGCGCATCGTGATCCGTCTCGGCGGTAAATCTTCTTCCGCAGCTCCTCGAGTTCATCATCTCCACGAGAGACGCTTTCGCTGTTACCAGGCGCACGGAGGTCACGTGAGCGCACAGGAGGCGGGGCGTCAGGTCACATGGAGCTTCTGAACGAAATACATATAAATTTAGCAAAGCAAACAAAAAATAAACAGCAAACGAAACGAAACTAAACTAAGCTAAACAAATTAAATTAAATGATATAATTAAAATCATTTTTTTTAATTTATACAGATATACATAGTATATAATAGATATATATCTTACATCAAAAATAAATCAAATAACTTGTCTATTCCATCAATTATTTATTTTTTTTAAAAATATGTCTTCTCAGCTTTATTGTTGTTCTTTAAAGATATTAAAGAATAAAAATTATTTAAGGCCGTGGAAAATAGTGTAAAGTCAATTCAAATTAAGCTAAAGAAATGATGTTTAAAATGTGTTTAGGGACAAAACACATGTAAATGTCGTGGTAAAAAGTAAACACGTGCCCTATATTCAGCAAGAATTAATAACTTAAAAAAATATATATAAATAAAAAAACAAAAACTCCCATATATGCACGGTGCAATATTGTTGTGCAATGTAATTTTAGGTTTCTGAACATAGGCCATTTTTTTTGTCCATAATAGTATCAATCATTTAACAATGTCTTGAAAAAATTACTTCAATACTTAAGGCAAAGTGGAGTTAAGCATTGAACTATTTTAACACAAGTTTATAAGTTGCTTGTTTGTATACTAAGTTACTAATAATTTTACATTATATTATATTACAAATAATATTATGATTATTTGTAGTTGTAGTATATTCCTGTCAATGCTGCAGAAAGTTAATACTAAGTTAGTTAATAAAATACTAAAGTTAATACTAAAATTTTGTTTTCTAGACTAATTTCTATTTGAAGATCTGCCCTCTTGTGGTCAATGAAGGCATGGCTACTCTCACCAAAACTAGGCCAGTGGTTTAGGCATTACAGAACATCTGATATGTGAAGCAACACAAGATTTCCTTCTGTCTCAAGCATTTGAGATGATCATCGATATAGCATGAGCTTACCGTTCACCATACTTTAGACTTTAAATGTGCATTATTATTATTATAATTTTTTTTTTCATAAAATGATGATACTGGTGTGGTCAGAGGCTTCCAAACTGGTCGAGTTCCCTATGAATCAGAAAGAGGCTTATGGGCTCTGCAGATCACTTGACTGAAACAGCAACAATGTGCTCTTTGTGATCAAAGGCCAAACAATATAATGCTTGATATAGTTGAATAAATATTTCTTCTCACAAAGAACAGCCAACTAGCATTAAGTATTTCATTAGTCATCATTATAAATAACTGTTAGAGGACAATATATTATACGCAAAATTCTGAATTTGTGCCTAAGGTAATTGTAAAGTGGTGGTCAACTGGAGCTTATGATTACACTAATGACTGCACACAGACCTACTGCCCTTCAAAGTTAATCTTTGTAGTGAGACCTAGAAAGCACCATGGAATAACTCAGTTCTTGATCACTCTGAACTTTAAATGTTGCTCTAAATGAATTAACTTAAAATGAATGGCCAAGAAGAGTCTCAGACATTGAGAAGAAAGGTAAGCTTTCAATTGACTTGAATTTATGGTCCACAACAAAGGCTCTCTATATGCATTATCCACAGGACTGAACGTGGAAAAGCAAATGACATGCATGCGTTAAAAGAGAAAAAATATCCTAAAGACACTCTACAGAGCTTCTCAGTGAGGGAAATTCATCCTGAATTAACTCTGAACCCATGCAGTTTTCACTGCTCGTGCTGAACAAGAGAACGATTGTATTTCTGCTGGTATATCTGTTATGCACCTTGTCTAGAGCACTAAGAGCAGTTCTGTCCTAGGATGAGCTCGCATTTCAGAGACAGTCTGAATCCATGATTAAGAGGCGTTTGGAATATTAAATAAAAATTTCAATTTTTTCAAATATTTTCAACGGGTTTCAAAAATGGGCAAAGACTGTCGGGAGCTTAAGGAAGATCATCCTTTACTTAAAGACTTCAGAGAACCAGCTCAACAAATAAAGGTATATGATAAAATAAAATCAATAATTTTTTTATGAAATATATTTGTAAAAATACTATTAAATATTATTATTGTTTTCAAATTATTAAATTGCTTTTTATTATGTAAAAAATATTTAAAATAGTTTTTATTAAACTATTTATTACTAGGTTTTTATGTACTATTCTGCACAGCAATAACGAACAGTGATGGATAGAACATAAAGCTAATTTAAATATTCTATTTTCAAAGTCTTGCATATTACATTATGTTTTAGCAGATTTATTGTAATTTTTATATTTGCATTTATATGACATATTTTCACAACTCTTCACTGTTCTGTTGTTACCCTGATACTCTGTTAACGATGAGCTGAAATCAGAATCACTTCTGAACATGGCTTTTGTTCTCTGTTGACGGCAGGTTCCCAGTAAGTCTCTTCTTCTGGCTGTCTGGGCAGCTGGGATCGGGGGAACGTTTCAATGTGGGTACAATATATCTATCATAAATGCACCTACCAAGGTAAGACGTATGCATTAACGTGATTATTCTCACATCTACATCAACATGCAGATGGAGTTCAGTACAGCATGCATGTGTGTGATGTATGAGTTATTATTGCAGTAGCCCATCAGACTACAAGTCACATGAAATTTGTAGTAAATATATCTCATGGATTGATTTTTGAATGTGACAAAAAGTACTGAATGCATTTTTTGTGTGTGTGTGTGTATACAGGCAAGACTAATTTTAACTACTGTAAGAGATATCACTAATACATTAAGAAAATTGTTTTGTATCACTGAAATGTTAAGCCTTAATAATACTTTAAAGTCTGTCTACAGATGCAAATTTTGGATGTTTTCTTTCCAGTAGTCACCTTTATGCATGCAAAACAACATGCCAAAAGCTTAAAACTGACCGGTGCATGAAAAAACACACTGGTTTTGGCTTTAGTGTCTGTTCTGCCTTAATTGCTAACCCAGGTTAACCTCAATTTTCATGCTTTATCTTAGATTAGTAACTGACTTACTAATAATTGCTTTCTTCTGTGGGATATAAATGAAGATCATTTGTGTCTCAGTGTTCTGTTTGTGTTATTATTCATCAAGTTAATGCCAGGCAGTATTTATTCTCTTTCCTCTCAGGCTGTACAGAACTTCATTAATCAGACATGGACTGAGCGCTACAACACTGAGATCTCCACCCAGGTGCTCACACTCCTCTGGTCCACCATAGTGTCCATATTCACTCTCGGTGGACTTGTGGGAACGTCTGTGGGGGGAACTCTGGCCATTAGATTCGGAAGGTGAATTCCAGCCAAAAATACTGTACAGAACTTATTTGAATGACGTGAGCAAATGTACAAGGCACATCAAATGTGAAGTTTTTAGGGATGTCACAGCCCTGTTTAAATGAATTTCTAATCCTTTTTTTTTTCAGGAAAGGGACACTACTGTTCAACAACACCTTTGCTCTGTTGGCTGCCTTCTTCATGGGCTTGAGTTATCCCTCCAGCTCTTTTGAGCTTTTAATCGTTGGCCGCTTCTTGACAGGAGTAAACGCAGGTATATCAAGTTTTAAAGCAAAGTAGTGATGGTTGATCAGTTGTGTATTAGTTTTCAGTAAACATTGTAGAAATATCCCAAAGTCATTTCATAAGGAATTAGTTCATTTTATTCCACAAGAATGCTTTAAAGTGATCAAAATTATATTATTAGAAGGATTTATTATTCTGTTTCAGATTTGAACTTTCTACTCACTATTCTATTCAAAGAATCCTGAAGAAAATGCATCACAGTTTCCACAATAAAACTTCAGCATCTCTAATAATAATGAAGAATGAGAAATGTTTCTTGAGCAGCAAGTTAGCATATTAGATATGATATATTAGAATGATTTCTGAAGGATAATGTGACTGAAGACTGAAGTAAATCTGCTTAACTACCTTTGAATCATGACAAGGAATACAAATAAGGTCTATATATATAAAGAAAAGGTAAAAAAAGCACATATATTTTAAACTAATAATTTGCCATGCTCGCAAATACTGATTTTTAAATTATTTCTAATATTTGTACAACTCTGTTGAACCAAAAAAAAAAAAAAAAAAAAAATATATATATATATATATATATATATATATAAATTATATATATATATATATATATATATATATATATATATATATATATATATTATATATATATATATATATATATATATATATATATATATATATATATATATATATATCCTAATATAATTACTTTTTTTTTTTTTTCTTTTGGGATAAGCAGTGAAGAAAAAAAAACTTCACCTGAAACAATTAAATGTAAAGCAGTTTCATGGTAGTTACTGCATTTTTTTTTTTCTTTAATGGATACAATTTGCTGGTGCCTTTATGATAAATTGCACGTGCTTTTCCTCAATGAGAAGCCTGAATCAAGTTACAAAACATAAGTGTATGTTTGGGATCTCATATCTGACATCTTATTTAAAATAACAGGTATCGCAATATGTGTGCAGCCGCTGTATATTGGTGAGATCGCACCGAGAGCTCTGCGTGGTGCCATGGCGATGGGAACTTCCATTTTCATCACCGGAGGGATCCTAACAGGACAAGTGATTGGCCTCAAGTAAGAAAAAAGGAAGTCATTCTCCATATAAAGAATTTGAAGAGGGACAACTCGTTCAAGCTCAACACAATGAAAAGCATGTAGAATAAAATAGATTCCTCTTATGACATGTCTGATGAAATTTATAAAGATGTCAGTAAAGATGTTAAGACTAATGTTTTGTGTGTGTATATGTGTGTCAGTGAGTTGCTAGGTAAGGAGGAGTACTGGCCCATCCTCTTGTCCACCGTCTGTATTCCAGCCATAATGCAGCTGTTGACTCTTCCCTGGTTCCCCGAGAGCCCTCGCTACCTGCTCATCGACCTCGGAGATGATGACGCCTGCCAACAGGGTACAGCATGCTTTTATAACTATGTTGCGCAATTGTTTAAAAAAATGATTTGTTGTAAGGCCAGTAGGATGTGGTTGGATGATACACATTTTTAAAGGTTATGATAAAACTTAGACTTTGAATACCCTGAATCCTATTTCTCTCTTTGCTGTCCTTTGTATTCTATTTTATTTTATTTTGGATTGCTGAGATCAGTTAAAATACACTATCATTGAAACATTTGGGGTTGGCAGCTCATTCCTTCTTCTTATTAATGTTAAATACATAAAAGTATTGTGGGGAGTGTAACTGCTATTCTTTTCATGATTTCTTGAATAGAAGAGTGAATACAAAGCTAAAAAAAACAGCAATATTTTACTACGGTCTCTGTTAAAAATGCCTATATTTAATATTTAGTGAAACATGAAGTTCAGAAGACCAGCATTTATAAGATGCAATATTTTGTAACACCATAAATATCTTTCCTGTCACTTGATTTATTTAATGCATCCTTGTCAAGTAAAAAATGTACATTTATTTGAAAAGAAAATCTTACTAAATAAGTACACAAAGTAGACTGAGCTGGAAACATACACATTTATGCATTTAGGCTTTTTAAATTTTACTGTAAAAGCTATGTGATGAATATATAACAGTCTACAGAAAACAGCAGATTGAAATATAAAATGTCCATCTGAAATTTCTGCACATTTTCTTAAAAAAATAATAATAATCCAATATGCCTTATGTAATAATTCAGAAAAAAAATGTAAGTTATATTTTAATAAATAAATCGATGAAGATGAAATAATTAATCAACAACCCAACAATCCTCCATGAAAATGTTCATTGTTTCCTGCTTGATTTTTTGGCAAGTATAAGATCACGAGTCACATTTAAACTCAACTCATCAGAAAGATGGTGTTGTCATCTCAGCTGCACATACCTGTAACCACAAAATCAGATTGTTTAAAGACTGAGGCGTAAAATCTCATTGGAATGAACACACTTGAATGGATGTCATAATGTGAGCACCCTGGAGGGAGCTAAATCCAACCGTTGAGCCGTAACCAACAACAAAAGCGAGGGCAAGAGAATCTCGCGAGTAAAGGAATGTTATGCTCTTTCTTTCAGCTCTAATGTGGTTCCATGGCTCAGATAAGTACCACGGAGAAAAGGAGGACATAGAGAGAGAGCGGGTCAGTGCGGATGGTATTAAACCCAAAAAGCCCTGGGAGCTTTTTATGGACACCAGTCTTCGCTGGCAGCTCCTGACCCTTTCCGTGATCCACACGTCCCAGCAACTCAACGGCATCAATGCGGTGTGTATCTCACCCAGACAGCAGGAAACAACATCACATCAGTGTCTTGGATTAACTTTGATTGCTGATGTGTGCTCTATTAAAACCACAAAACACCCCCTCTCTTTAAAACGGCATCTGATCGGCCTGCTGTGCTTTAAATCCTGATCTTTTCATGAGCAAATCATGTATCTCCTCTCCTACTGTATAATGGCATGAAAGTGATTTTGCACACATGCTTAAAAGCTTTCATGGAGTGTCATGTGAGATACAACAGTAGAACTGTAAAGCCAATGGTGAACCACTGAAATGTCTCTAACGTGACCGCACCTAAGAAAACATTTTAAAACGTTGTGTTTGCAATTATTTTTGCTAATAAGTGACTAATTCTGCAAACTCGTCATTAGTTCCAGTTCATGTTGTCTGCATCCTTTCTCTCTGTTACTGTTGTTTGTAAGCCTGCTATATAGCCAGTAGCTATTGAAAAAAATAATATTATATATATATATAATTTAATTTAAATTAAATTTTTACATTTAATATAAATATATATATATATATATATATATATATATATATTATTTTATTTTTTTAATTTTGGTTTGGCATGGTACAGTTTTGCAAAGAGAACCATTCGGTCCAATGATGGAAACGAGTCTTTGTGTTAAGTTTTATCGACACTGTGCAAATTCTACACAAATTTCAGATCTCATGTACTGTACACCAATGCCAATATATTAACAGTTATTTGCGAAAAACAATAACTACTTAACATTTAACAATTTTTAAAAATCATTTTATTTTTTCATTGTGCATTCCAATTAATCTCAATCCACCTTCAGTTGGGTTATTTTGATTAGGTAAAAAATAACAAAAAAATACAGCTAACTAACACAATAAAACACAATAAAAACATGATGAAATAATAAAAAAACATGATATTTAAAAAATAAAACAAAATCTGAGTTATCTGTTTTTGCAAATAAACTCTTCATATGTATGTGTCGTTTCCTTTAGATTTATTTCTATGCAGACTATGTGTTCACCCAGGCTGGGATTCCAGCTGCCAAGATTCCGTACGCTACGGTGGGAACTGGAGCTTGTGAGTGTATCACCGCACTGACATGTGTAAGTCTGGAATTTTTCTCAGAATCTATTGGTACTGTAGATCAGGCGTGGACACACTCAGTCCTAGAGGGCCAATGCCTGCTGATGATAAAGAAGTGTTCCACTTAGCTAAATCACATCTAAACCCAGTTTTTGAAAGGTCAAAAAGTGTCATTATCCAGCTTCAGTCAGTTGAGCGTTGGTTCAGATTCAGTCCTGTATAACCGTGTAAAGCTCATCAATTATGAAGCAAGTTGAGTTCAGCTGTAGGCAGCTCTGCAGAAGAGTCTGTTCACAGATGATTTAACTGATGTTTGTGTGTTTCAGGGTCTTCTGATCGAATCTCTGGGAAGAAGAGCTCTGATTATCGGTGGATACTCTCTCATGAGCGTGTGCTGTGTCTGTTTCACCATCACCTTCACTTTTCAGGTCTAGTGACCTAATACCTGCTGTTTTTTCCCCTCGCAATATTCATTTTGTGCCCTGTGCCAATATTTTATTATCATGTCGCTAGTATATAAACTAGAATCATACTTGGTTATGTTGAAACATGGCCTACAGTTTGTGATCTTAATTTTCAAACATTTAAATGAATGCAGATTTACTGATGTTTGTTTGGTGTTTCTCCTCACAGGAGTCCAGTCCTTGGGTTCCTTACCTTAGTATGATTTGTGTTTTTGCCTTCATTCTCAGTTTTGGCCTTGGACCAGGTGAATGAATGAGTACAAAAGAAAGAAAGCAAATAAGGGAGATTACAGTGCATGCATGTTTTAATAGTAAAGTAATAGATCACTCAGAAATGAAAACTGGTGGAAAAAGTGCTCACCCTCGGGCCAGCCAAGATGAGTTTGTTTCTTCATTGGAACAGATCTGGAGAATTGTGGCATTACATTACTTGCTTACCAGTGGATCCTCTGCAGTGAATGGGTGCCGTCAGAATGAGAGTCCAAACAGCTGATAAAAACATCACAATAATCCATAAGTAATCCACGCCACTCCATTCCCTCAATTAACATATTGTGAAGCAAAAAGCTGCACATTTGTAAAAAACAAACAAACCCATCATTAAGACGCTTATAACTTCAAAATGTAATAAGAGTCTGTATTGCTTTTTCCAGTGAAAACGTCATATGAATCAGGAGAGAAATATGCACAGATCAAGCAGTTTAATCTATTAAAATTCCTTAATGATAGATTTGTTTCTTAAAAAACAAGCAGTTGTGGATCAGGTTTTTATCAGGTGTTTGGATTCTCATTCTGACGGCACCCATTCACTGCAGATGGTACACTGTTGAGCAAGTGATGTAATGGTACAGTTTTCCAAATCTGTCCCAATGAAGAAATACATTTTTGGATGCCCTGAGGGTGAGTAAATTAAAATTTTTGGGTGAACTATTCCTTTGATAAGAACTCATCTATATTCTGATTATTATATTGGTACACGCTGATTTAGTTTGATCAGTAATATTAAAGCGCTTTTTTTTTGTGCTGTAGGTGGTGTGACAAACATTTTAACAACAGAGCTGTTTACCCAAACCGATCGGCCTGCTGCGTACATGATCGGCGGATCTATCAACTGGATCGCTTTCTTCTTCATTGGCATGATCTTTCCATTTATTGTGGTATATATGAGCACATTCTTTCCCTTTTATTGAGATACGGTTACTCAGTTTTTCACTATTTAGAATTTCACAAAGCAGTTGTATTTCTCCAAGATCCAGGACCTTATTTACCGTGCAGATTCTGTAAAAAACATGACATTTGTTAATGACTTTTGGATGAGAGTTATCAAAAACAGAGTGGAATTGAAATGTTTGGTTTTTAACAAACTTCTCTTTCTCAATTTTTCTCAGGGTGGACTAAAGCAGTACTGCTTCCTTGTTTTCCTCGTTGTCTGTTGCTTGGTGGCGACTTACATCTTCTTTGTGGTCCCTGAGACCAAGAACAAGACCTTTCTGGAGATCCAGAGTGAGTTTCATTATAGAAAGAAGCTCATTGCTGTCAGTGGTACTGAAGGCCCTCTACTGTCCACACCGATGTAAAACACACGATACATTTACAAAGAACTGTATTTTAAAGGCCTTTATTATGTATGTGTACTTATGTATGGATGTGCTAAAAATACCTAAAAAATTTAAATCCAGAAGATATCTATAATGTCTCATTTGTGACACAGACACTGCACTACATCATGTGCCTTCAAAATGAATACAGCCTTTTACAGCAGGGAAAGTCACATGATGGCAGGGACTTTCAATAGCCTAGTATTACATCTTGGATGTGTTTTATACAAATGAATACGGGTAAAACTACTATGCAGAAATACTACACAGTACTGTTTTGAATTAGTGTACTTATATGATACTGGTTTCTGTAATTAATTTTACCAATACCATATTATAATCTTAAGCAAGAAAAATTTAATGAAATCATTCAAATAAATTCAAGTTTGATTAATTGTATGTCAGCAACAGTTTTGTCAATAAAGGAAATGTTTGCAAAACACAATTGTTTGTATCTTTCACACACAGTCAGGTATTTCTTATTCTTAACATTCTCAAAGTTTGCAGATCCTTTACAAGCACCAATCCACTGCATGAATCAATCTTGAATTCGATTCATTTTAAAGTCAACAAACATTTTGAGAAAATTATAACAATACAATTTTATTTTTTTCCGTAACATATTGTAAAGGCTTTCTCTCTCTCTCTCTCTCTCTCTCTCTCTATATATATATATATATTTAATAACGATTTATTTACGTTCCACACAGTGTCATTACTCAGACGTAACATATTATATTCAAAGGGCAGCTGAATCCACGTTTCCCTATCATAGGTCACTTCGATGCTGCGGTGACGTCACCACGTATGGGAACACCTCCGGTGTGACGAATGTCTGAAGCCCAATACCATCCCGCCAATCCTATTGGCCAAATGGCGCATAGCACCACCCTACGCATGCGCACGCATGATATACCTGGGTGCAGCGCGCCATTTCGCTCAGATTTCATTCCTTCAGGAATAGCGAATCATCTGTGCCCTATCATCTCGCGTTCTCCAGCGATTTTCTTCGAGCAGTGTTAACTCCTCTTTCGCGGACGCGATGAGTCAACGAAAGGTAAGAGCCGTATATGGGTTTATCACAGGGAGGCACTCATGAGAGATTCGTTTGCAGCCTCTCTCATGTTCTCTCTGTGATAGCCTACGGCTATGGTAAAATAAGAAAAGTATCCGCGCTCTGGAGTCTATTTCTTCAGTCGCCTCGCGTCTAACCCCCACCGTTCGCTTCTGCGGTCGCCGAGGCCCCGCACGAGGTGTTGGTTAGGGGCGATATGTGCGGCTTGACTATGAGTACAGTGATGCACTGGAGTTTTCCACTTGCTCGCTCTCCCCTACTCGAGCGCGTTAATCAGAGCAGTTTTGGTTTTATACTATGTTGTCTAACCGCAGCTTCTACTCAGAGTAGGCTCTGACCGGCATAAGCGGTTCTCTCCCTCCGAGCGGACAGGAGAAACGCGCTTCCCCTTCCTCAGTGTGCTATTATGTGGCTATCCGCGCGGTGGATAAATTACCCTTCTCACGGACCTCCACCAAGAGGTTTCGAGGTCCTGGAAGCAGCCTTATCAGCGCATATCACGAACGGCGCGGGTTTTTGCCACGATTAAGTGACATGGCGGACTGCTATTATATAGCGATGCCGTTTGACTACCTCTCTAGCCGAACGGATCGCGCCAAACTCCGCCGCGACCTAGTCTCGTCTAGACGTATCGAGTCGTGTCTATTTCGGCAAATTTTATTCTCTTATTACGGTTCTTTACGAGAAGCCTCTCGTTCTTCCCCACACTCTAACATTGACCGTCTCGCAGCACAAGCACTTCGAGCGTCACTGAACTGAGCTGTTATTTGAGCGCCCCTCAGACACTGCACAATTCAGTCTTCAGAGTTTGAGGAACGGCACAAAAGACTGGCGAATTTGGCCAGTTTATGGCGGCTCACACAGCTGCCGCGTTCTCGCTAGCGACGTGGCCCTATGTTTATCTTGTTGGATTAAATCCTGCCGTGGACACGCTTCAGGATTATACACAACGAAACACAGCGAGTTTGACGCATGCATTTCCTTCTATGTTTGCCGGGGTCTGTGCCCTCCACTGAAGAGTGCTGTTGGACTGCTAATGCACATCCAACCCTCTCACTGCAGTCCCCACGCTCTAACATTGACTGTCTCGCAGCACAAGCACTTCGAGCGTCACTGAACTGAGCTGTTATTTGAGCGCCCCCTCAGACACTCTGCACTATTCAGCCTTCAGAGTCTGAGGGACGCCACAAGAGGCTGGCAAATATGGCCAGTTTATGACGGCTCACACAGCTGCCGCGTTCTCGCTAGCGGCGTGGCCCTAATGTTTTCTTGTTGGATTAAATCCTGCCGTGAACACGCTTCAGGATTATACACAACGAAACGCAGCGAGTTTGACGCATGCGCTTTACTTCATGTTTGCCAGGGTCTGTGCCCTCCACTAGAGAGTGCTGTTGGACTGCTAATGCACATCCAACCCTTTCACTGCAGTCCCCACGCTCTAACATTGACTGTCTCGCAGCAAAGGCACCTCGAGCATCATTGGATTGAGCTATCATTTGAGCGCCCCCTCAGACACTCTGCACAATCCAGCCTTCAGAGTCTGAGGTACGCCACGAGAGACTGGCGAATATGGCCAGTTATGACGGCTCACACAGCTGCCGCGTTCTCGCTAGTGGCGTGGCCTAATGTTATCTTGTTGGATTAAATCCTGCCGTGAACACGCTTCAGGATTATACACAACGAAACGCGGCGAGTTTGACGCTTGCACTTTCCTTCTATGTTTGCCAGGGTCTGTGCCCTCCACTAGAGAGTGCTGTTGGACTGCTAATGCACATCCAACCCTTTCACTGCAGTCCCCACGCTCTAACATTGACTGTCTCGCAGCAAAGCCACCTCGAGCATCATTGGATTGAGCTATCATTTGAGCGCCCCCTCAGACACTCTGCACAATCCAGCCTTCAGAGTTTGAGGGACGGCACAAAAGGCTGGCAGAGATGGCCAGTTTATGACTGCTCATACAGCCGCACGTTCTCGCAATGGCGACGTGGCCCGATTTTTATCTTGGTGTATTAAATCCTGCCGTGGATACGCTTCAGGATTATACACAACGAAACGCAGCAAGTTTACGCATGCGCTTTACTTCATGTTCGCCAGGGACTGTGCCCTCCACTATAGAGTGCTGTTGGACCGCTAATGCGCATCCAACACTCTCACTGCAGTCCGTACGCTCTAACATTGACTGTCTCGCAGCAAACAGCGCTTCGAGCAGCATTGGATCGGGCTGTGACGCCAGGCGTAATAAAAAAAAAAAAAAAAAAAAAAAAATCCCTCAGACACTGCGCAATCCAGCTTTCAGATCTTGAGGGGCGATTCAAGGGTCTTATACAGACGACCCGTTTATGACGGCTCGCACAGCCGCCGTTTTAGTTAGCGGCAGAGCCTGATGTTCAATTCGTTGGTCTAATTCCTGCCGTGGACACGTTCAGGATTATACACAACGGGACGCAATAGCTCTTATGCATACACTTCCCCTGTGCACGAATGCCGCAGGCTTTTCCGTGCACGGACATTATGTGTATGACAGCGTTGCAGAAAGCGGAAATTTGAGACTGCTAGTATCGTTTTGGGTCGCGTGGAACGCTTGCCCGGCATTTCTCAATGGGTGTTACGCACAATTGTCACGGATACACCAATTCGTTTTTAGAGGCCTGCCTCTTTCCGCTGAATTCTTTCCACGGTGGTAGACTGATGGTAATAGCAGTGTTGTGACAGGAGATGTCAACTCTGCTGAGCAAAGGGGCTATAGAAGTCGTAGACCCCGTACTTCTCAATGCATGGATGTAGCTCTGGCCCCGTTGCGGCTCCAGGGCGTCCGTCTGTTAACCACTTGGACGATTGGCAGCGGCATTCCCCGTAATTTGTCTGGGGTTACTTCACATGCGCCCTTTTCAGTGGAAAAGTGGGCGGAAAGACGAAATATTTCACCCCGTTGTCTTCCGCATCCGACGATTTCGGTGACACGGAGTTGTGTGATGTCATTAAAGCTATGGATGCCAACCGAGTTCTCCTACCGGGGTTCGGCTGGGGATTTGAGCTTTCCCAGAGACCGTCACGACGGATGCGTCTTTGACCGGTTGGGGAGCTGTTTGTCAAGGGCTACCAGCCCATGGAGTGTGGACAGCTGCACAACGCAGTTGGTATATAAACCGGTTGGAATTACTGGCAGTTTTCTGGCTCTCCAGTAATTCGCGAATCTGCTGATCGGCCGTCTTGTGCTGCTCAGATCAGACAACACAGCGTTTGTCTCATACCTGAATCATTAGGAAGGATTACGCTCTCGCCCCCTGTGCAGGCTGGCGAGACATGTTCTTCTCTGGTCTCAGAGAAATTTCTGTCGATCCGAGTTGTTCATGTCCCCGGACGTTTGAACTTCGGAGCAGATATGCTATCCAGACAGGCTCTGGAACAGGGAGAATGGAGATTACACCTCCAGACGGTGAATCTTTTATGGCGGATATTCGGCAAGCGAAAGTGGATTTATTCGCGTCAAACATGACTACGCATTGCCCGCTATGGTTCTCCCTATGCCCCCCATCGCCCCTGGGCGTGGATGCATTAGCTCACAGCTGGCCCAGGACCAGTCTGTATGCTTTTCCTCCGATTCGTTTGATCCCAGCGGTATTATGCAGAATACGGCGGGACAGAATGGAACAGCTGCTGCTGGTGGCTCCGCGATGGCACACGCAGCCGTGGTTTGCGGATCTGATCAGTCTGCTAGCGGGCTCTCCTTGGAGATTCCCCTCAGACAGGATTTATTATCACAAGCACAGGGGCTGATTTGGCACCTGAGGCCGGATCTGTGGAAACTGTGGGCGTGGCCACTGAGCGGAGTGCATTAGTATGTCCCGGTCTTTCTGTTGAAACCACTGAGACTATATTGAATTCTAGAGCAGCTTCTACGAGACGCTTATATGCTTTCAAGTGGAGACTGATTACAGCCTGGTGTGGCAATCGTAATGTGGATCCAGTTTACTGCCCAGTGGCTTCAGTGCTGGAGTTCCTCCAGGATTGTTTTTCGGATGGCGTAACACCAGCCACTTTTAAGGTTTACGTGGCAGCCATTTCAGCTTACCACGAATACATAGGCGGTGCCTCTATGAGGCGTCATCCACTAGTTTCTCGTTTCGTACAGCGTGCGCGACGGCTGAGGCCTTTCCGCCCTGTGCGAGTTCCTTCATGGGGTTTATCCATTGTGTTGCTAGGTTTATCAGGGCATCCGTTTGAGCCCTTGGAGACCGTATCGGATAAATTCTTGTCACTGAAGACACTTCTTCTCATGGTTTTATCCTCCCTCAAGAGAGTTGGGGATTTACAGGCTCTTTCTGTTTCACCCTCATGCATGGAATTTGCACCGGGCTCTGTGAAGGTGCTGCTGCGGCCCAGGCCTAACTATGTTCCTAGGTCGCATCTAACCTCTTTCGCTTTCAGCAAGTGTTCCTGGAAGCTTTTTCACCTGCTGAGGCTGGGTCAGGAGATCTAAGTCTTTGCCCTGTGAGAGCTTTAAAGACTTATGTGGATCGTACAGCCCCTTGGCGTGAATCTGACCAGCTGTTTGTCTGTCTTGGACATAAAAGTAAGGGCCATGCGGTTACAAAGCAGCGCATGTCCCATTGGCTGGTGGAGGCAATTTCTTTGGCCTATGAGGCGCGCGGACTCGCTTCGCCCTTAGGAATTAAGGCTCATTCCACTTGAGCTGTGGCTTCTTCTCAAGCTTTTCTCAGTGGATCTTCTATGGATGATATCTGTGCTGCGGCAGGATGGTCCTCACCGAGCACTTTTATCAAGTCCTACAGTCTGGATGTGAGGATGGCTCCTGGCTCCCGGGTTCTTTCCGCTTGAGCAGATGCTTCCTCGGATCTCAGTTATCAGGTACGTCAGGCGTTTTGGTATATCGTTCCCATACGTGGTGACGTCACCGCAGCATCGAAGTGACCTATGATAGGGAACATCTCGGTTACGTATGTAACCTTGGTTCCCTGAATAGGGAACGAGATGCTGCGGTTCTGGCCGTTCCGTACCTTGATAACTTCATCTTCAGTCATGAAATCTGAGCGAAATGGCGCGCTGCACCCAGGTATATCATGCGTGCGCATGCGTAGGGTGGTGCTATGCGCCATTTGGCCAATAGGATTGGCGGGATGGTATTGGGCTTCAGACATTCGTCACACCGGAGGTGTTCCCATACGTGGTGACGTCACCGCAGCATCTCGTTCCCTATTCAGGGAACCAAGGTTACATACGTAACCGAGATGACAACGCGTGTTCACGTGGTATGTGTTGTTTTTCTCAACGCTGATACGGATCTACCAATCACTGTCGTTTACATTTACAATGTTTTTTTAATGTTTCATCTAATAGAGATACTGCTTTCCAGTTTAAAATCACTGAGATTTATATATTTAAAGTAACATTTTATTTAGTTTTCATTTGCCTCGAGACAAACATTCTTTAAAGCGTTTTTCGCGCCTTTGAGCCTCTATCCGTCCGCGGCGCTGCAGCAGGAAGAAACCTTTGTGACAGCTTGTGATTGGACTATCCACCAATGAAACTGGTCAGAGCAGGAATTCATATTGTTTCTGTCTACAGTTATAGTTGACTATATGGCTGGCAGACAGGCAGTGAAAGCATACTTGGATCTCTTGTCGCAGCCATGCAGGGCTTTACTTATATTCCTTAAACACAACAGAATACCACATACGGTGGAACTCGTTGCGTTACGAAAAGGTGAGCAACATTGTTATGAGTGTGTTGTTCAGAGGAAGCAGTGCAGTGTGCACTTGTTAAGACTGTACAAAGGTTACATAGCCCTAGCTGTCTATATTTATTTCAGAATGTTGTATGCTTTTTATTATTTGAACTTCATCCTACATTAACCTTCACAACTTTAATGCCCAACATGGAACTATAGGGCAGCACAAAACACCTGAGTTCTCCAAACTCAACCCCATGCAAAAAGTGCCAGTGTTGGATGACAATGGATTCGTGCTTACTGAGAGGTATGGAAAGACTCCAGTTGTAAAAAATAGGAAACCTTTGGTTAAACGAGCATTTGGAAGCCAGTAAAATCTGAAATTGTTATTGCTATTAGAAATATTTTAATGTGTTTTTTTAAAATTTCTTTCTATTATTAACCATCCTCTTTGACAGTGATGCTATATTGAAGTATCTGGCGACAACCTACAATGTCCCTGATCACTGGTACCCCAAACTGCCAGAGAAGAGAGCTCGAGTGGATGAGTACACGGCCTGGCATCATGTGAACACACGTATGCATGCTTCCACAGTCTTCCTGCAAGAGGTAGGCTTTGATACGTGGCAAGTTGACAATGCATTTCAAGATTCTACATCGAATATTGTTTTTAAAATCTTTTTTGACTTGTATTCCTGTATAGGTTATATTTCCAAGGATGGGACAGCCAACAAATCCTGTGAAGTTTAAAAAAGCACTGACAGACCTGGATGGCACACTGGACATGCTGGAAAACATGTTTTTGAAGAGACAGGCCTTCCTGTGTGGTCATGACATCTCACTGGCTGACCTTTTAGCAGTTTGTGAGCTCATGCAGGTAGGCACTTAGAGATGCTAAACATATTGTAAAACTCATTGCATTTAGAGGCCATTATGCATCATTAATTAGGATGAAATTGAATATTTATGCACAATTCTGCATGCAAAAACATAAATAGAGCTCATTTGATTGTCTCTTTCAGCCCATGTGCAGCGGGAGGGACGTTCTGAAGGACAGACCCAAACTGCAGAGCTGGAGGAGTCGAGTACAGTCAGCGCTCTCTGACTCCTTTGATGAAGCTCACTCTGTTGTCTATCAAATAAGGCAGAAGTTCACAGCTAAATTGTGAAAAATCAACTCTCTATTATAGAAGATTATATGTCATTAATCATACATTTAATGATTAATATGGCATCTGTTCAACATGGATATGCAGTTTGTGCAATATCATGTTTAATATTTTCAAAAGAGTCATATATCCATATACATATGCATGTAAATAAGAGGCCTGAATATCTTTACAACATGGTAGTGTGGTTTGCTAAATGAATAAGACTGTGATGATTCAAATATAATTGAAAATGTTAAAACATTTTATTGTTGACAGGAACTGGTAAAAGAAGACTACAAGTTTTAAAGTGTGTGAATGTCAAGACCCAGGTTTGCTCTTGAATGATGCTTTTCTTCTCACTCTTGTGCCTTACCTTTCTGTGATGGATATGTCCATTTAAATCAGTTCAGTTAATAATATGTGGTTAAATGTTGTATATCACATTCACACAACAAAAACATCCTGCTCTTTTTCTTGAAATTTAGACAATGGTTCTCATTCACTTATAATGGTGTAAATTATTCGTATTTATAGCACATTCAAACTTCTCACAAAAACTTTACTCCTAATTCACAACCGGTTAGGACTCAAATAATTTGTTCTTAACCTTGTGCTAATGTTATTGAATTTGGAGTATTTTAAACTAGCGGCTGCATGCAGTCATTTGCATAAAACACGCCCAGACCATCTCCATATAAGTACATTTTGGACATTTCCTTTTTCAGACTTTAATATGGGAGTAGAATCGATTATGAGCCACAAATAAATGCAAATAGATTGACAAAAAATAAACACTGAAAAATACATAAATCTTCACAAACATGAATTCAATAACAATAAAAAAAAATGAAAATAATAAATATCATTTTTATATCACAAACAACTTTGACTAGGATTCATTTGTGAATTGCGTATTGCACATTTGTGGATTTCTGTGTGCAGTGCTGGTGTATTGACGAAACATGCTACCTATCAGATTGTGCTACCAAAACTATATTTGCAGTATTTTAAGGGTAAGTTTAGAGTAAGGGTCAGTATGGGCGGGTAGGTTTAGGGTAGGGGTAGGTAAAAAATCCTCAAACCAAATGAATAAGGTGCTAGTAGCAAGATCTGATACATAGAATTTTCGCTTTTGATTTGTTTTACCTATCTTTCAAATGGGAGGTAGCATAATCGTCAAAACACCAGCTCCAGCAAGGGGAAGGCCCCGCAGTCGCGAAGTTATCAATTAAATTTCAAGGTTTGTTTAACTTGAAGTGGCAAGGTGCAAACAGATCGGTGTTTTGACATTGAAGTCCTGTGAGAGCTATATACTAATGGACAGCTCTGCATGCTTTCCCATCCTATTGCAGTACTTTGAGGTCAAACACTTATAGATCTGCAGTGCCCCTTGTCGATTAGCATTGCATTACGAAATGGATGTTATTCTGCGATAACAACTGGCTGAATGTACATTATCCCGCTTACATGACTACTTGCCACATATGTAAATAATTATACACTAAATATTGATTTAAGTTGAAATATTTGAACGCAAAGCTTCTGTGAACACAGCAGTTGCAAGCAAGTGGCAAGTTCAAACTAGATGGACATTTAAAGGGAAACGGTGCAGTCAAACCACTTATTACACAACATTTCAACACATAAATAATTGAGGCTTTACCAACTTAATAAAATTTTACCAGTTTGTTAATCGTATAATCCATTACAACGTACAAAACAATCGTAGCAAAATGGCAGCAGCAGCGTTTGTATGAAGCGAGTCGCAATACCAGGATGACATAATTAAATAGTTGTACACCATTTTGAATCAAGTTTTAATATTTTAATAGCTCAACAAACGCAAAGCTTCCGCCAAAGAAAACTGTTCCTAGCAAGTATACAGCACTGACTTCAGTTAAACGGATGAGCATGTGTTATCAGCTTTTACCGGTTGTTATCCAGGGATAACATACCTCGGAATGTCACGACTGACCAATCAGAATGGAGTATTCCACAGAGCCGTGTAATAAGTAAGGTATAATGAACATCCAGCCAGTTGTTACCACAGAATAAACCCTGACAGGGTGATCAGGACCCCAACTCAATGCAGGTTTATTCTGAGATAAAAACCAGCTGGATGTACATTATCCAGCTTATTATACACATTCATGACAAATTATATATTGTGCTATTAAAAATGTGATAGTATTGGACAGAAGGGCGACAAATTAAAGGAAAACATGTTCCATGGTTCCAACTGTAAAGTTCAGTAATATTATGAATGCAATGCAATTACAATTTCAAGAAGTTTTAAGCACTGCATCCAAATTTCAAGCACTTTTCAAACCTCAAAAACACCACATTAAAATTCAAGCACTTTCAAGGATTTCCAATAACCGTATGATCCCTGCATAATCCAAGTGGACAGAAAATATTTTTGCACGTTGCTAGAATTGTCTGCTAAATGAATATACAAGATTTTTGATAAGTTAAAAGTAATAAACTCAGAGGAACAGAAAATGTTAAAAGATTTTATTTTGGACGCAGGAAATGGTAGAAATACATATTTACAAAGCCAGTACAGTGTTAGACGTTCGGGAAGAATTGGTCACAGGAAAGAGCTTTAAAAGGCTACCAAGAAACTACTAAGTGTGTGCAAGTCAAGGCCCAGGATTCCTCTTGGATGGAGGCTCACCCTCTGCCTCTTCTGCCTTACGTTTCTGTGGATGAAAGATGAAAATCACATTTAGTTTTTAATGAAAAATGTTTCCACGTCAAATTTATCTATCTACTCAGTGTTGTAATACATTTAGACTTTAGCTTTGTAATAGAAAACAATTGTTGTACCTTGGATATTTCACATTGCATCAATTGGTCTGCAGTGCTTCTCATTCCGTCATCCTGTTACACAAACATAAGATTTTACATTTGCAGAATGCTGTTTTTTATTTTACTTTAAGCGATCCCGTTTCAAACACTATTAAAAGGTGGACAACTATCAATACTAGCTGGATAATGCTCAACCACATTTTTTTAGTTAGTGGGTTTTTCAGCACGCACGTTCAACCATGGATGTGTCAGCGCCTCTTCCACGCTCAGACGCTTTTCAGGATCCACAACCAGGAGCTTCTTGATCAGATCTTTGGCTGAAAGACAAAGTAACTATATAACTAGCACTGTATGCTGACAATATAAATTGATATGATGGTATATGTTATTAAACGATCCAATTGTCAATGGAGAGCAAAGACATTACCTTCATTTGAGACCTTCTTCCACTGAGATGGGATGAATTGGTATTGGCCGCTAATGATCTGTTCACGCACTGACATGGTGGGACACTCGGAGTTAAATGGAGGATAACCACCCAAACTATGACAATACACACACACACCTTTAAGAAAACATGGTATACGTTCATATGTTCATTCAAGCTCAGTTCGCATTGAGTTTCGATTAAGGGCTCAAAATGTACACATCTTTCTAAATGTTTTGACCAATGAATTGAGTTTTCCAGTCATTTATGAATACTATAAAAGAATATTCTATAGCACTTTAAAATAAAGTCTCATTTGTGAATATTAATGCAGAATTAACAATGACCAATATATTTATTAATATATTTTGCAAGCCTTTGCAAATGCTAAAGTAATGCTGGATCCCACTGATTCATATTTACTCATTCAAATTGAATCTCCACTAACCAGATGAACAGTAGGACCCCCAGGCTCCAGTAATCGACTGCTTTGGTATATCCTACAGTTGCCGCGTGTGTGAACACCTCCGGTGCGAGATATGTGGGCGTCCCACAGAGCGTCTTCATCAGGGAGGATTCCTCCAAAATCTTGGACTGATTGAAATCTGTGATCTACAAAGCATTGAGAATTGGCATGTGTGGGGAAAGCAGGTTATCTCAGGTTCAGGATTATTTCTGTGCATCCCGTTTAAACTACAAAGACAGAGGCTTGGGCTGGATTGCTGAACTTTGGAACTGTGACAATTAAAGGAGAACGATGTCAGAATCGGCTTCAAAGCTCTCAGGCAAACTAACCTTAATCAAACAGTTGTCGTCATGTGAAGTCAGCAGCACATTCTCAGGCTTGAGATCTCGATGAATAATCCCGTTATTGTGGAGATACTGGAGAGAATAAAACAGAACATTTTTGAAAAATGTTCTTTGCATTTCACCTCTGCTATAGCTTGTCTCATAGTCTGGCTTTTGAATAAACCTGGCATTGTACACTGTAGGAATTATTGTTGGTTCTATGGCAAATTGCTTTTGCATTTTTATTCTGAGCAGTTTTGGATACAAGCATCTGCTAAATGCATTCTGTCTTGAAGGTTGCTTTTCCTTTAAAAGCACAACAAAAAGTAAAATTTGTTGATTGTTAAAAAAAAAATGTACAACAACCTTCATTAATATAGTTTTGAAATGGAAAATTTTTAATTGTAAAATGATTAATCATTATTATTTATCATATTGTGATATTACCTTACAGCATACAGTATAAATACAAATTTAAGTTTTTAGAGCATTTCTTTCTTTCTTTTTTTCACCAAATAGTATGCTTTTATAATGACATTTATAGTTTATCAGCCACAACATAAAAAAATTAAAAAAAAAAGAAATCAACTTTCTAGTATCCATTAAACATACTACAGTATATACATTAAACATTATACAAACAAAAGTTTTTTTAATCACTAAGGATGCATTAAATTGATCAGAAGACACAGTAAAGATCTTTTTATTCAATCAAAATATTCTCATTTCAAATAATATATTTACAATTCTTTTATATATATTTTCTATCAAACTTGTTTATCTTCTTTTGAACTTTCTATTCAAATAATTCTGAAATAAAATATTCCCCTAAAATATTAAGCAGCACAACTTTTTCCAACATTGATGATAATCAGAAATGTTTCCTGAGCCTCAAATCAGCATATTAGAATGATTTCTCAAGGATCATGCGACACTAAAGACTGGAGTAATGATACTGAAAATTCAGCTTTGCTAAATGTATTAAATGTATTCAAGGAATAAATGACATTAAAAAAATTTCAAACAGAAAACTTTTCTGTTAAATTGAAACAATCACAATATTCCTATTTTTTACTGAAGCATCTCTCAAAGACGTACCTCCACAGCCCTGAGCATCTGATAAAAGTAGAGTTTGGCGATTTCTTCCTCCAGCTGTTTCTTGGCCTTGATCCTGCCAAACAGCTCTCCTCCTTCAACACTATTCACAGCACAGAGATAATGAAATTATTCATCTATAAACATTTAAAACCTCTGCAAAACGAAACAACAACAACAACTGAAAGTTACAACAATATGCAGTGCTTTTAACAAAGTATTTCCTTGTCTAGTAACTCAAGGCAACTTTTCTTTATAGTATCTAAAACTACGAATACAGATAGAAATTATCTGTTCCCAATTAAATTCGGTCTGTGAGTTCATGTTGCTAACTATTCTCCAACAAAACACCACAGGAACTTACTACTCCAAAACAATGTAGTAAGAATCTTCTGTCTGGTAGAAATCTTCTGTCTTGATCAGGCACGGCTGCAGGGAAGAGAAAAACCATGAGATGTTTTATCTATAGTTCGGTAGCATTTAAACACTCATTCATGCCTTACATGATCAATTTTCTTTAAAATTTCAATTTCCCGTTCTGCATTTCGTGTGGCCGTCTGTGGAACACAAAACAAAAAATTAATCAGGTATGAGTCATTTTAAACATTAGTATGTCTGAACAAAATCCTAAAGCATTATACGTCTTTTTTTAATGGATACACATCTACTTATTATGAGTTGCTTATTATGATTAACTTCAAATTAGGGTTGTACCTATAGATGATAGAATTATTATCAGAGATGAGTCAGATTATTATTAGGCTAGTAAAACTATCTTATTAATATTAGAGCCTATTTGTTTCCATTACATTTATTTTTCTAGGGCTGTGCAAAAAATCAAATGCGATTTTCATGTGCATCTCATCAGTAAAGATGCTTCTGTAATTATAAGTATATCTCCAGCATATGCGTTCAGATCAGGGTTGCCAGGTTATCACAACAAATCCTTCCCAGTTGCTTGTTGAAACTAGTCTACAACTAGCCCAATCGCGTTTTCGTGAGGTTCCCCGATAAAAATAGCTTCTAGGGGTTCAAATATACATTTTTTGGAAGGGTTTCCCTGGTAAAATTAGCATTTTAGGGGATAAATATCACGTTATTGGTATTGGGGTTGCTTCAAACCGCGGACATGAAAAACAACCGCAGACTTGGCAACACTGGTTCAGGTGGAGCGGCAGTTACTACACAGAGCCGTAGTCTACCGACAACTAACACAAAATCGCTTTCAAAATCGACAAAGAATCGCCTGCGAATTTAACATCGATTCTGTGCAGATTGTCAGTGAATTACGGCTCATTGTAGTAAATGCCAAACTGTGTTGCCAAGTCTGTGGTTGTTTTTCATGTCCGCGGGTCAAAGCGATCCCAATACAAATAAAGTGATATTTAGCCCCTAAAATTACAATTTTTACCAAGGAAACCCTGCTGAAAAACTTATATTTTAACCCCGGGAAGCAATTTTTATCAGGGAACCTTCTGGAAGCACGATTGGACTAGTTTTGGACTAGTTTTAACAACAACTGGGCAGGATTTGTTGTGATTACCTGGCAACCCTGATCTAAACGCATGTGCTGGAGATATACTTATAATTACAGGAGCGTCTTTACTGATGAGATGTGCATGAAAATTCGATTTTTTGCACAGCCCTACAGTGTAGATAGCTTCGCTGATTGTAAAGAGAATGATTTTTTTTTTTTTAAGAGCATATACTCGCACTAAAAAAGTTAATGTTCTTTGGAAATTGAAATGTCCTTTGCTACATAGTTATGTTAAATATAAATACAGTCATATTAAAAACATTAGGCTGCTTTTAGTCTTATGCTGGAGTCGGATCACTTTCCAGCAATGAAACCAAGTAAATAAATAAATAAATAAATTAGCATGATAATATCGTGTATCGACTATCTCACAGGCTGATGATTGGATGATATGAAAGTTGAGCATATCGTCCAACAATGCTTCATATAACAACTACTATACGTCTATACAACTTTTCATTTTCATGAAGCGACCTACTGTTTGGTGTAAAATTGTATTAATCAGGGATTAAAATTTATTAGGGATGTAATGATTCACTGAACTCACGATTCAATTCACAATTAGATTTTTTTAACAAAATGAGATTTAAGACATTATACAGTAAATTAAAAGGTGTTGTTTTATTAGGCTAGTGCTGCACAATTCTCTGTGAAATGGTAATAACAAAACTAAGTTGAAATTTTAAAACAAACCCCAAATCAAACAAGTTACACACAAAAAAAGAAATCTCTCAATATGAACAAACTAAGGCTTTGTCCGTGCTCTTTCCATTTAAAATTAGAAGGAAGTTAAGGAACCACTGGATTTTAATCATGATCCGAACAAAGATGCTGCATACATGCAGCATGAGTAGTTTCTTATCGAAATAAGACTGTATAATTTCGAAATTTGAAGCAAAAATGGTTTGACTTTAGTTTTGTGAAACTATACATAAAACATATCTGAATGAACTGCAGATGAGCTGAATGAGATGCAGATTCACTCTCTGCCAGCAGGTGGCACTCATGAACAGCAATAATACAGTGTTTCCTGGGTTACCACTGTAAACAACGCAGAGCTGCGCTCATGAACACTACAAGATGAAAACAATATACCATGTAAACTTTTCTAAAGAAAAGTAATTTCTCCTCAGACATGCATTCATATTAATCTCCTACTAAAACTGTACTGTACTGAACCGTCACATATTTGAATATATTTTTGACCAGCTCACGGTTAATCTTTGCTTCACTATCATTTATTCTGTTCTTTTGATCAAATAAATTTAGGCTTTGTAAGCATATAAAAAAAAAAAAAAGCAAACAATGTTTCTAATAATCTATACATATACCCAGTTCTTACCCCTATTGATGGGAAGTCGTGTTTGTTTATGGTTTTCAGAGCAACTTTTTTACAGGTTTCCTTTTCAAGGGCAAGTTTAACTTCACCACAGACGCCTCTATCAGAAAACACAAACAGAGGTTTTTGGGCTAAGTACAATAAACTGCAAAAACAAATGTACACTGCAATCAAATACAACTACAGGTGCTGGTCATATAATTAGAATATCATCAAAAGGTGAAACTTGTATATAATATTCATTCATTCATTCATTACACACAGACTGATATATTTAAAATGTTTATTTCTTTTATTTTTGATGATTATAACTGACAAATTACGAAAATCCCAAATTCAGCATCTCAGAAAATGAGAATATTGTGAAAAGGTTCAATACTGAAGACACCTGGTGCCACACTCTAATCAGCTAATTAACTCAAAACACCTGCAAAGGCTTTTAAATGGTCTCTCAGGCCCCGTCCACACGGAGACGCGTTTCTGTGAATACGAACAAATTTTTTATCGGATAGGCGTTTTGTCCACACGCATCCGGCATTTTCGTAAGGTGAAACCGCTATTTTTTGAAACCGGGTCCCAAAGTGGATAAATTTGAAAACGTTTTCATCTGGACGGCTAATCCGTATATTTCCAGAAACGATGACGTCATCAGCCCACGTCTCCCCCCTAGTCAGACACCTCTACATCACGTAACAGCAACAAAAACATGAACAAACACTGAACGATTGTCTTTTTATTAACTAACATTAACACAGATTAATAAATGTATTATTCCATGTTCGATTGTGTACCACGCGTAAGGTTTATGAGCATAGTCCAAGTCTTCTTCTCTGTTTTTAGTGTATCTCTGTGTCAGAATTACAGTGCCACATACTGGTCTGGCATGTATACTACATCATTTTGCGGTTTCGTGTGGACGCGGATATTTCTTGAGACAAGGAAAAAAAAGATCGGATTGGGGTAAGCTCCTTCTCCGTGTGGACGGGGCCTCAGTCTAGTTCTGTAGGCTACACAATCATGGGGAAGACTGCTGACTTGACAGTTATCCAAAAGATGACCATTGACACCTTGCACAAGGAGGGCAAGACACAAAAGCTCAATGCAAAAGAGGCTGGCTGTTCACAGAGCTCTGTGTCCAAGCACATTAATAGAGAGGCGAAGGGAAGCAAAAGATGTGGTAGAAAAAAAGTGTACAAGCAATAGGAATAACCGCACCCTGGAGAGGATTGTGAAACAAAACCCATTCAAAAATGTGGGGGAGATTCACAAAGAGTGGACTGCAGCTGGAGTCAGTTCTTCAAGAACTACTACACACAGACGTCTGCAAGACACGGGTTTCAGCTGTCGCATTCCTTGTGTCAAGCCACTCTTGAACAACAGACAGCGTCAGAAGCATCTAAACACAAAAAGGACTGGACTGCTACTGAGTGGTCCAAAGTTATGTTTTCTGATGAAAGTAAATTTTGCATTTCCTTTGGAAATCAGGGTCCCAGAGTCTGGAAAAGAGAGGAGAGGCACACAATCCACGTTGCTTGAGGTCCAGTGTAAAGTTTCCACAGTCAGTGATGGTTTGGGGTCCCATGTCATTTGCTGGTGTTGGTCCACTGTGTTTTCTGAGGTCCAAGGTCAACGCAGCCGTATACCAGGAAGTTTTAGAGCACTTCATGCTTCCTGCTGCTGACCAACTTTATGGAGATGCAGATTTCATTTTCCAACAGGCCTTGGCATCTGCACACAGTGCCAAAGCTACCAGTACCTGGTTTAAGGACCATGGTATCTCTGTTCTTAATTGGCCAGCAAACTCGCCTGACCATAACCCAATAGAAAATCTATGGGGTATTGTGAAGAGGAAGATGCGATATGCCAGATCCAAGAATGAAGAAGAGCTGAAGGCCACTATCAGAGCAACCTGGGCTCTCATAACACCTGAGCAGTGCCACAGACTGATCGACTCCATGCCACGCCACATTGCTGCAATAATTCAGGCAAAAGGAGCCCCAACTAAGTATTGAGTGCTGTACATGGTCATACTTTTCAGTTTGGCCAAGATTTCTAAAAATCCTTTCTTTGTATTGGTCTTAAGTTATATTCAAATTTTCTGAGATACTGAATTTGGGATTTTCCTTAGTTGTCAGTTACAATCATCAAAATTAAAAGAAATAAACATTTGAAATATATCAGTCAGTGTGTAATGAATGAATATAATAAAGTTTCACTTTTTCAATGGAATTAGTGAAATAAATCAACTTGATATTGTAATTATATGACCAGCACCTGTATATTGTGCAGGAAGCATCAGTGTGGTAAGAAATGTCTGCTAGGACCATAACCACATAATGAAGCTTAGAGTAACTCAGTTAAGAAATTTTGAAGGTTTCTGAAAATGAGACGTTCACTTACGTTCCAATCTTTCGTGCTATGTGATATTTTTTGCTGAACTCTAAAGGAAGGTTTGGTTGATCGTCCCCCATCTTATCGATGAACATAAAAACTGAGGAAAAAAAGAACCAAATCAAATCAGGGAATTTTTTTTGTCCTTTTAGACCTTGAAGCCTCTAGACACTATAATAATCTTTCATTTGTATGCAAAAATAAGGTCACTGTAATCCTTTTCAGGTGATTTATTGTATGAACTGTAGGTTACATTTCATAAGCTCCTGAAGATTGTCATCTAGATGACTAACCTTGATGTTTTTGTTGTGCAAGGGCAATAACAGAGTTATTGCTAAGAAGTCTTTGCTTCCCGTTTCCTATTTTCTCGTCGTCCACCCATGTGCCGTTACCACTGAGGTCCTCGAGGTAGACGAGATTCTCATCCTGAAACAGAGGTAAAAGTAAAGCAAGCCACGTGTTGAGTTAGACCTGATGCAGAAATGTGCTTTCCACAGTCAGCCATGATTAATGTGTCAGAGAGTGAAATTTACGAAGAGCTACTCAATGATGGCCTTACCCTAAAAATCCTAAAGTGCTTCTTGCTGTACGCATGGAAATGTGTTGACTCTAGTACGATGGGTGTTCTGAAAGAGTAATCGCATCTTTTGTCCCTTCCGAAGACATACTGCTTTTCAACGCAATCTACAAAACATTCAAAAAAAGCTATATTTAGTACTGTTATTGTTAAATAAACCTGTTAAAAATGATTTTTGTTGGTTGAAATGAACTTGAAATAAAAATAACATATATTAGATGAAACCATAAACTTACAAAATGAGAAATGTTCCCTACTTGTTGACTACAAACTGAAATAAAAGAAGTTAAAGCTGAGGAACTAAAAAATAAATAAAAATAAATTAAGCTAAACATATTTAAAACAAAACTAATAAAAATGACAAAAGCACATAATAATAAATATAATAGTAACAACACTGTTATACATTAATAGCTCAACAATCTCATAACTTTTAATGATCTGTTTTTAATTTTTATGCAAGCTCTAATGAAAGTATTTGTGGCCTAACATCACAAAAACAAGAACTAAAATTGAACCTTAAACACAAACAAATAAAGCCACTATTAGGGAAACAAACACATAATGTGACCAGTGTTTATAATCAGAAATAGGAGGCTAACATTTATTTGAAAGCACTTAAGCTCTTTTAAAGGTGGGAATGCTTTGATAAGAAGATAAACTTCTGGTTTTGAATTACTGATAGGTGTAGGTTGCACCAAGTAAACGGAGTAGTCATGAATCCTTATTGGGACACCTTGCACATGCAGTATCTTGTCACCAACTAGTTTTACATGTTTAAACCACTGAAATGATCTTCAGTGATATCAAAACGTCATTACCAATGCTGTAAACAGCACTTAACTTGACATCCATTTGACTGCTTTGTAACATGATACACATAGGCTAAGAGGTCGGAAATACAATCTATTTTGGTCTGTTATATGCCAGTGTGCAAATCTGAATATATCTGAGTCATTTTGCAGTGAGAAGTTGTTTTACTTTCATATTCTAGCTGCAACGGATCGTACAAAGACCATCAAACAGACTTTCTACCTACATTAATTCCATTTACCACAAGTTTTGTATTCAGTGCATATCACACATTTTAACTATGTTTTGCACTTCAAATTTGTTTCTATATTACACACAACAATTTAATGAGAACTGACTTTTGGTCAAAAACCTCGCTGTTGCTCCAGTTTCTCTCATTAAGCACTGGCTTTTCATGTTTAAAACACTGACATTATATTCTGTGGTATCAAAGTTACATCACAAATGTTGTCAATGGCACTTAACTTGTACCAAACCCGGAAGAGTCCATTAATTACATTTATTTGACTGCTTTAAACATGATTAACCTTATTATACATATACGGTAAGAGGTCAGAAATGTGGCCCATTTGGTTTGTTATTGATACCACTCTTGTTCAATAACCCTTGGGAACTAATTATAATGCTCTCACATTACTCGCTTTCTTAAATCAAGGAAGATAATACACTTAACTGAGCACACTCAATCCATGCACCAAGGGGATGACGCGGCCCCACACCTGAGGCTGGACTTCCTCCTCGTCTTCAGGAATAGACTGTAGTTCCTGGACCGGTACTGTATCTACAGAACTTAGAGTCCCTGAGCCTGAGGAAGAGCCCTGGCTTGATGATGTTGGGGCGGACGAGGAGCTGGATCCAGGCTGTGATTGTGTTTGGGACTGGGTCTGGGATTGACTCTGGGATTGGGACTGACCACTAGGTCCAGCTTCCTCAGACATGATTTACACTGAAAAAGTTACAAAATATAAACAACAGTCAGTAGCTGTATAAAGCCCCAAACTCCATCTTACAGCTCACATGATTTTGCTAACTATAATGATACATGTTTCACAGCAGTATGCACGCTATATTGTTAACATGTTGCATGTGATTTCTTGTTGTTTGTGCATGGAAAAAATCTATTTATATATAAAATATTTATATATAATATTTATATATAAAATATAAAAAATATTTATATATAAAAAAATAAATTTATATATTTTTTGCCAATTAAATATTGTAGTTTCAAGCCTGCTCACTATAGAAATTGTCACAATTTTTTTTTTTAGCCCTAGACTTATGCTTTTAAAATATTCATGATATGTCCAGGCTTTCTCATGACAGAAAAAGTGCACTGCATACAGTACATACTATGCTATTTTGAAAATTGTATGCAATAATTTTTGCTGTGCATCATGGCTTTAAAAGCATTGTCATATTTTTAATTTATATTATATTTTACCTAAGCTAATTCCATTTACCAGAGGACTTTTAATGCATCATCATACGTTTTAATTACATCTTTTTCACATGTCACCTTTTTTTTTTTTTTTTTTTTTTGCACATAACTTTCAAAAAGATGTGTTGCTGAATTTTGGGTCCAATAATTCTAATAGCTCCTAAAATCAAGCAATAATGTAAATGGATAAAATGAATGAATGGAATAAGAGAATATGAGTACAACAAATTAACTGGTTTTAATATCTATTTTTCATGGGCTTATTAAGAGCAAGAGATAACGGTACCATACTTTATAAATCACTAGAAAAACTTTTCTTCATATTTAACGTATAGTTAACGATTCTTATATGATCTCATTAGATTCCAAGAGAAATGACTGACACATAATGTGAATACGCTTTGAAAGAAAATAAATTTTTACATCATGTGACCTTTCCAAGTTCAGTTTCTTTTGGCATAAATGTCGGAATAATTTCATGCACTACCCGACACCAATGCAATCAAATGAAACTTGATAAGAAAACAGACCCAAGAACCAAATATATTAGATAAGGCATGTCTATTTTCTTCAGATAAAGACACTTTGGTTACTTCTGCTGGTTCAAATGTGCATTACTGTGTGAAAGCGCGTGCTTACAGTGTAAAACACAGTTACATTTTTAACGATCGAGGAAACGGGTTGTTGCTTTTTTCATCAGAAATAATAATTGATCGAAATCCACGTCCATCAGATCATCTAATGGTACTTTTCAATATTATATCGTATTGCATACCTCAACCGACTGCTGTTTTTAAAAGGAGCAAACTTGCAGAAGTGGGTTATCAGGCCGCGTGAGCTTCTCGTCAAATCTGCCGGGAAAAGCAACTTGTTCCTCAGTGAACTTCCCATTACATTCAGCCAATCAGAAGCCTGAGTAGAGGCTCATGGGAAATGCAGTTTATAAAATATTCCATGTTAATTCAATATATACGTAGATATACACAATTTTATTATATTTTAATGTGGGAGGAAAATTAACTGTTTAGTGCATATGTAGTTTTGAGTTAACGTTGGGTTAATGTTGTGTTTTACTTATTTAAAGCATATTTTTGTAGTTCCTCGAGAGCAAACAATAATAGATCCTGTCCCAAATTTTAGTAATTGCAACCATTATAATATATTATTGGTTTGGTAACCATAAACCAATAAAAACAATTCAGTTACATTAAAATAAATACTTTAAAGTGTTTTTAAAACACAGCTTTTATTTTGACACAATTTCTGGTATTCCTGACAGGAAGTAGCGCGCTAACATTCTATAAGCCAGATTTCGTTCATTGGGTCAACATGATAACACTTTACAAACTCCGATTTTTGTTAGGATCTTATGGATTTAAACATGCAAACACAATAATATCAAATGGACAACTTCTTAACGTCGTCTTACTTCCGTGTTTCGCTTCAGGAAGAGCTGTCCGCTCTTACAGGAAAGACATTAATGTTGTTTCTCACTGTAAAGCACTCAAAGGACACTTGTCTCTGAACTCTTTCAGCACTGTCACAGTCAACAGACTCTGTTGGAAATGCGGATCTTCTGCGGAATTATTTTTCTGTTCATCCTGTAATGTGATCCAACCTCCTGATGACAAGGCGAATTATTTTGACATCTTGAACTGGTGAGTTAAGTGTAAGTTAGGTATAGTTTAAAGATCGCTGTTATTGTTATGAACGCATCAGATATTCATTCACGGATAATATTTTCTGGCTTCCTGGTCATGAGCTTCCAAAAAGTTGTATTCCTTCCTTCCTTACTTCCTTTCTTTTCTTAAAAGCCAGAACATATACAGTATATTTGATACAGTAGTTGTTACATGATCCGACAGTTTTACTATATATGTTTAGGCTTTCAACTTAAAGTAGTTTATAATCATATTGTAACATATATGTAACTGAATTTGTTGATCTTTCCTCAGTGAACAAAATTTTTCTTTGAACACCCAGAAACTTCAGAAAAGATATTTGGAGCTGCAAAGAGCTCTCCATCCTGACAACTACAGCCAGAAATCATCGGTAATGAATTATATTATACAAAATGTGTTATATTCCATACTACTACTTTATTTTGAGATACAGTTTATTGGTTTGGTTTTATATCTCATAACGACACTGAAATATATTGTAGAAATACAAAATATATGGTGGCCATATCAGTTATGAGCAAATATAAGTGATTTACTAGGTGGACTTTTGTTTTCACCTATAATATGAGTTTGCGAAATGTAAATTAAAGGGATAGCAAAAGATTATGGCTAAATTGTAAATCTTTTAGAGCACTAGTTATTGTTTTATGTTTCTTTTTGCACACTTTCTAAGAATATATTTTGAATAGTTTGTACAGAAGATACAGAAGAATAAAGATAGAAAATTAAGGTTTTGTCTTCCTGGTTGAATTTCATGAAAGTATATTGAGGTATACACACACTCACACACACACATATACACGCAAACACAAATACATATACACATACATTGTACTGATGGAGAGTTTGGGACCAGTAAGGTTTTAAAAAATTAATTTTATTTATTTATTTATTTAATGCATGGACACATTCAGTTGATCAAAAGTTTCAGTAAAGATATTTATGATGTTACAAAATACCTCTATTACAAATAAATTTCAAAACTTTGAACCCTGATTTAAAAAAAAAAGGTATCAGAACTCACAGAAATATTAAACAGCACTGTTTTTAACATTGATAATAATTAAATATTTATTTATTATTATTAGTTATATTTAAATGTATTTTTTATTATTTAAATTGGCATACAGTTAATAATGACCACTAACTATTTAACTATTTATATTATTTAGAAAGAAAATAATATATATATATATATATATATATATATATATATATATATATATATATGTATATATGTATATATAATTTTTTTATTATTATTTTTTTTTTGTGACATTGGACTCAGTGTTACATATTCTTGACTGTTTGTTATTTCAGATTCACCTTCTAAACCTTCTTCTTCGCATTATATTTCAAACTCTGTAGTAGCGCACTCTCAGTATCTCTTGTCCATATCTATTTAGATGCTCAGGTAGAGGGTATGCAGCTTATCATTGTTCCTGTAAGGCAGCAGACAGTTCTTTGGTGATTGGTTCATGCTTTGCGAGGCCAGCTGGGTTTCCTGACAGTAACAGCAAGCCAGATGTTGATTCTCTAGGCTTCGGCAACTCCGACAGCTGAAAATGTTTCTCCTCTGCAAATCATTTCTGAGCTTTCTCACCTCTTATTCCACCTGACGAATCCCATCACAGCTCAGACCCTCTGCGTCCACCCACACAGCCAGATCCTTCAGGGAAAAAAACCCGGCGCAATTATCAGCATTGCTGGGGTTTCGTTTTTTTTTTTGACAATTCTGCTCATTCCCAAGAGGATATCCTTACCACAAACAAAGAACATGTCATGATATCTTAAAATGAATATGACGAAAGTACTTAATTATATAACGCTTGGAAAAGTTAGAAAACTTGGGCAGAGTTAGACTCTTTTTGTATAACACTTCTTTTGTTACTTCATAAACCCACAATCACAGTATTCTTCAGATTGCTTTATACTTTGGAGCTTTGTGCGATATGTGCCTTTAGGGGGGCTGTTGAAATTGTCTTTGTAGCCCGTAAGAAGAATGACTTTAATTTGGAACGACTTTTGTGGTCTCATCCTATTTACAGAAAGAGCAGGAATATTCAGAAGAACAATCAGCATTGGTGAACAAAGCCTACAGAACGCTGCAGAAACCTCTGAGTCGGGCCGTCTACATGGTAATTATTTGTTTAGTAAATATTTGTTGTGCATATGACATATACAGTGACCGTAGAAAACTTTGGACGCATAATCCACACTAAAATTTAACACACAGTATGTGCATTATATATATCAAACAGAATATCAAATGAAAGTAGGACATTTCACAAAAATATGTTTTTAAATAATAAAACAAAACGAAAAATGTCAGAAAAAAAAACTGAAAACACATTTTTAAGGAAAAATGAAGCAAGAGCCTTTTAACAGTAACACTACATGTGTTAAAAACTTTTGCGAAACAAATTTTAACTGTTTATGATAAGTTAACTTGCCATCTTATGGACTAATATATATATATATATATATATATATATATATATATATATATATATATATATATAATAGCTTATTAATAAATGTTCATCTTTTATTATTGCTGATGCCTCTAGTAATTATGTGTCTGATTTTTAATTTATAACATATTTTTGGTTAATTTTAAGACAGCCATATATAAATTTTTTGAACAATAGAGTTAAGTAAATCTACCCAAAATGCTGGATAAAAACATTTAACCCTTTTACAAAGAAGTAAATTTATTTAAAATAGAAATCTTTTGTAACATTGTTTTTACTGTCACTTTTAATAAATGTAATGCATCCTAAATGAAAGTTTTTATTTATTTATTATTATTTCTTTTTTTAAATCTTACATCAAACTTTTAATGGTAATGTAGTAACAAAAATATTCCTTAAAAAATATTAGCAGGAAAACTTAAAAAATATGTCATTAGGACCAAATGAGCATATTATAATAATTTCTGAAGGATCACGTGACACGGAAAACTGGAGAAATGATGCTGAAAATTCAGCTTCGTTTCACAGAAATAAATAACATTTTAAATATATTAAAATAAAAAACTAAATAAAATCACATTCACACTAGATTATTAAAATACATTCAGCTAAAATTATGAAGAAAAATGAAGTAAAATAAAGTAACATTCAGAAATGTTTAAGTGCCCAAATAGATATTGTAACCACGGTGTATAAATATATATATATATATTTATATATATATATATATATATATATATATATATATATATCAGCTCTTGCCATGTTCTGTATTTTTACACTTTGACATGTATAGAAACTAGATTTTAGAGTTTATCTGTGGGCACTAACTGAAAAACAGGCACTTTAACCGATCTATGACTCTGAATGTTACAGTGTAGTCGTCCCAGAGGCCGTAGTTGTGTTTTAATAGCTGTTAACCCTGCGTAACCTGCATGTTCTGCTGCAGCTGGAGCTGCGAGGGGTTTTACTGGAGGAAGGTACGGATGCCACCGCGGACCCTGCGTTTCTCCTAGAGGTCCTGGAGATCAACGAGAGCCTCGCAGAGACGCGGAGCCAAGACAAGGTCAGCGCTATCGGCCGGTCTGTGCGAGGTGTGTAGGACTGAAAGAAAAGCTCACACCGGAAGTGATTGTTGAAATATTGCTCTGCACCCACTCATGTCGCTCACAGCTTATTTATGTGACCGTTTGCGGCCCCAGATGCATTCCATCAGAAAGTTCAAGGTCCTGTGTTTTTATGTTTTCGCTGCTAGGTCTTATTCGTGTTGTTGATATACTGCATTTTACTTCCTTTCACCAGAGAAACTGAAAGACTTGACTGAACGGATGAATTCATCTCTGAATAAAGGTATTTTTCTCTCTTTCTCCTCCTCACAACCTCCCAAATTTGACAGAAATTCAGCGCCAAGCCCGGTTGCACACACATTTCCATGGCATGCGAGTGGAAAAGCGCTGTTTTTCTGTTTGCCTCACGAGTCTCTTTTCACAGGAGATCTGCTGACTGCCAAAGAGCTCCTGGCCCAAATGAAGTACTTCACAAATATAGAGGAGAAGGTAAAAGACAGAATTACAGAGGGCTGCTGAGGGAAAATTGTAAACTATTTGCAATTGTAATCCAGCTTGGTGAAAAACTCCTGCTTGTGTTTTTATAGTAGTATATTTATTGTTAATGGTGTGTTTTTGTTGGATTATTGTTGGTATCTAAATAAAGTACATTATTTTAATCTTTTGTCAAAAGCAATGCTTGCATGTGCAAAACTCACCGCTGTGATGCTACAGTGTCGTCATTGGTGGCTATGGCATTGTTATGGCTTTTGGGTCATTTCTTAATGGACTAATTCAAAAGAAAACAATGTATTATGGTCTGTTGATACTGTATGACTGATGTATCCTGCAGTCTAACTTAAAGGGATATAATATTATTATAATTTTTTTTCATGTTTTGCCGTGTTCAAGTTAAAAACTGAGCTTTTACATGAGTAACGCAGCACACCTTTAGACCAAGATGCATGATTATATTTTATATAACATGTAATTTTTAGAAGTAATTTAAATATTTTATTTTTTTATTTTTTATTTATTTATTTTATTTATTTTATTTATCGGTTATAGTTTTACTTCAGTTTTATTTGATGTTCAGTTATTAATTATGGTGATCCAGCTTAAGTTTTTATATATAATATTTTATTTTAGTTTTATTTGAGTTTTAATTCAATTAACATTCCATTTTATTCATTTTGATAATTTAACTTAAACTTATTAAGTTTATAAGTTTAAAATGTATAAGTATATAATTATTAAGTTAAACTTAAAACCAGAGTTGCAGCATAGCTAAAAAAAGCTAACATTTTTTTTCAGCTTTCTAAAATTTGTATCAAAGTAAAAATACTAAAGAAGTTGTGTGTAGTTAATTTTTTTTTCATGTAATATTTAAATTTCATTATTTCAGCTTAAGTTTTAGTTTTGTTCTAGTTAGTAATTTTGATGAATCAACTTAACTGTACTTTTAAGTTTAACTTAAGTTCTGTTTTATTTTATTTTTTTATATAATACTGATATTTTATTTCAGCTACATTTCAGTTAAAAACAATTTAAAACTGTAAATTCTTGTTTAGTTAAAATTTTTGCATCTAATATTTAGATTTTGTTTTATTTTATATCAGTTAACACACACACACACACACACACACACACACACACACACACACACACATATTATGTATGTATATAATCCATATATAGTAAACAATGATAATCCTATGCAGTTGCATAAATGGTGCTCATGTGCTCTAAATTTAAATTCTTTAATTTGAATAATTGTAATAAATTATTAGGTTAGAAGTTACTTAAAAACTCAATCCTAAGTGTGAGCAATAGTAATTGTGATGCTTGCATTAGCAAACGCTGCTGATAACACATGCAAACAATCTCTTAGATGTCGTTTCACAAACTGTGTGACTTTCCCAAGACAATAGGTATGTGTTCAGTGACAAACTGTGATTGGCTGATGCCACGTTTATTTAGGTCTGGGCTTTTGGGAGAACAGAGAAAACGGGAAACCTGCAAAATGATGAAACTCTACAGTCATAAAACAAAACTGTGCAAGACAACAAGATTAATTTAGCCCAATCCCAGTTTGAATCTTTAATGCTTCTACTAGACTTGCAATCTCTGCGGTGCGCTTTGTGATAAATGCGTCTTATTCTCTCTAATGTGGGCTGATTCATTAAATTGTAATTGGAGCTAGATTTGTGCTAGATGATGGCATCACTTTAGACACACAGTCTCTTATTAGATAAAAGCTTCGACAAAATGTCTTTTATTGCGCCAGTTTGAACCAGTCGCTTATGGTACGGTATGAATTAAATTACATCATAACACACTTATCGATCCTGGATTTATAAATGTGTGTGTTTGTGTGAAAGGCAGCGTCAGGGAGGTGTGCATGCTGGAGCTGAAAATGCCTCTGCTGAGCCGTAGGGGGAAGCATGTCACCTCACTATGGAGACTGTAGAAAACCCCTCAACGGCTGTAAGTCATGTTTATGAAATGCTTCTTATATATTGTTGTTGTAATGAAGAGAATTGTTTGGGTAGATCTTAAATTACTTTGTTTTGACACTTTTATTTAAATCTGTATAGAAAAGGTTTTTATTTCTCTTATGATGGAAAATCAGTTACAAATCTGCAGTTTTTTGCTTTTTCTTTACTTCACAGTCCGTGATTGCACATATCACTATTGCTCACACTTATGGTTTTGTGGGTACATGAATGATACCTCAAATTACTGAAGCTTGTCGTGAATTTTTTTTCAAATTGATCGTAATTCTAAGCTTCACCTGGCAGATGTAATTTTTACCGAAATAAGTTATATACAATGAAAACTGTAAATCGTTTAACATTTGCATTATACCTAATTTTATGGTGAAATACTGCCCTGGATGTAATAATGAACATAACAGTCATCTGAGCCGCTGAAGGATTAATGGTACTTTCATTTTGAAGGGAATGCACCTTTCCCTGATCTGTCTAAATGCGTCTACCGTATTTTTCACCTGAGTATAAGTCGCATCAGTCCATAAATACGTCATGATGAGGAAAAAAACATATGTAAGTCGGACTGGACTATAGGTAACATTTATTTAGAACCAAAAACCAAGAGAAAACATCAACGTCTACAGCCGCGAGAGGGCGCTCTATGTTCTCAGTGTAGACTACAGGAGCACTGAGCAGCATGGAGCGCCCTCTCGCGGCTGTAGACGGTAATGTTTTCTCTTTGTTCATTTCTCTTTGGTTCATTTCTCTCGGTTCATGTCAAATTAATTTTGATAAATAAGTCGCACCTGACTATAAGTCGCAGGACCAGCCAAACTATGAAAAAAAAGTGCGACTTATAGTCCGGAAAATACGGTATGTTCATGCGAATCATTTGTGATTGAGCTTCATCTATACAAGAAGTGAGTATAAGTTTTTTTTTTTTTATCTTTGCAAATCACCTTTCCTAATATGTGCTAGTTAGCAAGTTTTGCCGCTAAAGTGAACAGTACTGCTCGTCATCCCACACAAGACAGGGGCGGGGTCAACAGAGCTCATTAGCATTCAAAGCAACATGGACTAGAACAGCGTACTGAAAACAGAGCTGATTTTGACAGGGTTAAAAAATTTGTTTTTTACACTACCATTGAGAAATTTTAACCAAAGTATGCCATAAACTTTTCATTAAGACCTTAAAGAATAATAGCAACTTACTGTATAGTTTTCCCATCTGGGTTACTGAACATTTCAATTCCGTGTTACACCGGGAGTCTTCTCCCGCCACCTTCCCATAATTTAAATTTCCCAAAATCTTGTTATAGGAATAATCACTTCGATATATTATTCCAAGGTTGTTCAGTTGCCAGATCTCATATGAAACGCATCTTACTCACACAAACAACACATTGTACACATTTCAACCCATTTGTGACCTCAACCTGGCAACTTTCAACCCAGTAGCAGACACAGTAAGCTTAATCAAGCATGGTAGAAATAGGAGAAGACTCAGTTGGGAAAAGAAGATAAAAGAGGCTATTTACACTAACCCCGTCCACTAACATGTGGTTGGGTTACACAAGATTACAAAAGACACCTTTCATACGACTCCAGTGGTGTAGGTAATAAAGGGCATAATTTTAGCATTTTTTTTTTTTTTTTATGTGATCAACCCAAGTTTGACTCCACCTTTTGCCGAAAGGAATATATCATCAATAAAATACAGAATTTACACAGAATGGCGTTCACAGTTTACGTTCAGCATATGTTCTCCAAAATGGCGGTACAGTGATGCGGAGAGACACAGGAGACAAATTGTTGAATGAAGTCGTTATTATTGTTTTCTCTGCATACAAAAATTATTCTCGTCACTTTATAACATTAAAGTTGAACCACTGATGGCAGATGGACTATTCTGATGATGTCTTTCATACTTCTCTGGACCTTGACAGTGTAATTTACTTGGCAGTCAATGGGACAGTCACAAACCTCCTGGTTTTCATCCAAAATATCTTAAATTATGATATGTTAATGAATGAAGCTTTTACGGGTTTGGAATGATTTGGGGGTAAGTGATTAATGACAAAATTTTTATTTCGGGGTGGAGTAACCCTTTAAGTTAGCTAAATTACAAGAGGGTTGTGCATTATATGGCGACACTATCAAATAAAATGAATCTGCAGTGGTCAGGAGGTACAGCGATCATGTTGTGGTACCAATAGGTGTGTTTGACTTCATGCAGCGGTGCGCAGACAAAAACAGTGTGTGCCATTTCTTCTTCTTTTTTTTTTATTAACCAGAACAAAATATACAAAAGTAATGTACAAGAGTTTGCAAACCATTTATTCAGTAATCAACAACTGTATATTCGTGGAAAATATTGCAAGTCTTCTTTGCTTTTCTTATTAACAGTGTTCTCCTAACTGGTGCAGTAGTCCGTAAGTCTCCTGAAGAAAATGGATGAAATTTGGCTTCGACCCTCCGATGTAAAATTTTCCCAAAATAATAAAAAGTAAAGTTATTATTATTACATCATTGGAATAATACTTACATATCATAATTATTTAATTCAAAATGTAATATTTGTTTCTAATTATATTTTCCATATCCACCCCCCAAAATAAAAATAAAATAAATAATAAAAAAATAAAATCCTTCTGTAGACACAGTTACAAAATAGTTGGATAATATAGATTCATTTTCTACTGAGCAAACAAATCACAGGAATTATCAATATCCAGAATAAATCTCTCTGACACACTTTTAGCTGCATATACCATGAAACATTTTAAATATAGCCTCTTTTACTTTATTATTTAAAGAATATATTTCACAAACAAGCCAAGCTTTATTCCAATTCTAAATACACTGATCCACAATAAGCTTTTGCCCTGTATCACCTGTTATAATATTCCCATATAGTTATGCGTACAACTGTGTTTAAGAATATAAACTTCTATGATCATGCTGTCTTTTTTTAACATATTGCTTCACCTCCATAAGCTCTTACAAAATGTATTACTTGCTGGGGTATAGCATCAAATACGACAGCATACTCTTTTGGCATAACTGCGCTCTAAAAATGCTTAAAAAACCCCAATTTGGTTTATTTTGCCAACCCTTCTAGGTCAAAAATGAACAAACCCAGCTGGTTTGCCTTAAATGTTTGACACGCTGGGTTGTTTGAAAATGACTATTGCTGGCTTAAAATGAACCAAAAATAAATACGTTTTTTGAAGCTGCATTGAAACTGTAATTTTGACCTTCAACCATTTGGTAGCCGTTGAAGTCCACTATAAGGAGACTTTCCTGGAATGTTTTCATCAAAAACCTTAATTTATTTTCTACTGAAGAAAGAAAGACGTAAACATCTTTGATGACATGGGGGCGAGTAAATTATAAGGAAATTTTAAATTTGAAATCCTTTAATTAGCGACAATGCCCATGTACAAAAATATAAGACAAATTGAATACTGTATAATTTTCAAAATGACATGCATTTAAACTATTTTATCAAGCATTTTAGAAAGTTATCATTTTACAGTGAAATACTTTAAATTTTTTGCAAGTAAAACTATATGAATACATTTATAATTCCATATAATAATTCCATATATAATACCATACACACACATCAGATATAATTATAATTCACATATGAAATAATTTAGCTTTTTTCATTTTAGTTATCAGTAATGTGCATTAGGATGCTTTTAAAGGTATAATTTTAAAGTATAATACATATTTTAATAAAATATGTTTTATAATCTTACATTTTTATAAAATTATATTTAACAATATTTTTACAGTGCATGGTCAAAAGCTCAGGAATAAGTTGTTATGACTAAGCCAGCTAGTCACAGCTCCTTAGAACTGCATATAAATACCCTAACAACCACTGTTGCAAAGCGGCGGCATAATTAGCAAATTCAAGAACCACTGACTTTTTTGGTGTCCAAACAAAGTCCATTTAGATCACGGTGCATTTTGCATTTTTTAACCAAGCTTTGTCTAAGCTGCCACTATAGAAATGACCATTATAATTGGAAACTTCAGCTGCATCATCTCATCTCAAAACCAAAGAAACAAGGACCGAAAACTAATTGGAGGCTAGGAAAACAGCTTAGACATGACAGTTTTCATTTAATCTTCAGTTTCAATCAATGTAATGCTGCACTGGAGCATTGCCCTGTAAACGTCCTGCTGAAAGCAGGACCTGACTCGCTTGTTTAAGTCAAGAACAACAGTGTCACATTTCTAAATTTTCCTCGCAGGAGACGATATTTCCTAAGTGAAGTGAAGTGACATACAGTCAAGTATGGTGACCCATACTCAGAATTCGTGCTCTGCATTTAAACCATCCAAAGTGCACACACACACCGTGAACACATACCCGGAGCAGTGGGCAGCCATTTATGCTGCAGTACCCGGGTAATGCTAATACATGTGAATTAAACCACAGATGAGATAGAGAGAGGAAGGGAAGAAAAATGTGGCCTTTAATCATCCTGTAATTGGAAGGCATCTCCAGCTCTGCCAAATTAATGGGAAAACATGATCGACCAGTTCTGAAGCCACTGCTGTCTCTGCATAATCTCCAAAATTGGGTTTGAAAGAAAAAAAGGGTGTGTGAAAAATGGAGGGTGCACCTGGAAAATAAGAAAGGAAAATAGGAAAATAAGAAAAACCTTTAATGGTGGGGAAACTAGTGTTAAAGGAAAATGGGCAATGGGCATATTCTTAAATTAGGATGAGTTTAAAGGTTTAAAGGTGAAGTTGCTCAACTACATTCTTAAAAATAAAGATTCCAGAAGGGGTTTTCACAGCAATGCCAAAGAAGAACCAATCTTTGGTTTTCCAAAGAACCATTAAGTGAACAGTTCCCTATCTGTCGGTCACTACCAGTGATGCGTGGGTCAATGTATAAACAACCCGCACCTGACTGACGTTTTCAACTAACTTGGACCGCAAAAAAAGAAAAAGAAAATATTGTACCCGACCAGTGATGCGCGGGTTGATCCAAAATGAGTGGGTGACTGCGGTCACCTGCGGTTACCCACGGTTACAAGTCATCCATATTTTTTTTTTATGATATTCGGGTCAGTCGGGTCATTTGAAATAAAGATGCCAATTAAACCTTTGTAATTTATATAGTACTAGACAATTTTGAAATACATAGGCATACACTTTGTGGGCTAAATAACTGGCGCGAATAGAGCGTCCACCTGTCGCGCTTTACCTTGTACTGTACAGGAATTTTACCCTTTGTCTCAAATTGGAGAGCGCGTGCGCTGTTCAGTCAGGTTATGCAGCCATGGCCAGTGTGGCCAAGAAAAAGTGAAGATGCACTTTTAATAGCGAATGGACCGCTACATACTCTTGGAGAAGACCTGTAGATGGGGAAGCAGAGGACATGGTGCAGAATACGACGTGAAGTGACATGGTGCATGTGAGTACCACAGAAAAAAAGCACATCAAGAAACATGCAAATCAGTGCAATCATTTTTCAATAAACCAAATTACACTTTTACTAATTTTAAAAGTTGCAGGTCAGTAAGCGGGTCGGGTACAGTGATGCGCGGGTCAATGTATAAACAACCTGCCCCCGACTGACGTTTTCAACTAACACGCCCGCAATAAGAGGAAAAATAAAATATTGTACCCGACCCGCTTCCTGACCTGCATTTTTTAAAAGTAGTAAATGCGTCGCACCTTTATATTAATCTAATTACTTAAATAGGCTATAGCCTACAGAATAATAAACTTTATGACCACACACATAAGGCTTGCCACAAAGAACTGGTAATGATTATATTAAATTAGCTAATTTACTAGTCTAATTTACTAGTCTGAATAACTAGTCTAAATTAGCAAGGAGACATTTAATTGTTTAGTAATAAACTGGTCTTTTCTGTGTCACTGCAAAGATGAAGTTGACGATGCGGTCTCACCATGAAACAGCCGGTAAAAGAGTCACGCGATAACGTGCGTCATCACTACAACACGACATTAGATCTGGCTTTTGGTCACACCGCGCTCGTCCTGGGATTGAACCCGGCAATGTTACTAGGTCCCCGACCCAGGGTCATTGCCGGAAACAATCCTGGGACATGTTTGCTTTCACACAGAAGGCGACCCTGCACCTCCTGCTGGCAGAGAATGAATTTGCATATATATGCCCCCACAAATAGACTGTAAGTCTGTGGGAAACACTGTGCCAGCGGTAGCCATATTGTCGAAGAAAGAGCAGTTTCCTTTTCCTCCATATTGCAAGGCTCATTGATCAGCAGTGAGCGATGCACTACTTCTTTACTCTCACCCATGATGCCCCCATCACCAGGGGCAGTTCTCATCTGCCATAGTTTGGAGACGCAATGCCTTTAAATGCATCTCTGGCCAGTCTCTCTAGAGACACAGGGAGTTTTGCTGTGATGGCTAAGAATGTGATGCTACCCAGCACAACTCCTCATTGCTGCACTACTGCGTTACGTCAGCTGTCCCTTTGGTGCCACTCGTACAGAGTTTGGGAGCATGGCTTGCATTGCTCAACCCCGTCCTCCTGGCTCTTTCAGACGGTTAAACTCGGCTGCGCGATTCAGTTTACTAGGCGACCTCCCAAGTTCAATGGCATTCTCGAGACTTCAGTGGCAGTCCGAGACACCTCTGTCTTGCGCAAGGAGATTGCTTTTCTGTTGGCAAAGGTTGCAATCTAGCCAGTCCCTCCAGCTGAGATGAGGAAGGTGTTTTACAGCATTGACTTCATCATATCCAAGTCTTGAATGGGGCCCTTCACCAACTCCAGTTCTAAGATTTTGATGCAGAAATGTATTATCAAATATGTTCAGCCCTGGGATTGGTTTGTAGCAATAAACCTGAAGGCAGAGTACTTTCATTTGTCGAGCCTTCCTTGTCACAGACCATCCCAATTGTTTGCGTTCGAGGGTCAGGCATAGCAATACAAGGTCCCCCCCTTCGGGTTCTTCCTGTCCCTCCATGTCTTCACCAAAGTTGCAGAGGGCACCCATGCCCCACTATGGGAAGTGGGCAACAGGATCCTCAACTATCTCAATGACTGGCTCCCATATGTGTTTTCTTCCATGGAAAGGTTTTCCTCTCTGTAAACCTGTGTCTTCCCTTGACAGACGGTCTCTTCTGGCAGTTGTTCCATTCCATATATATTAATGCCCCCTGGGTCAGTCCATTCTGCCAGGCTGAAAGGAACAAACAGGAAAGAGTTGAAGCAATCTTTCACTAAAGGTTGAAATACCTTCCAAAAATATTTTTGTGGATGGAACAGCAGCATGGCCTTCTCCAGCAGTGATGTTCTCCCCTTTGGTCCCCTTCGGTACCAAGGTCAGCTCCTTGTGGCGCTTCCCAAAGGCCACATATGTCTTCATGACATAACTCATAGTGACTGACAGACAGGGAACATCTTGGTTACGTACGTAAATCTTGTTCCTTGATGGAGGAAACAGAGACGTTATATCCCCATGCCACAACCTTGAACCATTCGCTGTTGCTGGGACACATTCTTGGCTCCTCAGCGTAAAACCTAATGAGTGGATGCTAGGGGTGTGCACGGATAGTCGAACATTCGAATTTGAAATATCACATTGGAAATAACAAACTTGAGTGCGCAAAAGACGCGATATGTGAACGGCCCCTAAGAACTGTGGTCTTCTACAGTACTTCAAATATGCCGTGGAGAATCACAGAAAGTGACCGAATTCAAGAACATTGTTGCGGCATCTGTCAAACAACGAATAAACACCGCTTAGAGAATGTAGTGAAAACTCCTCTTCTCGCGTCTGCCCTAGACCCTCGGCACAAACATCTCAGGTTTCACGATGAAAACAGAAGTAAGAAAAAAAAACATTATCAGAACATTTTCTTTGATGCGAGTGGTGCTGATTCAGCCGCCGCCACCAATGATGAAGAGGATGCAATGCCCACTCTTCGTAAAAGGCTGAGCCATTTCTTCAGTGATGATAACAGAGAGTCCAGCCGAGATGAGTTGGAAAAAATTCTTGCTGGAGCCACGTATTCCACCAGATGAGGATCTCATTCAGTGGTGAAACGAAAACACGAAGCGCTTAACAAAACTTATACACTTAGCACAGCGTTATTCGTGAGTCCCGCCAACGTCCGTGTCATCAGAGCCCGTTTTCTCCGCAGCCGGCCTTATTTTTAACAGACTAAGGAGCCGACTTTCCCCCGATCATGTTTACATACCCGTGTTTCTTAACAAGAACATGTAAAAAAAAAAAAAAAAAGATTTGCTGACAGTTTCAAAGTTTCAAAGTTAAGTGTAGGCTACATTCTACAATAGCCTAATTGCTGCAGGCTGCTGTACGTTATTTCTTTGTTCACTTTTTTTTGTGCTTTTTTTTGTTTTTGTTTTTTTGCTTTTAATCTGTACATTGTGGCATCCATCCATCTATCCATTCATCCATCTATAAGGGAAACAGGTCAATTTAGCTCAAAGGGAATCATTTAAGGTTTTAAAGGGAATTTTGGACCGAATCACTGTTTTATGGCTGATCACGGAGACGGCCAGCGATTCATAGAACGAGCTGTTTAACATCAACTCTGCACTGGATATTAATATCCAAAGTATAGTGAAAACACTATTAATTAGCACAGTAACAAGATTGGCAGTTTAAGACATTAACTTGTAAGCACTAAACACAAGATACTTCTCTTTTCAATATGAATAAGGCTTTATTACATAAATCTAAGACATATAAACTAATCTAACATATATGCACACGTACTCACACAAGTTGCAGGAAGAGAGAAAGTCAGGAAAGAATGAGTTGAAGAGAATGGAAATGTGAAATCCCAAGTTTACAGCAATACGTGAAACTGCATGGACATCAACAACCATCTATCACTTAATAAACCCTCGCATTGAGTTCCTCCATGAGGTTAAAATTCTATTAGATAGCTAAACCAGTTTAGATCAGAGTCTGGAGGTAAGTTACTTGCGTTGTCTGTATAATGGGGATTCCCTTGGTTGTCATTGAAAAGGGGGTTTCCTGAGGTTGCTGATTGGCTGGAAGTTCAGTAGTCATTGAAGTGCCGTCTTGGGAAGCCCTTGGTTGGGTGTTGTTTTACGATGTGGAGTTGTAGGCTGGTTGTAGTTTTAGGTGCGCACTCGAGTTCGGACTCAGAGGCATGGCGTTACAAACGTTCTCTGTGCTCTTGATGGAACACTCTGGTGTTGTGATGCCACTGGGTGTAGTGCAGTGCAAGGCTTGAGTCTTTGTTGACAGAGTTCAAGAGTGTGGATGTTTTGTCACCTTTCTGTGAAGCTTTTGCTTGTTATAGGCCTTCTGTGTTAGGTCAGGCAACTGTTGGATGGTCATGGAGCGTGGAGAGGCCATGACGCCTACATGGTGGATGGTGGACTCCAGGGTGCAGATTTCTTAGGAAGTTTTGAAGTTCACATCTTCTTCAAGGTAAGTTTTGTTGTGTGCACAAAAGTAGGCTTGTCGGAGTCGTTGTAGTAAGTTTGTGGAGCCTCTTGTCGACCTTGTTAGGTTTCCAAGGAAGTTAACAGTCTGTGTTCAGACTCTGGGACTGTAAACTCTTTGATCAGGACCTCACAAAGTTGCTGGTAGTTTGACTTTGTTTGACTGGGCTGTCGATCTAGGAAGTTTCGTACCTCGGGACTGGATGTGGCTCTAAGGAGGTATCATAATCATAAGAGGTCTCATTTCCAGATGAAATTCAATATCTTGAAGGTAAGCCTGGATGTTGTGGCCCTCTTTGGAGTTCGGGTTGAACCTGCTGATGTTTTTAGACAGCTTGTTGAGGTCTTTGATGGTCATCCCATGTGTAGCTCCAAGGTATGCTTGGATGGGATGGTTTCTTTCGTTGGCAGGAAAGGGTTGTGTGGCAAAGGCAGGTGAGATTTTGGGTTGTGGTCCTTCGCTCCTTTCGTCATATGCCAGATCTTGGACGTGGGACTCTGCTATGTTCAGCAGTGATGAGGCTAAGAGATTTTTCTCTTTTCTTGGCTCTTGTTTTTGCTTGTAAGCATATTTGAGTTCTTTCCTCACCATATAGAGCTCATTGTTGGTATCGTCTAGTTTAGTGTGTCAGATTTTCCATTTCAGTTCTGTCTCTTGGCTTTCTCTAGTAGCTGTTTGGCATAATGGAATCTGTTCACCAGGTCTTTCTGGGCAGCCGTTGCATGTTGCTGGTCAAGCTGAGCTGCTGCCAGGGCTGCTTGGAGCTTCTTAACTTGGGTGAACTATCCTTTTAAGTGCTCTCTCTTTTGCATAAACTCTTAGTTAAAGTTAGTCATCAGATGACATGACATACCGGAAATGCATCCGGTTTAATGGCACAGACATTTGCAAGTAATATCTTGTTAATAATGTATCACAGTTGGACCAATGTGTTAACCAAGTATCCATGGATGCATTAATATTTCTGACCTCAGAGGGGATTACTCTCAGGAGCATTTAACACATTTTACCACATCTAAATCCATTTCCCAGGTGTTCTTCCTTAATCAGTGCAGCAAATGTGGAATATTGTGTGGATTCCCTCTGGACCTGCTCATATATCATTATTAGCTTGCACTATCACTTTTGATCAAGTTCTTTTTTTGTGATTGAGCCGCATGTGGCTCCAGCATCACTATGTTCACTAAAGTGCATAACCCAAAAATACCAGTATTCAGACGAGCAGATATGAGTTTAGATTATAAAGCATGATCAGCATGGATTGTTTGTATGCTGTGTTCAGTGCTGCATGATTACTCCTCTATGAAGGATCCTCCTTGTGTAACCTTACAAATGCTAATGAGATATTTACCCTCAGCAGTGTCTGTTGCTCTTCATTAAGTCAGTAATACTGCATGCAGATCTGCTATTTTAATCCTTCCCAGAACAGTTTGACTCAAGATGAATGTATAAAAACAACAACATATGATATTCTGCTTCACATGTTCGATTTAATCCAACAAAACCTGTTGAGAAATATGTAGAATTTATTTTCATTTATTGAATAGCTAATACATTTTCTTTAATTACAATGTCTTTGTGGGTGTGTGTCTCTTTATATATATATATATATATATATATATATATATATTTTTTTTTTTAATGATTTTGGGGTTAATTGTGACCTGTACATATTCATGACAGTTTCTGTGAGACTGACTAATGAACAATTGCAAAAATGTGTGTTGAAACATAGAACATAGAATAGAATAGAATACTAATAATAACGTTTTAAATAATCTGAATACTGTTGCACTCATCAAAAGACGGTAACCCTGTGTTCAGATTCATCTCATGAGAAGCGATTTCTTTTTTTTTGTCTTTAAAGTTGAAATATAATCACACCCAGAATTGCTCAAGCTGAGAACTAAGAAGCTTGGAGCTGCTCAATCTTTCTGAATAATATTCCTTGCTGCTCCCTCATTTCACTGCGGCACATCTCTGAGCTTTTGATAGGAGAATCGCAGGGAGGATTTCAGGGGAAATGTTGCTTAAGCAACGTCTTCCGAGGGTTAGAGAGCCAGTGGGTGGGTTGGTTAGTTGTTACGGCGTGACTCAGGAAGCATCATTTCCTATTTGACATTCCAGTTTAGTTCTCCAACAGTGTGTAATCTCTTCAAGAACATGCAGCATTAAGAAGCCTGCCAATTACTTACCTGGACACAACATGTCTCATTTGTAAACACTTAATCATAGCGGATTACTACTTGCTTATGGAGTGCCACCAAGATGGACAAAGAGAGTAAACGCAAGACTTGCTTGGTATTTCCTGCTGCCTTATTGGCTATGTTTGCATAGTCAGTGTTAGGGATTGACAGCCGTATCATTGTCTTAATTTGCTTACTCATGTCTTTCCAAAACTGTGTGATCAAAGAATTTTAATTTTATATTATGAAGTCATTCCCTTATGGTGACAAATTATGACAGCAATTATAATCATGATTTAATTCAATAATTCATTCATTTTAGTTGTGTGGTTCTGAATTGAATCTTATTTATTGAAGTTCTCCAAACCGGACTGGCATTTATCTTTTGCTGCTACGTGGATGTCATCAAAGTCATAGGAAATAGTTGTGAAATCACCTATTCTGGCAGTCTGGGGGCTTCATTTATAAAATACACTTTACCAGTTATTTAATTAATCCAATATTGTTCATGAAAATATAGGCAATCACAATTAATAATCGTGGGGAAAATTTTACAATATACACTAGAGCGGTTTGAAAGAAATTAATATTTTTATTTAAACAAGGATGTGTTAAACTTTTCATAAGTTTATAATGTTACAAAAGGTTTCTATTTCAGATAAATTCTGTTCTTCTGAACTTTCTATGCATCATAGAAACATGAAAAGTAATGATATTTTTCAACATAATAATAATAATAATACATAGTTTAAAAATAAACATAGTTTAAAAAACAAAAAAACAACAACAACAATAAAACCCCATTACAAACGAGGCATCTGTTGCATCCAGTGGGGACATAATTACTGATTATAATGACTTATACTGTGTCTTTTTATGCATTGCGTTGCATATCACGCCGCGTTAACATAAAACCATGTCTGCATTTGTGATTGGAGAACAACAAGCACTACTCTACACTGCTCAAAACTCAGTTTAAATCGTCAGTGACAAATTCTTTAAATATGAAAACTATATTTCCATACCGTGAGTCAGAAGTGCCAGACTGTCCATGCAAAGCTGGAATTGCCCAACTTTCCAAAACTGTGTGATCAAAGAATTTTAATTTTATATTATGAAGTCATTCCCTTATGGTGACAAATTATGACAGCAATTATAATCATGATTTAATTCAATAATTCATTCATTTTAGTTGTGTGGTTCTGAATTGAATCTTATTTATTGAAGTTCTCCAAACCGGACTGGCATTTATCTTTTGCTGCTACGTGGATGTCATCAAAGTCATAGGAAATAGTTGTGAAATCACCTATTCTGGCAGTCTGGGGGCTTCATTTATAAAATACACTTTACCAGTTATTTAATTAATCCAATATTGTTCATGAAAATATAGGCAATCACAATTAATAATCGTGGGGAAAATTTTACAATATACACTAGAGCGGTTTGAAAGAAATTAATATTTTTAGTTAAACAAGGATGTGTTAAACTTTTCATAAGTTTATAATGTTACAAAAGGTTTCTATTTCAGATAAATTCTGTTCTTCTGAACTTTCTATGCATCATAGAAACATGAAAAGTAATGATATTTTTCAACATAATAATAATAATAATACATAGTTTAAAAATAAACATAGTTTAAAAAACAAAAAAACAACAACAACAATAAAACCCCATTACAAACGAGGCATCTGTTGCATCCAGTGGGGACATAATTACTGATTATAATGACTTATACTGTGTCTTTTTATGCATTGCGTTGCATATCACGCCGCGTTAACATAAAACCATGTCTGCATTTGTGATTGGAGAACAACAAGCACTACTCTACACTGCTCAAAACTCAGTTTAAATCGTCAGTGACAAATTCTTTAAATATGAAAACTATATTTCCATACCGTGAGTCAGAAGTGCCAGACTGTCCATGCAAAGCTGGAATTGCCCAACTTTCCAAAACTGTGTGATCAAAGAATTTTAATTTTATATTATGAAGTCATTCCCTTATGGTGACAAATTATGACAGCAATTATAATCATGATTTAATTCAATAATTCATTCATTTTAGTTGTGTGGTTCTGAATTGAATCTTATTTATTGAAGTTCTCCAAACCGGACTGGCATTTATCTTTTGCTGCTACGTGGATGTCATCAAAGTCATAGGAAATAGTTGTGAAATCACCTATTCTGGCAGTCTGGGGGCTTCATTTATAAAATACACTTTACCAGTTATTTAATTAATCCAATATTGTTCATGAAAATATAGGCAATCACAATTAATAATCGTGGGGAAAATTTTACAATATACACTAGAGCGGTTTGAAAGAAATTAATATTTTTAGTTAAACAAGGATGTGTTAAACTTTTCATAAGTTTATAATGTTACAAAAGGTTTCTATTTCAGATAAATTCTGTTCTTCTGAACTTTCTATGCATCATAGAAACATGAAAAGTAATGATATTTTTCAACATAATAATAATAATAATACATAGTTTAAAAATAAACATAGTTTAAAAAACAAAAAAACAACAACAACAATAAAACCCCATTACAAACGAGGCATCTGTTGCATCCAGTGGGGACATAATTACTGATTATAATGACTTATACTGTGTCTTTTTATGCATTGCATTGCATATCACGCCGCGTTAACATAAAACCATGTCTGCATTTGTGATTGGAGAACAACAAGCACTACTCTACACTGCTCAAAACTCAGTTTAAATCGTCAGTGACAAATTCTTTAAATATGAAAACTATATTTCCATACCGTGAGTCAGAAGTGCCAGACTGTCCATGCAAAGCTGGAATTGCCCAACTTTACAGAAACAACATTTGTTGTTTAGGAAACAGTCCTCCATAAAATGCACTGCACACATCTGAATATTTAGTTTAGTTTATTTCTAGCTGTGATATCTTTTGTAGGACCAAACAAAGTAGTTTTAATTTCTCAATAAAACAGCGTCTCCATGATATGGAGCGCGGATATGCCATGCGGCTGTTTCAGAGCTACACATTTGCTTGTCTACCAAATCAATCTCCAAAAAGAGGTTTACGTTATCTGTAATATCTGTGATATTTCAGGTGAAGAATCAGCTGGAAGTGCGACAGAAAAGCTCTTCCTCTCAGAAGGGACTGTGGCCCTAGGGGATGCTGCTCTAGATTTTAATTAAAGGTTGGCAGGGCATCAACCCTCAAGGAGTATTGGAAGGATCAGAGAGAATAGAGATGATTAGTTATTCTTTTGAAAATATAGGAGATATTGTACCCCAATCTAAGAGCCCAGGTTTTGAGGTGAAATCTTTGAAAATCTTTTAAAATGAACTCTTCTGTTCTGTTGCACGAGGGCTGATTTAAAAAAAAAAAAATTCTGAATCTTTGAGAATTTCCATTTAAAAAACCATCATGTTTTTAGTCCTGTTCTTACAAAGGATGAAAACTATAACGATGATGATATCGTTTTACATTTTTTTCAAGGGGTATGTTTAGCCAAGAGCGATGTAATAAAACTTGTTTTTTTTTTCTTTGAGATTTTGTCAAATTCCACATACATATGACAACACTGTCAATCCTCGTTCACACAGATCTATGAAAATGACTAAAAACACTGTATTATGCATACCAGGCCAGAAACTGGAAATGTCACTTTGTAAAGAAACTTACGCATACCTATAGACTCATAAAACACATGCACGTGTTTACACAAAGACAATAATGGTACTCACACTCACATTTTCAAAAGTTTGTGTGCCCAAAATGGTGTTGTCGTGTAAATGAATGCATAAAAAGTTTGCAGTTTTTAGTTGAAAAACTCCCTTAAATATACAAGATTATCAGAATTTCACAACAGTAACAGCACAGAGGAACAATATTGTTTAAATCTTTTTCAGAATGATTTTTTTTCCATCTGTTGAATAAAAAAGCAGAATCCAGTGCTCAAGCATTTGAAGCAGCAGACAACAAAACTGCAGTGCGCTTATAATAAATGGAATGTTACCGTACATTGGTGTGGACGTAAATATAGTTATCATTCTTGGTGTGAACAGGCATTTATTCTCTCTACTTGTAACATAATTTGTTAAATGATTAATATTTGTTGGTCCTAGAACAACATCATGTCTGTGCTGACAGTCACTTTGTAGGATTACTTTTAAAGTTTTGCTCCAAAAAGAACATCTTGTCAATGCATTGTATTATAAAATGCATTTCATCAGATTTGTAAACGCAGTGCTGCGTAACATGTACATATATGTGTTACGTTTTTTTTGCCCTCAGATCTGAATGGTTGGTTGACAAACAAGGATGTTGAGTAATCACACCAAGCCTTACACTGCCACACTGCTTTGGTAAATCTACTGTATAGCCCTTTTCACACAAACTGCCGTTAAATTACCAGAATGTCTTTACCGTTAAATACAAAAATGTGCTGTTCACACATGTAATGACTTTCCAGCATCCACAGTCAAACGTTCATATTCATGCAGCTGCTTTTGGCCCAGAGACATTATATTAGGCGACTTCAAATTGAACTACACAGTGCAGTGAAAATGCATCATCTGTGTCAGAATGTTATAACTGGCCAAGACATCTAATGCCTGTTCTGTTCTGTCTTTGGCTGCATTGATGAGCACAGAACACTATTTAGAGTCCAAGTCTCAGAGGAGACACAAGAGTGCAGTGGATTTTTAAAATGTATTTACTGTATATTATGCTGCTGCCACACATATCTAAAACAAACATACAGTTTCTTCCCAGATGTTAGTTAACCTTCACAGATATAACCAACTGTTTTTGTAACTCATGTGTTTTTAACATACCTTGTGTGTATTTGACAACGCAATAAGACATGAAAGAGAACTTAGTTTAGTTTTCACACTCAGAAAACCATATAGCAGACGTTTAAACTTAAATGGCTTAAAATGTTTGATTTCAGTGCAATAGATGTGATACCAAAAAAAAGTTTTTTAGTATCTGAGCTGTAATGGCACAGCCCTATTCTGGATGAAGGGGTTGGGAGCAGCATCTCATTTCCATTTAAACAGACATGCATGTAAACAGTTTCTGCTTCCACTCAAATAGTCACTCACAGACACATTCTCTGGACACCTAATCAACTGCAAAGGTTTCCAAACAGGCTGCTGACTAAATCAGATTTTTTAAATAAAATTTCTTTAATTCCTTTAACTAAAATCTACATTTGGAAATGAGATTTCTCATTATTTAATATGAAGTGTTACTTTTATACCACAGGCTGCTGCAAAAGTCAATCACATCTAGAGATTCTTAGTGTGCCGCTGCGCCTGTAATGACATACAGATGCTTATGCGAAACTACCTGTGCCCCGGCTCCCCACCGCATCTCATCTCCGAGCATCTCTTCAAATCCCGAAATCAGCCAAATGACTCTGGGGGGTCTAGACTTCAACTGGGAATGTTAGCCTTTGAATAAACAATTACCAAAGCGCGGCCTCCGCGTCTTTCTGGACAATGTGGTGGGATAATGACGCCCCTAGCTTTTGTGCCATTTAGTTCAACAGCACCACAACCTCTCCAGCAATCCCTGTTTCCATGCCAACCACATCCTCCCTCCGTCCGCCTGCCTGCAACTCCATAGAACAATAAACAAAAAAGGCTGATTATGGATTTCATAGTCATCACACCTGTATTGATCCAGTTTGTCTGTTTGAAGTGATGGAAGATGATAATGTATGGTGAATCGGACAGCGTGTCCTCCGTCTGAGCCTGTGTCGGTGATAGAGGTGTCCTATTGAAGCTTTGATACAAGATCTTGACAGCCGTAGTGACCGGCGCATTGATCGAGTCATTAACAGGAGGTAATACATTTGCTTTCCTTTGTGAAGCCCTCTTTCTTTATGTCTCCGCACTCTCAATCCTCCCTTGTTCAAACAGACACACACACACACAGGCACACATACACAGACCTAAAGGATATGATCATTTTAGACCTGCCTATTGTGTCAGAGCCTTTGGTTAGTATTGAGCGGAAGCATTACATGGTTGAGAGGTGAAGGCATGGTACGTAAAAAAAATAAAACCTTCGGCTTTCCTTCAGCCTTATTGCAGTTATTGCGTTTGACAGGACAGTGACCACATAACTCAATCTTGTCAACACTCAAATTGAAGGCCCCGAAGGAGCATGTGTTTGCTTTTGACCTGTGTTCTCCATGGCTTCTGGCTTATGAAATGGTACAAGTCCAAGCTGAAGGCACGGATTGCATGCTTCAAAAGTTTATTTCTTCTTTGGAGCTCGATCAAATGTAGACCTTTATGTCATGCGATCCTGGGTATTATAGAGTCTCGCTAATCGTTACTGATGTGCAAATTTGATCTCTCATTATGTGCTTGTCAGAAAAGGCCAATCAGTCTTTGACTCTCTGCATCTGTTGTGTGTCGAGAGAGATACTTTTGATTAGTTTGATGCCTGAGCATCGAATGAGAGAAACGATCTGACCCCCACAGATCGAGACAGCCTCTGGTCATTTGCTTTAAAGGTATAGTTCACTTTTTTTGCATGATGATTTATTTAGTCAAGCTCCAAAAATGACATAAAACACCATAAAGTTAATATATCAGTAGTAAATTTGACTTGTGCACTATATTCCAAATTGTCTTAAGCTATTCAATAATTTTATGCAAAGAAGCTGTATTTCTGAGCTTTTAGTGTTTTAGTAATATAATGTGCTTTTGTCATTTTATTTAATTTGTAAAAATATATTTCTATTTAGCTTGCATTTGTTTTAGTTAAACAAAGTCTTTAACAATCTCTATGGAAAAATGAATTGGAAAAATAATACTAGTGGATGGGCACTGTTACAATTTATATTGTTAGTTTAGTGTTTTTGAAGCTTTTTAGTTTCAGTTTATTTAGTCCTTATATTAGATTTAGGGCTGCCGAAGTTAATGTGCTGCCAAAATCATTTAAAAATGTTTAGCAGTGTTAAATTTCTCACCACAGTCTGTTGTTATTGCTGTCTAGTGCCATTTTAATATTTAATGGAGGCACAGCTTTATTTTTATTTCAGTTAATGAAAACTTTTTTTATTCAGCATAAACTGTGATAACACTGCTTGTAAGTACGAATCATCATCATCATCCAGTTGTTGTTGTGCTTAAAATACCTGCTTCCCAACAATTCATTTTGTGGTTCATAGAGGAGAGAAAATAACATTAGGATGAGTAAATGCTGACAAAATGTTCATTTTCCGGTGTACTATTCCATTATTGCTTTTAACTTTGCAATAATTGGATTGCTAGGAGGAATTACCTCAAACATCGTTTGCCAAACGTGGTGCTAAAAGGATGTGAGACTTTTTCAAACAAGGCTTCATATTTTGCTTCAACATTCTGTCAGAACACCTGGCAACCGCAGCTGCTAAACTAAATAGTTGTGGCCCAGTAACCCCTCAGAGAGAGAGAGAGAGAGCTGCTTCACAGAACACCATGTCCCTGCTGAACACCTTCCTTTCTATGCTTCTGTGACAAACTCTTGAGAATGAAATTAGCCTTCGGGGACAAAGGCTCTCCCAGATTAGTATTTTCAAGTTATTTGACGATGTCTACCACGACGGATCAGAGCAACCCAGTCAAGAAGAGGTCTATTCAGAGATGAAGGGCAGGTTCATTGAATTGTAGGACCACAAACCCATTAATTACTTTCACTTTTAGGTTTGTACAAATAATTATACTTTTTTAATTCGTAGTTGCTGTGATCTAATGCGTCTGACTGGCTTACTCAACACAGCTTGACATACAGTACTAGATCTCATATATAAGATTTAAAGTTGCTTTGCATCAAACATTTGCTAAATTAATAAAGTTATGTGTGAATTTGTTTGTTCAATCTACTGTCACAAATTGTTTGTTTGTTTTGTAAGCATATGTGAGAGATTGATTAATTTTGCAGAAAGAAAAGGTGAGAAAGAAAGGTTGCATTTAAATTGATCAAAAGTGACAGTAAAACCTAAATTTTAACCTAAAAAAACTAAATTTAATAAATGCAGTTCTTTTAAACTGTCTATATATCAAATAATTCAGATTTTTTATTTTCTTCTTCTTATTACTTTTTTTTAATCACAGTTTCTTCAAAAATTTGGAACAGCAATGCTTTAATGATGCAATGATGCTAAAATTCAGCTTTGCATCACAGGAATAAACTACATTTTAAAATATATTCAAATAGAAAACATTTCAAAATATTAGTGCTTGACCGAATAATTGCTGTGTTGGTGAGCATAAGTAACTTATTTTCAAAACATTTTTGTGTTTCAATGGACACAGAGAAAGTCCTGCCCCATCTCACAGCATCATTGCTTGTATTTAATTGCACCCTAGGCAGGGGGCCTACTGTAATTAAGTTGGAACTTGCATAAACAGAAAACTGTGATTATGTTAATGTGATTACAATTATAGTTAACATAATCACAGTGCAACATCTGAAGTACTTCTATGGACATGCACAGGGCCGGCCCAAGCCTTTATGGGACCCTAAGCAAAATTTTCTTTTGGGGGCCCTTGGTGCTGCCAATACAACTGATTATAGTGAATGCTTGATTATTCAGAAACTATCAATCTGACAGACCCATCATCAATTTATTTGTTGTAGCTGTATTGCTTAAATCATACCAATGTTTTACCTGTCTACGATTTTTAATTGCAATAATAGCAAACCCACATTAACAGTGATCAGGTGTTAATTTGCACTTTAACAAAGTCCGTAATAAGTGGCATACTTAATGTGGTGTACTGAAAAGTAGCTAAATAAACCAGCAGACAATACATTTACAGAACATAATGTTATTTAAAAAAAAAATTGGCATACACAGCAAGTGTATTATAACAAGTCATATAATAACAACTCTTAATCTGTAACTAGCTAACTGAGGTATGATGATATAGGAATATAATAGCAAAGACTTATTATTTAACTTAGGTAAGTTAAATAATGCTAAGCTGTTATCAGTACCGATTTTATGAAACAGAATTATTTTATTACAAAAATATATGTCCAGGAAAGTTATTTTTAGACAAAAAAAAATAAATAATAATCTTAACCTAGCTAAATAAAATGTTCTATCATAATATATCAGGGTTGCCAACTTTGGTTACCTGGCTGGAATGAGATAAAAAAAAAATTACTTTTACTGTACTAAAGTATGACTAAATAAGTTATTTAATATTGTATAATAATTAAAGCGATAGTTCACCCAAAAATGAAAATGTAATGTTTATCTGCTTACCTCCAGGCCATCCAAGATGTAGGTGACTTTTTTTCTTCAGTAGAACACAAACTGGGATTTTTAACTCAAACCATAGCAGTCTGTCAGTCATATAATGGAAGTAAATGGGAATCTTTGCTTTGAGAGTCAAAAAACACAAAAAACAAAAACAAAAAAACAAACAAAACCAAATTAAGCCCTGCGGCTCGTGATGATACATTGATGTGTAAAGACACAAAACGATCGCTCTGTGAAAGAAACTAAACAGTTTTTATATAGTTTTTTTTTACCTGTGATTTTCAATGCCATGTCCGAACTGTTTTAAGTGCGTCCTGAGTGCAATTCTCAACAGCCGGCGCTGACGCATCTTCTTCTTCTTGTTGCTTTACAGTGGATCGCAGACTTATAAGTGCATTACCACCCACCTATCTTTCAAGTGGACCATTGACACTCCTAATTGAGATTTTAGATAGAGTGTCAATGTTTTTTTGCATCATTTGAATCACAAGAATCTCACCTTTCCAAAGATATATGACATGTTTCATAAATTTTTTTTTTTTTTTGCATTTTTGTATGTCACAAAGTTAACCCTCAAAGCATGCAGTGTCCTGCGGGCAGTACACTGGAACAGTTAATTCTTTCAAATAAAATATCAATTGCCTAAATTATTCTTAAACTGACCAAAGAGAGAAGGGTACACTCATTTCAACATTAGATATTACATTTTATTGTATAGAATTGTTCTATAGTCTATAGAGTATGTAACTGTCTTGAGAATTTTGCACTAAGAAGATGCTAGCTTTGAGGGTAATACCACATCTAAATGCTCTCAAAGCTCAAGTTTCCTTTGCTTTGCAGGGTTTCATAGTGAATATTACTTGTTGAGACAGATATGATTTCAAATGTTTTAGAGGAAAGGCTTTTTGATAAATGCACACAAACCCTGTAAAGCCTGGCATATGAAATAATAATCAGATTTTGTTTATTTTTTTATGAAACAGTGTATTGAAACTACAGTCAAAATCTAGAAAGAAGTCAAAAAAAAAAAAATGTGCATGTGTGTTTTTTGTTGAGTATCAAATTTAATTCATCAAGCTTTTATGACTCATATAGTATGATAGTGAGAATATGGAGTTCTTACTCAAGGAGTTAAAAAACACCTAAACTGAGGAAATATATGCAATTTGGTGCAGTTGCTGATATTTCTATGGCCAAAAAGTACACTTCTGATTCTGGACATCTATCTACATGCATAAAATGCAATGTTCTCACTCTTTATCTGCCATTAATATTTCTTAGTAAGATGATATTTAAATGCTTAGTTTTATAAAGCTCTGCAGTGAAAAATTCTTGAGTAAAAAATGTAATGCAATGCAATAAAATGACGATCGAGAGATATAAATGTAAACATTCCTCAAACACCTGTCTGATCATATTTGATACATTTTAACATGATTTTCCTAATAATGAAAAATTGTCCTCTCTATCGTTTTCAGTGAGTTGATCTCAAGAAATTGATTCCTGGGATCAAACTCTCATGTTAAAGTGGGATTATTAGTTCTGTGTTGGCCATATGAAAAGTCGGCACACCAAACGAATGGGAATCGTTCATTTTGCGGACTCAGCTCTCCTGAGTGATTTGGTCTGTGAGGTTTGTCCCGCGCGAGTATGTGAGCAGAATCTCAAGAAAGAGGCGCTCTGGGAATGTAATTTTCTCTACCAGATGGTCCAGTTTGCTATGAGAGGAACCTCTGTGTTGTTTACTCCCATTAGTCTTTCTGGCGACACGTCAATCTGAGGAATACCTTCATTTTTTACAAGAATGTGATTGCACAAGTGTACATATCTATTGCAAGAAGATGACACATGCACTGGGTTAAAATCTGGACATAAGCCATATTAAGTACAGTATAGAGTTCTGTAATTTTGAGGATTTTTAGAGAGTTTTTGAAGAAGGTATTAGGATTTTTCTAGGTTCAATACAAATGCAGTTCTATCAATAGCAGTCTTACCACAAAAAAAGTACATCGGGCAAAAAATATGAACTTTGCTGCTTTTAAACTTTTTGGAAATCCATTGTTCCATCAATGTGTGAATCATACAGTGATTTTCAGCTCTGGTCTACTTTTTGGTTTAATTTTTAGGATGCAATCTGCTGAGGTTTGTCTCATGCAATTCAAATTGACCACAACTTCTCTCGCTTATATACTTGGTCAATGCATAATCAGAATAGACCACAAAAATGATTCCATTTCATCCATAAATTTGTAAAAGTGTGCAAATATGTGCAGTCAATGGGGTAAGACATCACACTATTAAAATAATCTGTTTGTACACAATGCACAAGACTTAATTAAACAGGACTCACATTAACATGATGCTAGTGTTGGTTACTACATCTTTCTATAGGAAATTAAATTCAAAATTTACTCCTGTTATGACCATTTAAAGCCAGTGAATGCAATGGTGTTTACAAAATGTCTACTCACATTATAGCCGCGTTTCCACCGCAGGAACTTTACCCAGGAACTAGGGACTTGGTCCGGTACTTGGTGTGTTTCCACCGCAGGAACCAGGAACTAAATAAAAGTTCCGGGTAAAAAAATGCCCCCCAGAAAGTCCCTGCTGGCGAGGTGGTACTTTTTTAAAGTTCCGGAACTTTCGGGGGCGGGACTTTGGCGCTAAACTTGCTGATTGGTTGAGTTCACGCAGCATTGGTTGAGTTCAACCACCATTTATTCGGATCAACATTTTCAAAATATTACTGTTATTGTGTCATGAAATGTAATTTTAAAAGTATTTCAGGCGAGAATGTAGTTGTTTGAAACTCAAATCTGTTGTTTATTTATAAAGACAGCGCCTATTAAAAAATGTGTTTCGCCGATCTCGTAGACGGTGAGCTCCACTCGATCAGCGGGAGCTCAGTCCTCATGTATCCGCAGAGAGCTGCCTTTCCTGGGATAGACCTTCTGATATGTGCCGCTGGCTCTGATGTGTTTTTAGTGGTTAAACATAACATATAATTCAGCTGCGGGCTAAATCTAACAGATTTTCTTTGGTCTGTATTCAATTTATCTATATGTTAAAATGAAAATAAAAAGGCAAGTCTATATAATATTTCGTTTCATTGTAATTGCTGTATAACGTTACACATATCCCTGAACTAAGTACATTTCTGCAGCTGTTATTATGTTTAAATGAAAATGAAAGGAGGCAGTGGTATTTTATATCCTATTTCGTTTTATTGTAAATATACTGAGGGGAAAATTGCAGTAGCCAAAGCGATCTGAGTTCACGCAGCATTGGTTGAGTTCAACCACCATTTATTCGGATCATTTTCAAATATTACCGTTATTGTGTCATGAAATGTAATTTTAAAAGTATTTCAGGCGAGAAGTAGTTGTTTAAAACTCAAATCTATGGTTTATTTATAAAGACAGTGCCTATTTAAAAAATGTGTTTCGCCGATCTCGTAGACGGTGAGCTCCACTCGATCAGCGGGAGCTCAGTCCTCATGTATCCGCAGAGAGCTGCCTTTCCTGGGATAGACCTTCTGATATGTGCCGCTGGCTCTGATGTGTCTTTAGTGGTTAAACATAACATATAATTCAGCTGCGGGGTAAATCTAACAGGTTTTCTTTGGTCTGTATTCAATTTATCTATATGTTAAAATGAAAATAAAAAAGGCAAATTTATATAATATTTCGTTTCATTGTAATGGCTGCATATACACATTTCCCTGAACTAAGTACATTTCTGCAGCTGTTATTATGCGTAAATGAAAACGAAAGGAGGCAGTGGTATTTGATATCATATTTCGTTTTATTGTTATACAGTAAGGAAAATTGCAGTAGCCATGACTAGCAGACTGAAGTTATCAAGTACGCTGCTGTTTATAGATTTACCGGACATGCGTCGTCGCGGACATCACACTCCCAAGACGAATGCAGGAAGTCAGAACTAACTACCTTGATGCACGTCCAAAATCAGCGCACTTTTTTTTTCTTTCTTTTTTTTTTAAATCAGCAGTACTTTGTATTGAGAAACGCGCGCAGACCTACGTCACCAGTCTATTTGCCTAATCTACCCGGTACTTTACACCGCGGTGGAAACGCAGAAAGCAACAGGTCTGGGGGGAAAAAAGTTCCTGGGGAAAAAAGTTCCTGGTACAAATGTTCCGGGTAATTTCGGTGGAAACGCGGCATATGTGTGTAATACGTAATCAATGGTTTATTCACCTAGAAAGTGTACAGCTAAAATACATTTTTGTGTTAAAGAATTAAAATAAGCCCTTTAGCAAACAAACATGAGCTTTGCATGTCTGCTTTTAAACCATTTTGGAATCCTTGTCCCATAAACTTCCATCAGTATGTAAATTACACAGTGATTTTCAGATCTGGTCAACTTTTTGAATAGATTTCGTGTCATTTTCAGGATGTAATCTGTTGAGGTGTGTCTCGTGCAATTCAAATCGTCTTCTGGCACCATTTTAGCCAAATATCAACTCACTTAAATACTTAGTCAACATATAATCCAAACTGACCACAAAAATGATTCCAACTCATCCATCAGTTTGTAAAAACATGCACATTTGTGCACTTACAATGGAAGTGCATTAAGATATCAAACTGGGATAAATATTAAAATGCACAAGTTTTAGACATATAGCCAAAACACTAAAAGAGGATTCCTCTTACCCCAATACTATAACATAATATTACATTCAATTAATATTTATGGCATTTTTCACAATGCATAGTATTTCAAATCAGCTTTACAGGAAATGCATGTTTCCATATTACAATCAGTGGTTACTGTCCATATGGCATGCACAGTTCTTTATAATACAAATCATGCAGTTAGTAAATTACATATTCAAGCAGAAACAATGTAAATGATAAAATGATTAAAAATTGTCTGCTGTATTTTTCTGTGTAAAGTTAAATCCAGTTTTTACTTCGGTCATAACCATGTAAAGCGGGCAAACCTGATGATTTTTACATGATGGGCACAAGAATACCAGAAAAGGTAGGTCTGTTTAAAAGAGTGTGTAATGTATAACCATCTGTCTAGAAAGTTTACAGCTATTAACATGCATATTGTAGATTTTTATGAAAGAATCAAAATAAGCACCAGATCATTATTGTGTGTGTTTTAAAAAAAAAAAAGAAAAAAAAAATCCCTTTTCATATTTTTCCATTTTGGTATGTAACCCCCCACTTCTCACTAATTCAGTCAATTCCCTTTGATTAAATTCAAGTTCACTGATTATTTTTTATTTTGAATTTCCATTTTTACATAGAAATACACAAAAGTAAAATAAAAATATTTTTGTTCACAGCGGTTTTAAGACCCTACACACTTTATTTTGAACTGCTTTTGGGGTTTTAAGCCTTCCAAACTGAGGGTCAAGTCATTATTATTTTCACCAGGAACAGAAATGCTTGTGTGTAATATTTTACATTAATATTCAGTGTCTGTCACTAGAACTTTACACCACTTGGTCTATTTGTCCAGTGGTAAGGCTTACTGATATTTTTTGTGGAAGTCAAAGTTGGGCTCTAGTGATTTATAACTTATAGTTTGTACTGGAAACTTGGGAAATTAGGGCAAAAGGAATCCGGGAACTCATTGGATTGACAAAGCGCCATGTCTGAAAGAGAACATTTTGTGCTGTGAAGGGACCAGTTGAACACAGTATGGAATGACAGCATGTCTGTGTCGCTTGGAGCCCGAAAGAGGGTAATGTTGTGGAAAATATCCCCGGTTTCTCTTTTATCCAGCATTACAAACATTTGGGGGACTGAAAAAAAAAAAAAACCACATCTGTATCTTTCCCCCCCTTGTTTGTCAGCATAATTCTGAACACCTTCCATCAATATCTGCCAGAATAGCAGAGTGTTGGTGGAGTTGAGCTCTACCTGCGGGCAGCTGCCGGAATAATTAGAACATGTCCTCTCCTCTTCATTTCTCTCTCCACTTCCTGTGTGAGCCAGGGATTTGCAAACTGCTAGCAGACGCAGCTGTGGAGCACAGACGTTGACAACATGGTAGTCTGATAGAGGTGGAATGATTTTACTTGGTTAACTGGAGGCTTGAAGTTGTCAAGGGCCTCATTAGAGGTCGGCTATGCCTTCTTGGCCAAGCGCATTTTCTGCACGCTGCACTTCTGAGCGGGAATGGAAATACTAGGTTGAAGATGCAGCTGGTTTTGCTCTGACTTAGCTGTGAACGTGACCAGGAATCTGAATTGTGGTTTACTAGGACTTCATGCTTGGATTAGACCATATTACATGTCTTATGTACTGTAGATAGTAGGTGTGACAAAAAAAAATCTCGAGAGTGTTTTAATATATATTTACACTGTATTTTTTTGCTTTTATGTTGAGTTGGTTTCAAAATAAAATATTATTTCAGCCTTTCTACTTCAAGAGTTACTTGCAGTTTCTTTGTAATAGTTTGTGAAATTTACTAGTAATTTCTGAGAGGAAATCTGTTTAAAATTAAATCCTATAATTTTTTTTACTATTATTAAGATTGTCAGTCACTGTTAATTGATCTACCAATTTGGAGTTGATATTAATTGCCTTTATCAATATTTGCTGAGAAAATCCTAAAATTATATTATTATACTGTACATTTTATTATTTTGTCAGTGTCATTATTAAAACTAAAACTAATTCTAAAACATAAATAAATAAATGAAAAAGACAATAATAAAAATTACATAAAGTACATAAATAAAACTACAAAGAAAAAACTTAAAATAATTCAAATGTAAAATAACATAACACAATTCCATTAATTAAATTAAACTAAAATTAAAATGGAAACTTTATAACAACAACAATAATAATAATAATATGTAAAACAAATAATACTAAAATAACAATGCAAATGAAATCATTGACTATTTTTTTTAAGCATTGGTCTGTGTACAAATGCAGAATGATTTTTTTTTCTGCTGTTGCTTATATGTATCATTTGCAGAAATCCAATTGTAAATATGTATTAACTATGTATGAAGCTTGTTTTTCTCAATGTAATTCATACTGGCCATTCTTACAAGATCACTCACTAAATGTAAAGTAGTGGAGCAGTTATTTTTGATGAGAAGAAACATTCAGATTTTTCTTGAATGCATAGTTTGTCAAATATGTCAATTTTGAGCTAGAATATGAAATGATATGTGGTAATGCTTAGCTCAGATATGTACAGAACGTGTTCCTGTTACAAATATTCTTTGGATTTAGAATAATTTCTGTGTGTGTCTCAGACCTTAGCTCAACTTGAATTATTTCATCAGCTTGAAATTGCCTAGTGAAATATTAATCAAGGTGAATCTTGAATCTCTTGTTTCTTAAGGAGGGAGAACAATGGCTTGGGAAGATGTTCTTGATCCTGGTAAGTTAAAAATCATTTGGGTTTAAAAAGTTCAAAGGAATGAAAATTCTGAGATCATTTACAAACTTGCATGTATTTCACAGAAGTTTATGTGACTTTACTAAATATTCACTACTGAGCTATAATGTGGACATTTTTAATAATTTGCTAACTGAGATATTAACAAAAACACAATTAGTTTTACATGAAATAACCTTCAGAAAGGATAAACTTATAATTAGTTAATTTATTTATGATTTAACTTGAGGTTTTTTTTTCTCATTAAGAGATGCTGAGTTAAATTTTCATTTCATAAAATTTTTTGTTATCAAATCATAATTACCTCTGGAGGGTCTAATAACCTTTCTACAAACTCACAAACATTTTGTACTGTCTTGAAAGTTTTGTGCAATTCTGTATTAATTATAATTACTGTTTAGACATGAAATGATAAAGTTAACTAAACTTTTACCAATGTATTGTGAAAGCAAACAGGATCCATCAGGTTATCACTAGAAATGTTCAGAATATCTCCTTAAAGTCGGCATGGAACAGAAGTTGAGATTGTCATTTTTTCCTTGCTGTGACGTATATCCGAGTTAAACGGCTTCTGAAATTAGAAAAAAATGTAGGGCAGGGCTTGGTTTCGTCCATCGGGGAATTGATTGGATCGTTGGAGGTTGGGCGTTGCAAACAAAATGAAGGCAGATTTGAATGCTAGTTTTCATTCAGTGTTGGAGGATTTCTCTCCACCGTTACCCTCCCGTCCCATGAAGGATTTTTTATTGAGGAGCCCGGCGACGAGAACGAGGATGAGGAGCTAAATTTTCAGGCAGGAATCAGCCCATATTTATACGAGCCTCCCGCAAACCAAGATGAGTCGAGTCAAGTTGTCGGTCAAGTTCACCCTCGAGAGTTTCTCTGAGAGGCGGTGCAAAAAATGAGAAAGACACCTATAGCCGCACCCTCATCGGCTCTGGCCGCACCCTTTCACCATGGCACCTGACTGAAAGAGAAGAGAGGTCGTTTCGAGGGGGGATGGTAGGGTAATGTATTTGATTAAAGATTATAAGGGTACATGAATTTTAAAAAAATAATGAAGTGCACAGATAAATCATTTATAATAAACACTACAATATTACATATAAAAAGAAGATTTGTCAAATTTGATTTCATGCCGACTTTAAAGCAACTGTATGTAGTTTTGCGTATTTTTGTGATTTGGAGCCCCCTACAGTTAAAAGGGTTTTGGAATTCACTGTCGTAAGTAGATCACTGTGCAAGTGCATTTGTTGCTGTTAAAGCATTCTGCCATTTTCGTGGACACACCAAAATTTATAACTCTCATAACAGACGTTTGGAGGGAAGCTTGGGTAAGAAACAAGAAGGCTATCGCTTTATTTGAAGTCAATGTACCATCAAAATCATTTTGAAACTGATATTTCAGATATCGCAGCAAACGAAAAGCGAAAACACACACACAACCCATCTATCTCCAAATATCTTGTGCACTACGTTTATGTAAATTTTTCATTAGCACGATAAGAAAACGAAAAGGGGCCGGTGAGAAAATCCAACGCTAATATTAATTCCCATGTTCTGTTGTTAGCGGCTGTGCGTGATTACAGCGGAGTGTGTCGTGCCCTCTTGACCTTTCATGTTGTTAGATGAATTAATAGCGACACGCCTCTGTGCCTGCTTTACTCGTCATCTTCATCCAAACTGAATTAATAGCAGCCGCTTCTAGCCACTCTCCCAGCCAGCGTAATAAGGATTTACATGAGTGAGTTATCAGGATGTGAGGATTAAATGACACATAGAGAGTTTTATTGGCAAGGAGATAAAATCAGGGAGGATAATGTAGTTTGGACATGAAACATGCCAGAATTAGCCATAAAAATTAGATACGACAGAGTGGATTGTCAAAATGCCATGAAATGACTGATATTTTCACACTCGGGGGTTGAGGATTTTCTCAAAGATAAACTCTGCTAATTAGCAGCTGGGAAAGTTTTGTAAATGCTTTTGAAAGGAAATGCTGGTAACACTTTACAATACGGCCATAATTCATGCTTAACTAATGCACATTTAATCACCAGTTATTAATGTATAACTCTTGAAGAACTAAACCACTTATTAATGATTACTACATCAGCAACTAATGAACATTCTATGATTCATAGATTAAGTAATAAAAATAATGTCATAATGTATTAGTTCCCTAATAACATATTATATTAACTAATGATGTTAATTCATATGTTAATTACCACAGTAGTCAAAGCTATGCATTTCATCTTCCAGTTGTCTGCTTAAATTTATCATTAGCTGATTTGCTAAGGTATCATTATGTTATGACTTTTTTTGTTGTAGTTGAGGCACAGAACTATTAACGAATTGTTAAGTAATATGTCATTGTGGTTATGGATTTTGAATTACTTAGTCATGTTCCTCAACATGTAAAGTCAAAACATTCTAAAGTCTAAATTTTAAATCAAAATACATATCTGAAATGTCTTAATATATAATATTTTTAAGGATTAAGGATAAAAAAAAAGATTGCACAGCCATCAATTAGGTGGCGATATGCACTAAGCATGTAAACGACCATTGAACAAAAGAAGAAGAAAGAAACAGCATGGCGCTGTTTTTCTCAGTGTCCGTATCCACAGTGACTCTGTGATTTGTCGCTCTGTTAATAATGTCTTGAGTCTTAACCAGGAACATACTCTGAGTTGAATGAACTTTCTCCTGGACACGTTTTTGGAAATACATACCTCAAGTAAGCAGCAAGGTTTGGGGTTAATCAACCAAAAGTTCAGGGTTTAGCTAACAGTAAGTTAACCGTGCTTTCTGGAATAAGCTACACCCCGGGTCACACTGAGGACATGGGGAATGAAAACACAACAAATTAGTCCAAGTGTGTGATATTAGTGTCTATTTTGATCAGTTCAATGAATTGCTGAACAAAACTATTAATTTCTTTAAAAAAAAAAGTACAGTTGTGTTAGTGTATAATATGTATAATATTATGTTGTGTATAATAGTGTCTCACATCTTTATATGTTGTGTATCTACTGTTTGTGTCTAGTGGCTGTACTTTGTATGTGTTTTTTTTTATTTTTTTATATATATATATATATAAGGACCAGAATATCACAGTGACTCTTATAACATTTTTGGCCAGTAAGTAACTACTGACCGACAGCTTACAGTAGCAGCTGCCAAAAACATACATTAGCCATATATGCTAGCAAGACCGTGAGTTTTGTACAGACTAGCACCCCTCACATTTTGCAGAAATCTAATTCAGTCTGTTTGCTTGCAGTAGCACACAATCAAAACAAGACAGACATACATTTTCTCCTGGTTTCCACTGGTCTCGAGAGCATAACAGACTTCCTTGTTCATGTTTTCTCAGCCAATGTGATTTTTAGTGGGCTTGTCACTCTTTTTACTGAGACTCATAAAGACTGCTTCATTTCACTTAATATTTCAATGTCACAGATGGCTAGTTTTACCAGGAGAAGCCCTAATGGCTCATGTAGCATTTTACAGCTGTACAGCTGTAACAGTCCAGCATTTGAAACACTAAGTGACCTATAACACTGTGAATGCTCCTCCTCAGGTTCTGCGTGCTTGTACAATTGAACACATGAGAGGTTCCTTTAGAACTGGGAGTGTTGTAACCATTATACTCTGTTCTGTTTCTCTGTGCTTTCTCATTTATTGTTTTATGGCCCTTCTAACTTCTACTTGCTGCTGCCTCACAGAGCTGCTGATTTATTTATATCTATACTCAGAAAAGAACTTTGTAGAAACCATCGGCCTGATCCGCTGGGTGGCACATGATGAACTAATAACTGTTTCTTCTGGGATATGAAGTGGTTGTGCTCATTCGCTGACAAGTATACATGAAGTCTGGTTCACACACACACACACACACACACACACACACACACACACACACACACACACACACACAAAAGGAATTTATCTCAGTGACAGGAGCTTCCAGTGGAGAAAGTACAGACACTATGTAAATGTAATATTTAATCTTTTTTAATACACTTTTTTTTATTGTTTTTATTAAAATTTTTAATTTTTATGACAGATTTAAATAATCAATGCACAAACCCCCTTCAGATTTCTCATGAACCCTGCTGTAGGCAAAAGTATACAGACTGATGTTTCTTGGGTGGTTGCCTTTGGGTTGCAATACAGTTGCTAAGGGGTTATTAGTGCATTGATTTGGTTGCTAGGGCATTCTGAAATTATTCTTTAGACCCTGACTAATTAGAGGAAATGTTTGGGGTTCAAAGCCCCTCCCATTTGGAAGTACAAATGTATCATGCTAATTGCCAGTCTGCTTGCTTATTCCATTCCATTGGCTAATTCACAGAGGATCTCAGCTCCTATGAAGTGGCAAAGTAAAGACAAAGGTGAAAGACATAGAAAACGTTTTCAAATAATATAATACATAGTAAGCGTCAGAGCCGTGACCCTTTCACCCAAAGAGTGGGTCGACATGCCAGAAAGTCTCATTTGAATTTAATGCGTCTGGTTGACTTTAAGATGTGTCTCACTCACTTTTCCCAGCACTGAAATCTCATAAATGCACACAGAGAAACTAGACTGATGGATTCATTCACTGTCTCTCCCACACACTGTGTTTCAGTGTTTGCTGAATTAAGGGTTCAAATAAGAGCGAGACAGAGAGACCGACGGTGAGAAACATCGAGACTGAATGTCTGATCTGAGAAGGAAGCTCAAGCAACAGCTTGCTTTAGAAAGAGAATGAGTGTGTCTGATTTGAACAGTCTGGACCTCTCACGTCTGAATTATTACATAAGCAGCACTTTAATCTAAGAAATTACAAAAAAGAAAAAAAGGACAAAAGTAACATTTTGAATTAAATTTTATTTTTATATTATTATTATTATTATTATTAATGTCTATATAGTTTTTCATGTAGTCTATATAGTTCTTTTGTCTTTGTAAACAAGTCAGAATGCCTTAGCAACCACTCATTACACCCTAGCAACTGTCATAATTTGTCTACAACAACTCAGAATATCTTAACAACACCCTAGCAACTGTAATAATTGCCAAAAGCCACTTGGAATATCTTGGCAACATCCTAGCAACTGTATGTGTTTGCCTACAACCACTCAGAATGTCTTAGCAACTGTATTAATTTACCTACTGCCACTCTGAATGTCTTATATCTATTGTAGTCGAACACATACTGAAAAGTCATCAGCATCAGAGATACAAACACATAAAAAATGTTTGTGTACTTGATGGTACAAGACAACAAGCAGCAAAACAAGTTTCAGAACATTAACTCGTTTGATTCGTCTGTACAAAACTATAGAAGGCAAGTGTAGACAAGGCTCTCATTGGTGATAAATAAAACTCGCCAATTAGCAATTCATCTCAGGAGTCTGACTCATTCTTTGAGTGAATATGTGTGTGCATGTGGATCAGACTGAGAGAAATGTGTGTAGTCGTGTGTGTGTGTGCTAATGTTTCAGACTGCCACACATGGAACGGGAAAGGCGTGAGCAGTCAGTCGTGCTGCAGATGTGTTGAAAAGAGGGAATAAATAAAAAAAATCTGAACTGCAGCGGGATAAAGACTCTGCCCGTGTCAACAAGCTGATAAAAGGGCATGCTTGACTTCACACGTCGACCAGCCTGCAAAGCTACATAGTCCAACGTGTATTCTTATTATTCTGAGAACCATCTGGTCCCCTGCAGCTGCCAATGTGTGGGGCCAACGGTGGCCCGAGGGCAATGCCATCATCATCACGCTCCAGCGTGGCTCAAACTGCTCTTCCCTGCCGCTCTGACATGGAAATGATGTTAGACTTCAGCCATTCAGAGCCATCAAAACTGCATTCCAATGATCTGCAGCCCTCAAAAGTGACACAATTCCGTCCTCCACCTTAAGATGGCAGTAGAGTCTCAGCTACAGCACGTAGGGGGCGTGCTAGAGAATTAGTCTTTCTAGGACTTTTTTTTTTGTTTGTTTATCCTTTATATTTGGTGACACACAGAGTTTTAGTGTAATAGAAAGTTCGCTGGTAATAACGTGGGCGAGGGGTTAGTCTTAATTGTGTTTTGAGTCTGAAGAAATAGTGTGAACTTGATGACAAATTAATTTGTGTCTCTTCCTCCAGTGCAGATGCTGCTGATATAGGAGCAGACTGCCTTATTTTGCCATTAATTAGTTTTCCCAGGTGCAAACATACAGCCGCCGATTGGCCAGCCATGTGTGTGTGTGTTCTGTGATGAGTCATAGTCCATATGGATAGTTTAGTATTTTAATTTCACCAGTACTTCTGTGTATAAATGGGGTGTTTGGGGTGGTTTATTACCATGGCCACACTTGACTTACTGGAAAGGATTTATTCATGTCCTTGTACCATTTCACCCCGAAATTCAGTGTTTTTGTCTTGTTTAACAGTAAAAACATCTACACCTTCAATGAAGTTAGTTTATTGACTATCCCTTGGGAAAGTTGTTTTCCTGTCTTAAATGAACTGTAACTTTTCAACAATAATGCGTAACAACACAAATTGAATGAGATTTATGCTTAAAGGCATCTAAAGGCATTTGTTGCTGAGGTATATATACATATACACTCACCTAAAGGATAATTAGGAACACCATACTAATACTGTGTGTCTGACCCCCTTTCGCCTTCAGAACTATCTGGCATTGATTCAACAAGGTGCTGAAAGCATTCTTTAGAAATGTTGGCCCATATTGATAGGATAGAATCTTGCAGTTGATGGAGATTTGTGGGATGCACATCCAGGTCATGAAGCTGCCTTTCCACCACATCCCAAAGATGCTCTATTGGGTTGAGATCTGGTGACTGTTGGGGGCCATTTTAGTACAGTGAACTCATTTTCATGTTCAAGAAACCAATTTGAAATGATTCAAGCTTTGTGACATGGTGCATTATCCTGCTGGAAGTAGCCATCAGAGGATGGGTACATGGTGGTCATAAAGGGATGGACATGGTCAGAAACAATGCTCAGGTAGGCCGTGGCATTTAAACGATGCCCAATTGGCACTAAGGGGCCTAAAGTGTGCCAAGAAAACATCCCCCACACCATTACACCACCACCACCAGCCTGCACAGTGGTAACAAGGCATGATGGATCCATGTTCTCATTCTGTTTACGCCAAATTCTGACTCTACCATCTGAATGTCTCAACAGAAATCGAGACTCATCAGACCAGGCAACATTTTTCCAGTCTTCAACTGTCCAATTTTGGTGAGCTCGTGCAAATTGTTGCCTCTTTTTCCTATTTTAGTGGAGATGAGTGGTTGCCGGTGGGGTCTTCTGCTGTTGAAGCCCATCCGCCTCAAGGTTGTGCATGCTGTGGCTTCACAAATATATAATTTAAGTCATATTCTCTGGTTATCTTATACTATTATATTAATCATATTTTTATTTAAATATATCTATACATACACTACTGTTAAAAAGTTTAGGGTTTGTAAGTATTTTATTTTACTTTTTTTTTTTTTTGTCTCTAATGCCCACCGGGGCTGAATGTATTTGATTAATAAGACAGTGTTAATATTGTGAGATATTATATAACTGTTTACTGTTTGTATATATTTTTAAAATATTCCTGTGATGCAAAGCTTTTAGCATCAATACTTCAGTCTTTAGTCTTTAGCATTCAATCATTCTAATATAATGCTCAAACATTACTAAAAAAAGTTGAAAACACTTTTTGTGGAAATATTTTTTTTCAGGGTTTTTGATAAACAAGGAAGTTTATCAAAAAAAGCAGGATTTATTTGAAATAGAAATCTGTTTTAATGTTGTTTTTTATTATTTATTTATTTTATTTTATATATATATATATATATATATATTTTTTTTTTTTTTAATTATTATTTTTTTTGCTGTCATGTATTATTAGGAAGTATGCCTAATTGGCATGAAAACGTCACAATGCAAAATATAGGCACCACTGTATACAATTTATAATTTCTTGCATTTTTCTGTCTGAATTATAAATAGTTTTCACCAGTTTTTATGATATCCCCTCATTAATATATGATAAATATACACCTACCAGTGTTGTTTTTGCAGTTGTGTGAACAACACTGAAATGAATAGTAAGCATGATCACAAGATGTCGTTTCCAAAAAAATCATGATAAACAAGCACATCATTGCATCAGTTATGCGGAATGATTAACATAGTTAATGCATATAGAAAAGAAAGAGCATAAATCAGAACATAATATCTCAGTTGTTTCTCCCTGACATCAATTACTTCAAAATTAAATTGTTTAAGAGCAAAAGCCTCTATTTTCCTTCCACTTGCTGTCATTACTAGCAGCGAGGATCAGCTAAGACATTTTTTTTTTCTTTTCAGATGTTTGACTTGACTGAAAAGACCCCATTCATCTCAATATGAGTCTTTTACAAAAGAGATCACAACGTCTCAAACTGCGCTCAGATTTGCCTAGATACATCAAACATCTTGAGATGACCAAACAAGGTTAAAGCTTGTTTCCACCACAGAATAAAAATGATATCTCACAATTCTGACTTTTTCCTCACAAGTATGTTTTAAACTTGTAATTGCTAGTTTACTGTATTTCTCAGAATTCTACCTTTTCTCAGAATTCTGAGAAAATTGCTAAAAATGAATTCAGAACTGGAATAAAAGAATAGAAAAAGATGATTGCAACTTTTTATCCCATAAGCATTTTTTTTATATATATCTCACTATTCAGAACTTCAAGATATAAACTAAAAATTCTAAGATTCTCAGAATTGAAAAAAAAAAAAAACACAAAAACACAAAAAAACTTCAGAATTATGAGATAAAAAGACACAATTAATAAAAAGAAACAGGCTTTCATAGTATGTCAACGATCATCTCACTTGTTATTTTAGGAGAGAGACCCAGTGAATTACGACTGAGATCTCCCTTAAGCCTTTCAAGATATAAAAAAGCAGCATCTGATCAATAGCATATGCAGAAATGCACTCTCTCCATCCATTTCTAACCCATTGTGGGATCACAGATAACAGAAGAGCCACAGTAAGAGCAGAAGCAGAAGAAAGACGATGTGGGCTCAAAAGAGTGAGCGAGGCCAGAGGCGGCAGTTTAAACTAAAGATCACAGGACAGGGAGGAGCCACATCACAACAACGTGCTACTTCTTTGGGTTTTCCCCAGTCTCGCTCTCAATCTCTTGCTCTCCCACACACAGATCTACCTACAGGGCACCTCCGAGCACAACATGATTATCAGGGGGAAACAAGTCAGGGTTAAGTGAAAGTTTTACTTTGTAAGAGTCTACAGAAGTAGGACAAATGCTGAGTAATATGACACATTTTCTTATTCTGCCTTCTAAATTGTCAGTTTAACCTCAGTAATATCCAAATATTTATGCAGTCTACTACTGATTCGCCTTTCTCTTGTTTGTTTTAGCTGTTTATAAGCATATAAGGAGGAATACATGTGTGATTGCGGTGATTAATTTAAGTCAATTTCAGTTTGTGTCTGTGGTCTTGGACTTTGTGCTGTTGCACCATTATGACTGACAAGAGGATGACAGAGGATTTGTTGTTCTGGATCTGAATACATTGTTTCCTTCATGTGTATCAAATGATATCTCATGTGAATTTGCATCATTTAAGTTGTGAACAGTGCTGTAAAGTTGTGCATTGTATGACTACATTCCACATCTCAATTGTCATACTCTTTATGTTAAATAATTTGAGAAATGAAAATTAGTGTTTTCGTAATCAGTTTGTTGAAAACCGTGAGCAAAGATACCATGATTATACTTTATCAAATGGATCTTTGATTACATTTGTTGGCTAATATTACCCACAACCCTTTTTTCTACAAAATTGGTATCAATACTGTGATATCAATGCAATTCTGTCACATTATTAGAACATATTAAGTATGATCTTTTACTTTTTAAGTACCGTACATACATTTAGTGCATAAATTCAAGTATACAAATTGGGAGAGCAATCATTTGCCACCCAGTGTTATAGATCTCATGAAATGGCTTAATGAATGCAAATTTCTTTCTAGTGTTAACATATTTCTTATTGAAACAGAAAATTGGTGTGTTGTGGTACATTTAAAAGGTCCCCCTTTCCTTTTTGTTGTTGTTGTAAAAAACTATTTAGTTTACATCACATTCATTAAAACATGATTTTGTAATTGTTAGACATGTCTGCAACCTTAGGGTTTTTAGAAATTTTGCTTTTATAAAACCATAAATAATTTTTTTTCTAACTTGAAATAAAATAAATATTAACTGAAATTGAACTAAATATATATATATAAGTATATATATAAATATATAAATATATAAATATAAGATAGCCACCTTTCAGCTCGATGGCAAGATAACATTTCCTTTTCTTTTTTGTTTAACGTGAAGTACTAAAATACCAACTAAACAAACTTAAACCAATAAATAATATATAGTTTTTAAAATAAAAAACTTATAATTAACAAATAAATAAACAAAAACACAAGCTAATAAAAATGACAAAAACAAAACTAACTTTTTTAAATCAAAAATTTAAGTGAAATGTTTTTTTCAAAAATATTAACAAAAGCTATAATACATCAGTTAAACTAAAATAACACTGATTCACCTATAATGAATTAGCGAAGTTGACTTTTAATATATATATATATATATATATATATATATATATATATATATATATATATATATATATACATTTTATTTCAATTGAATTGAATTGAATTTTTCTCTCTCTCTCTCTCTCTCCATATATATATATATATATATATATATATATGCATCCAGTCAATTAATCTTGATGTATCTGAAAATAATTAGAATACAAACAAACTTAGATATACAGTAGCAGTGAGACAACTGTATTTTTGCATTTAAATGCATTCAGTATATCTGTTGAAAATTAATTTAGTCACTAGAATATTTCAGACCTCAAAGCTAACAGACACAGATGTCCTATTTTAATCTCATGGAGTCTTTACAGTGCTGTTTGCACAGTAATGCAGATATGCTAATTTGAAATGAATATGTATGTCATGTTAATTTGCCTTCCACTTCCATTACCTTTCCCTCTATTGAACAAATCAAATGAAAGCAGCACTGTCAGCAGTGGTTTGCTTTGTTGATGAAGACACAACCCCACCAAAGAACTCAGTGTGAATTCTCGAGCGGGTAAAGACATGAAGGAGTTGCTGCCTTATTTGATGATGTATGCAAAAACTGTTCAAAGCCAGACATCTGCTCGGAATTTCGCGTGGCAATGTCTTAAAGTCACAGCCATGCAATAGGCCTATATGAATATTATTAACCTTTCCATACCTCTTCATCATCATAATGCAATTCTTCACAATATTACGCTCATACCAATAAAGCTGTTTTGAATTTAAAAGATAGAGAGACAAGGAAATAAAGTGAAAGGTGGAACGAAGATGCATTACATCTTCAAGAAATTCAATGTAGAATCTGATAAAAAGTGATTGATCCTGTCTGCGGCTGAAGCCTAACGCCATATATTTCAGGTTCAAAGGCAATTCAATATCACATCTTTCTCGAAAGTCTCCTTCAGGCTGACAGGCATGTTGGCACATTCAAAAAACATGCAAACACTGAGTAAAATTTTGATGTCTAAAGGACTGGAGCTAAATTTCCACAAAGGAACCGACTTTGTGAACTAATATCATGGCCGTTAGACCAAATGTATGGATTTAGACTTTCACCATGTGACGGGTACCTTGGATTTAGGTGCTTAAATCCCAATAAGGTTTTATTTATCTGCAAGTCACTAATATGAATAAAGCAATAAGGTATCTTAAAGAGCCACACAGATGGGAAATCAAAAATTACCTGTATTACAGTGTATGATGTAGCTGTCCATCAGTGTAAACAATGTGCAAAGTAATTAAACCAAAAAGTACACGATCTATAAAGTTATTGGCTTCTAAAGTAAGGAGTCGACTCTGAATCGCTGAAACGAGTCGTTATAGATTTCAAATCTTTTGCCCATCTCTATGTACGTCACTAGGAACACTTTGCATAATAATCTCCGCCCACCGTCTTGGGAGAAACAGAACTATGACCCCCCCCCCCCCCACACAGACGCTCTGGTTGGTGTGAGAGCATCATGTCGAGGAGACAGTGTGTTTTTAATTGTAAAGGCAAGTTTGTTTTATTTTCACTGCCAAAGAATGAAGATCAGAAGAACCAATGGCTAAAATTCATTTTTACCACAATACCAGAGCAGTACAACAAATCCCTTTTGTTGTGTTCACAACATTTCACTGATGACTGCTTTTCTAATCTCGGTGAGTACAGCGGGATTTTCAAAGCGTTTGGCCATAAAAGAGGGTTCATTACCAACTTTATTTAGACCAACAAGCATCTCCGAATCACAACGCGAAGTATGATTATGAAGTTATGTGTTTGTTTTCTCCCGAGCATCTTATCAGTATGTGTGCTGTCTGCAGCCTGTCTGCGCTGATCTTCATTTACAAACACGTCATTAAAATGAAGTGTAACAAGTGCTGCTAACACATATTCTGTGATAAAGTAATCCATATGAAAACAACGCGATGTCTGTTTTTCATGTCTCCCTTCATTATATCTAATGTGACAACACCCCCGCGCTGAACGCGCTTTTCAGATTCAAACTGAAGCGTGCGGCTTGAATACACCCACACAGAAGAAAAAGCAGCGAGACTGTTCAAGTTTTTTATTTTACTGTTTGCTTCACGATTAGAGGAATAAGACATAATTCACCCCAAAAGGATGCTAACGCATTGTTTACCGTGAAGTTGTGTGCGGAACACCCAATCAAAACTGCTTATGTTAGTTGACCAATCAGAACACAGTATGCTACCGAAAGGTGGGGTTTAAGGAAACTGAATCTTTTGAACAGCTTCGCTCGAACCGTTTGGGGATCTCTGAGAATTGAGGTAATTTTAAAATGATATTCTGACAAAATGACAATGTTTTTTAACCTTGGATGGATTTAAACCTAATGTACAGGACTTATAAACAGTGATAGGAAGCTTAGAATTTTCATCTTACTGGCTCTTTAAAATAGATGTGCAACATGCACTGGCACATGGTAATTCATGATCTGCATTACCTTTTTTTTAAACATTACGTTTGTGTAATCATTTAAATAAATATTTAAGTAAAAGGTTTTTGCAGACTTTCACAAATGCTCTTCACTTCAACTTCAGAAACATTTACAGGCTGGAAATACATTTTTATTAAACATGATGCAATGTTTAACAGTGATGCAAACCAAAAACCACAAAGCTTCATCCAAAACTTTTCTATTTAATATTGTTCATGCTGTTGTGATGTTACTTTCTGGAAGACAAGTGATTCAGAAACCAACGTTCACAAAAGTCTTACAGTACATAAAGGGTCATTCCTACAGTTTGGTGGATTTTGGACACAAACACACACTAAAAAGTAACACAATTTTTTTTTCAGTCTTATCAGAAGGGGGAAATGCCTGTCAGAAAACACACTGGTCAAGCTTAGACCTTGAGCTCAGTTATAAACTAATAATACATATATAAACACACACACACACACACAAAATGGTGTGAAAAATGGATTGCCCCTTCCCATTTTTTTTTTTATTTGCATATTTGTCACACTTGAATTACTCAGATCATCAAACAAATATAACCTGAGTAAATACAAAATGCAATTTAAAAATAATTACTTCATTTGTTAAGGGAAAAAAGCTGTCCAAACCTGCCTGGCACTATGTGAAAAAGTAATTGCCCCTAAATCTAATAACTGGTTGTGCCAACCTTTGCTGCAACAACTGCCATCAAGTGTTTGCAATAACTGGCAATTAGTCTTTCACATCACTGTGGAGGAATTTTGGCCCACTCTTCTTTGCAGAATTGTTTTAATTCAGCCACATTGGAGGTTTTGAGCATGAATGGACTGTTAAAGGTCATGCCATAGCATCTCAATAAGATTTAAGACCAGACGTTGTCTTGGCCACTCCAAAACCTTAATTTTGTTTTTCTTGAGCTATTCTGAAGTTGTGTTTGGGATCGTTGTCCTGCTGCATAACCCAAATGTGCCTGAGCTTGAGTTAACTAACTGATGGCCGGACATTCTCCTTCAGGATTTTCTGATAGAGTGCAGAATTCATGGTTCCATTAATTATGTCAAGTCATCCAGGTCCTGAAGCTGTAAAGCAGCCCCAACACACACCTTCCAAAAGTTCAACTGTTGTCGCATCAGTCCACAGAATGTGTTTTGCCTAAAAATTTTGGGGATAATCAAGATATTTTTGGGCAAATGTGAGATGAGCCTTTGTGTTCTTTTTGGTCAGCAATGGCTTTTGCCTTGGAACTCTCCCATGGATGCCGTTTTTGCCCAGTCTCTTTCTTATTGTTGAATCATGAACACTGACCTTAATTGAGGCGAGTGAGGCCTGCAGTTCTTTAGATGTTGTTCTGGGTGCTTTTTAACCTCCTGGATGTGTCGTTGTTGCACACTTGAAGTAATTTTGGTAGCCCGGGCACTCCTGGGAATGTTCATCACTTATGGATAATGGCACTGAACGTGGTTTGCTGGAGTCCCAAATCCTTAGAAATAGCTTTATAAGCCTTTCTAGACAGATACATGTCAACTATTTTGTTTCTCATCTGTTCTTGAATTTATTTAGATAACGACATGATGTGTTGCTCTCTAAGCATGCTACACTTCTGCTTCTGCTTCTGCTTCTTCTACTTCTTCTTCTTCTTCTTCTTTTCTTTTTAATGGCAGTTGGCAAACATGCTATACTTTGTCAGACAGGTTTTATTTAAGTGATTTCTTGATTCAGCAGGTCTGGCAGTAATCAGGCCTGGGTGTGTCTAGTGAAATTTAACTCGGCTTTCTAAAATAATGTGGTTAATCACAGTTCTTTCATAATTTAACAGGAGGGGACAATTAATTCAGCATGTTAAGGTCAGGTAGTTCTGGACAGACCCCTTCAACTCAAATTTTTCTATAGACTGATCACATCTAAAGTTTTCATTTGGGCTATATGAATTAGTGTGAATTTAATTTTACAATTTCAGTTAGGCCAGTTGAAAGATTTAGATGTAACCAGTCACTATAAAATTGAATTACATTTTTTACAGTGTGAAATCATCATTACAAAACTGCATTTTGTTTTTACTTTATCTTTATGTAATATTAAAAATAAATATTAAAATCTTTTAAGTGTGATGAATGGCTCTCCCCGCCTGAGAGAGGAGGTCCCTCCTGATTGCAAAAAGCCATCGAGGAGAGACACAAAGATCCGAGAACCATACTCGGGCCAGCTAGAGCAGGCCGTTCTTTATAGTACTGTATGCAATACAGATTGTTTCAAAGCAGATTCAAATTAGTAAACAGGAAAATAAAAGTGAACATTCTGAAAGTAAAATTCATCAATTATAAAACGAGTTCAATTTCAACTGTAAAGCAACATACAGGAGACAATAGTGTTGTTATTTGGCTGAGTTTAGTTCAGTTTGTTACACTTCAGTTTAGTGTCTCAATATTGCAAAGTTAGTTTCGCTATCTAGCTGAGTTAAAATTTTGATCTCATCCATGTGAGTGAAGTTAAATTGATAATATTTCTGATAATATTAATAATCAGTGTTTATTAATCTGTTTCATAACTACTGAATCTTTTAAAGTATGGTGATGTTAGCTTGGAAAATAAATATTATTTGCCATTTTAAATAAAGTACTCTGAAATGTTCTGGCATTCGAATGAGTCACAAATTGTTTTTTTTTTCAGAATGCAGACATCTGTTTGATTTGTTAATTGCTTTGCATTGTGGGATATAGTAGTCTGTGTACACAATATATGTACAGTATATACATGCTACTGAAATATACTATTAGAAATATAGCTGCTCTTTATACTTTTTAATGAAAAGTTCCTTTATTTGCTTTTATTGTCTTAAGTATCTGTTAAAAAGAACACTTAATATGTAGAATCCTATATTTTCCTCCTGAGATTCAAAATTACCTAAGTGTTATGCTGTATGCCTGTGACCTGTTTTATCCAAAATGGCATTTGAGAAACATCACATTTCCTGTCATTGAATGTCAAGCATGTGCTTAAATGTCATAGTTTCTTAGTATAGAGGAGGCATTAGAATGAGTTTTCTTTTATCTCACGTGTGTATTGAAGTATGGCAGTGGATTTCAGACGTGGCAGGCCAATGACATTGAAAAAATTTAGTAAGATTCACTTTTTTTGTGAAGTGAATTGCTTGTGATGCATGACTGCATGTTTAATCATTATGTAATAATGGTGAATAAGGGCATCCTGTATCAATCGCATTGTATTGCCTCCCTATGCTCACATACTGCAATTTAATTTAGCCATTTAATTTAATTCTCAATAAAACTTTTTTTATTATTATATTTTAATGTTTCTGTTGTCAGACAACAGAATGAATATTACAATGACTGAAACGCGGTCCATTAAGACTACATAACCAGCTCTCAAATATTAATCTGCACTAATGCACATCAGAATGGCATCTACGCTAATATTTGTCTGTTTCTCTCTTATTCCGAGGTCACCGTAGCCACCAGATCCAGTCTGAATCCAGATCAGAGGGTCACTGCAGTCACCCGGATCCAGTACGTATCCAGACCAGATGGTGGATCAGCACCTAGAAAGGACCTCTACATCCCTGAAAGACAGCGGAGACCAGGACAACTAGAGCCCCAGATACAGATCCCCTGTAAAGACCTTGTCTCAGAGGACCACCAGGACAAGACCACAGGAAACAGATGATTCTTCTGCACAATCTGACTTTGCTGCAGCCTGGAATTGAACTACTGGTTTCATCTGGTCAGAGGAGAACTGACCCCCTACTGTGCCTGGTTTCTCCCAAGGTTTTTTCTCCATTCTGTCACCGATGGAGTTTCAGTTCCTTGCCGCTGTCGCCTCTGGCTTGCTTAGTTGGGGTCACTTCATCTACAGCGATATTGTTGACTTGATTGCAAATAAATGCACAGACACTATTTAAACTGAACAGAGATGACATAACTGAATATAATGATGAACTGTTTTTAACTATCATTTTACATTATTGACACACTGTTTTCCTAATGAATGTTGTTCAGTTGCTTTGACGCAATGTATTTTGTTTAAAGTCAGTGGTTGTGCTGTGACTGATGTCGGCTATACTTGTTTGTAAAATAGAGTTAGAAGCAACAGAAAATCTTTGTTTTTTGTTTTTTACTGAAAGTGCTGTTCCTCTCTGCGCTCGCTGAACACAGCAGATGAATAGAGAGAAGCTCGCGCTGGGAAAGAGAGACCTTGCGCTCTAGCGGCAGCACCAGATAGTCTCATAGACTAAATAATGATTGTCCAAAAAGTTGCTAGATTTGTCGCTAGTCCCTTTTTTGGATAAAAGGCGCTAAATCTAGCGACAAAGTCGCCAAGTTAGCAACTCCACTGCCCAGCGGACCGGCTTCAACCGTCTCGCAAGTGTTGATAGGCTATAACTCTTGAGGTGTAACCAATCAGATAGCACCTTGGCCGGACATTGAGGAAGTCTGCAGAGTGATGAATACAGAGAGGCTGCGCGCCAGCCAAAGTAGCGCATTTTAAAATAAAATTGACTTTAATCAAACCACGGATCCGTGATAAGTTTTGTGAACCGTCTCACCAATAGTGTAGTAGCACTGATCACTTTGAGGGGGGGATAAATTTATCTTATATATTATATATATTAAATTTATAAAAATAATTAAGCAGAGGCAGGGATACATTGACCAGAAAGGGGGAAATCTCCCCCGGCAAATGGCACCCTGGACGTTTGTTTCATGCTCTAGTGTTCCAGGTGGTTGCTTAGGTGTTCTGGGTGGTTGCATACTGTAGGTGTTCTGGGTGTTTTGGCTGGTTGCTGAGGTGTTCTGGAATGTTTCAGATGGTTGCTGAGGTATTCTGGGTGGTTGCTGAGGTGTTCTGGGGTGTTTCGGGTGGTTGCTGAGGTGTTCTGGGGTGTTTTGGGTTGTTTCTGAGGTGTTTCAGTTGTTGTTCAGATGTTTCGGGTGGTTGCTGGGGTGTTTTGGGTGGTTGCTGAGGTGTTCTGGGGTGGTTGCTAAGTTGTTTTGGGGTGTTTCAGGTGGTTGCTGAGGTGTTCTGGGGTGTTTCGGGTGGTTGCTGAGGTGTTCTGGGGTGTTTCGGGTGGTTGCTGAGGTGTTCTGGGTGGTTGTTGAGGTGTTCTGGGGTGTTTCGGGTGGTTGCTGAGGTATTCTGGGGTGTTTCGGGTGGTTACTAAGGTGTTTCGGGTGGTTGTTTGGGTGTTCTGGGTGGTTGCTGAGGTGTTCTGGGTGGTTTCTGGAGTGTTTGGGGGGGGTTGCTGAGGTGTTCTGGGGTGTTCTAGGTGGTTGCTGAGGTTTTTGGGGTATTTTGGGTGGTTGCTGGGGTGTTCTGGGGTGTTTCGGGTGGTTGCTCAGTTGTTCTGGGATGTTTCGGGTGGTTGCTGAGGTGTTCTGGGGTGTTTTGGGTGGTTGCTCAGTTGTTCTGGGTAGTTTCAGGTGGTTGTTGAGGTGTTTTGGGTGGTTGCTGGGGTTTTCTGGGGGCTTTCAGGTGGTTGTTGAGGTGTTTTGGGTGGTTGCTCAGTTGTTCTGGGGTGTTTCTGGGTGTTTTTTGATGTGTTTTGGGTGGTTGCTGGGGTTTTCTTGGGTGGTTGCTGTGGTGTTCTGGGCTGTTTCGGGTGGTTGCTGATGTGTTTTGGGTGGTTGATGAGGTGTTCTGGGGTGTTTCGGGTGGTTGAAATGAGGTGGGTTTGGCAGATGCAGATCTAAAAAACAAAAAGGTGGGAAACTCTAACAGAAAGAACCATTACCATCAACATAAAATGGTTCTTCAGGCCACAATTGTTACTTCATGGAAAGACCCTTAAAAGAGGTTTTTTATTTATTTGTTAATTTTTTTTTATTTGAGTGTAGATATTGTATTATTCGCCAAGTGCAATCACTTTAAAGTAATAGCAAACTTCTTTTCAACAAGCCTCATGATTTGACGGCTCATTCATGTCTGTGATAGAAAAGCTTTGCAAGTTATGCACTTAAGTATAATACTTAAGGTTGAGGTTTGGAGGATAATGGAAACTATGCTTTTTTGCCTATTGAATACACAATGACTGAACTAATCTCAATAGAGCTGTGATCTAGTGGTCCGGGTTGAATCTGGTGTGCAATATATTTAATTGTCTCTCTCACTTGTAATTAATTTCCTGTCAATCTGTTTAAGTCACGTAAAAGCCTGAAGCAAAATAACATTAGAGAAGAAAAGTTCTCAAATGCTTATGCATTCATGAGGTGAGCTGTCCTTTAACGGACACACCGCAACAGCAATTTAACCCAAAGACCAGAAACGTGTTCTGACCAGAGCTTTATCTTTGCTGCATGGATAGTTGAAAATCAAATGGCACGCTGCCCTGTTATTTGTCAGTGGATTTGTTAACACTGACAAGCACAACCTTTTATTGATACATCCACGAGGACAACTGCTGAGCAAGACTTGTTATAACCTTTGGAAATACCAGACAGACCATCATATTTTCCGCTAACAGCATTTTTGGGTAGTACCGAAATCCTCCTTTTTGGGCTCACAAAGGGTACTGCTTTCTTCAGCAAATAACCATTTCAAGGAGATAAGTGAGTTAATAATTGATTACATCATTTTAGGATCTTTAGGATCTTTTTTCCCTCTTTATGTTAGTTCTGTTCTATAGGCTCTTTATATGGGTTTGCTTTGGCCCCATTCAGCAGCACGGTGATGATAAATCTGAACAAAGCTGTCTGTGTTTCAAGATTCTGCACATTTTATTTGAAAACAAAATGAGCACGCTTTGTTTACCTGCATAGCTTCCTCAACATTGTACTAAAGCATTCTTTTGAAAACAGGCATGCCGTGTATACACAAGGGATGAGGAGCTTGCTGGTTATTGCATCATATCCACAGCTGACGTGGAGATTGCTCTCCAAAAGTTCTTGATTTACAGTAGCCACCATAACATGTCAGTCTCTTCTCAGGAGGATCAGTGACAACGCTTCAGGCATTATGTAGGCCATCACAATGATTTTCATGATTTATCCAGTCATCCAAATTACTGGATTACTGGGCCCGTTCAATATTGTAATTGAGCACAACTAGATATATGTATGTTCACTATAAAAATACAAAATTATTTTGTAATTTTGTAATAGTTTTTTTTTTCCCTAGTCCGTTAAATGACATCAGTGAAATGTCTGTTTTTCTGTCATGTTTTTCCATGCAAGACTACAACAAATCCATTCAAATAATCTTTCAATTTAACGTAATGAAAATGTTTTCATTATAGGGATAGTTCTAAAAAAAAAATAATAATAATAAAAATAAAAATAAATTCATAATTTACTCACCCTCGTCTTTTTTTTATTATTATAAAATGGAATTCAATGATAACCAAAATCGTTCAGTTATATCAGCATTTCTTTAGAATTTCTTCTTTTGTGTTCTGTAAAAGGAAAGCCATACAGTTCTGGAACAATATGAGTGTGTATAAATTGATAACAGATTTTTTATTTGTTTATTTTTTGGATGAACTATCCATTTTATTTAATTAAGCTCATTGTGTTTCTTTATTGAATGAAAGTGGTAGGTAGTGATTTATCTTTAAAATCACTGAAGCATATGCTTGACTGATACACAACCGAGTAAATGAGATGCAAATACTACGCTGATGTATTTGCATGTGTTGCATTTACAGAAAAGCTTTTTCCATCTGATCTTCACACATAAGACGTCTTTGTTGTGCACAAAAAAGGAACAATCCCCCCATTCGCAGACTTGGCTCAAGTTGACATTTCTTCTGTTCCTAAATCAGATTTCATGTAAAGTAGAAACAAAACACACTGCAAGAATGGAAACACTATACATAATTCAGCAGTGTGTGTGTGTGTGTGTGTGTTTGGAGGAAAATGCGGTTGCTTTGAAAGGCATTTATCAATTCACTCACAACTACTTCAGCTGTGCATCAAGGGAGCTTAATTTGTACCGTGCTGCTGATGTGCTGGTGAACTGATTCAATTCTCGCCGGGACTCCACAGTCCCTGCCCATGTCCTCCTTGACCTTCCCATCAGTCTGTTGGAGCAAGGTAGGCACAGGAACAGAGGCGCCTGGTGTCTGCATTTGGACTTTTGTATTCAAAGCGTGTACTGTGGAAACGCTGGGACAGCGAAAACACAACGTGTTGAGAAAAACAAAAGTGTTGAGGTTCACGACTCTTTTATTTGTATTAGTTTTTCTCACGGTTTGGCTTAGTTTAGCTCCAAACATTCACTGGATGTGTCTATACTAAGCCAGATTCAAACAGAATATGTTGATTAATAAAGTTACATTCACACACAGTTGGTTATTTATGGGAGTGAAGACCATATCCTAAAACCTAATTTACATATGTAGATTTTAGGACTCACAGCCTTATTCAAAGCAACCCTCTTCTTTTTGAACTGAATTGTACAGGATGACTATAATTATATATAATTCCTTACATTTATATTGTGCTTTTCTAAGCACTCAAAGCATTTTACATTGTCAGGGGGTATCTCCTCATCCATTACCAGTTGTCTGTCACGTACATAGTATTATGATTGGATAAAAGAGACACTTTTGACGTGTGTGTTGTATAGTGATAGGCGCTTTTGAAACACTGCATTTTGAAGCTTCAGACCTTGGTGAATCAGTTGTTTTGAACCAGTGAGTCATGCAATTTGAGCAAATGAGTCTGCTTTGAGTCAGCTGTTTTGAAACTTTTTGAAATTTCCACAGACCTTAAAATAACATGTTATACATGTTCTTCATGTTTAATGGTAGTAGATATTTGTTATTTGTATTTAATACACTTTCTATAAAACATTTGCAATTGGATTGTAAAAGGTGGTTTTATCCATGTTTGGAATGAGGTAAAAATTCCAGATGTAAAATGACATTTTAAGAAGTCATGTTTTCTGAGAAATTTATCAAAATGAAGTGAATTTGCAGTAAAAAGGCCAAATATCTGCAAAGTCGGATGAGCCCACATTGACATGTATATTCTAGTTTTAATCATGAACTCACTTAATTGTGTTCAGTTTCTCAATAAAACGACTTAATTTCTTCATTTTGCATTTCAAGTAAATGTGTCATGATTTAAGAATGTTTAATCATTGATTTTTAAGAATGTTAGACTTTCTGCTCTAATTTAAGTCCTTTTAGGGCCTTAATTTGTGGAAGGGCAAATTAAGACTTTTTTAAGACCTACAGAAACCCTGATTTACATGTTTTTTCATGTGTACTGTAGTTTTGGTAGGGATGACCAGACTTACCTTTCTTCTGGCTTTTGTTGTCCTGTCCCTGACTGGAGCTGTCATCGTTTTACAGTACATTTAAAACCGGCTGCTGGTTTACAGAGCAATCGTACCGGAATAAGGTATGGATCTGTTCTACAGTCTTTGAAATATTACATTCACTTTACTTAAATACAAAGCATGGCATCCAGCCCCAATCTGTCCTGTAAATGTCTCACTTTTTGAGCTCTGTCTGGTGACATCTTATATCAAAATGTGATCAAAGGTGATCAAAAATGTTTTTATTTTATAACTAGCCATTTTTGTTTGCTGTCCTGCATACAACATTGAAGTTTCAGTATGATTTCAATTAACAGATCTCATAAGGTTGAAGCTCTTGAGGGAATCTCATCTTGAAGCGTTAATCCTGTATTATGATTATAATCAAAGATGAGAGCTTGTGTCCCATATATTTAACCTGTGCTGTAGTCTTTAGTCTGTCATTATGCTTATGTACTGCGGCAGGCTGTAATCGCCTTTTCACTTCCCTCCTCCCTCATCAACAGCATCTGCTTGAATGGATACTTAATCTGCACACCCCATCCGGCCTCCCGCGTCACACAGAAAGTGTTCTGTAGCAATGTTCTGGGGAGTGGAAGTGGAATTAGGTGAGAAACACACCAGATGACATCACTTCCTGCTAGCTCTGTTGTCACTGCCAAAATGCATGATGGGAAATTTCAGTGATGGTGTTTTTTTTATCACATATATTCACACATTTACCAGGTCTGTCTACTTTATGCATTATGTATTTTTATTAGTGGTGGGCCGTTATCGGCGTTAACGTGCTGGGTTAACGTGAGACTCTTATTGGGCGAGCAAAAATAATATCTCCGTTAATCTATTGTCAAAGTTGGGCTGAAATTTCGTGTCTTCATGGAGAGCGCAGGTCATGGTTGCTTAACAACGGCAGACGCCTCAGAAGCGCAAGTGCCCAAGCGCTTTGGAAAGAAGGAGAAAGTGGCGCCTTGCGTTTTCATCGCGTTTTTAGGCGCGATATGTGAACGGACCCTCTCTGTCTGCAGTGCGTATGCAGTCCGTTTGCGTCACGTGTGTGGTGCAGAAGCTTTCACACAGGACGCGTTTGCAGTCCGCTACACGGTACGGTACGTGAATGATCGCTGCACTGCTGCAGACGCAACGCTACTGGAACGCACTGACGGACCGCAACCGCGTGAACGCTGGAATCTGTTAACATTGGTGCTTATAAAAATATGCAATGCATACGCACTGCAGACGGATTATGTGTGAAACAGACGTAAGGTTGTTTGCACATTGTGCAATGTGGAATTAGTTTACATCTTTTTCAAGCAGTTTGTGATACATTTTGTAAACAGGAGATGAGCCCCTGGTCTAATGCACCACCTAGCTTGATAAACCCCTTCTCAAAGACTTCCTTTTAGTCATTATTTTATTTGGACAGCACAGAATGCCAACGGCAGAATTCAATTGAGCCATTTTAATCTAGATTAATTCCAAGATTACAGTGAGATTAATCTAGATTAAAAAAATTAATCTATGCCCACCAGTAATTTTTATATGTCCCAATATAATTTCTTTAAGAAAAAATGTATGCAAAAGAGATAATGTTCCTGTATCTCAATCAGTGAATATTCTTAAAACTTTGTTTTAAGAATTTTTATTTTTGTTTATTATATGGATCTATGAAATACTCTGATTGGCATTATACTGTAAAATATTTGTATATAATTATTTCATTGACACTTGTCCTTGGCAGCAGCTTTGGGAAGATGACATCTCAAATAATCAGTCAAAGGAATTTATTTATCTTATATATAGTTTATTAGTTTATTAGGCTTCTTATGCTTTCTTGAATTCTGGATTCAGATTGGCCAACTTTGGCATTCTGCATTTAATTTATATATATGTGTATATATATATATATATATATATATATATATATATATATATATATATATATATATATTACAGACCAAAGTTTGGACACAACTTCTCATTCAAAGAGTTTTTCTTTATTTTCATGACTATGAAAATTGTAGAGTCACACTGAAGGCATCAAGGGCTATTTGAGCAAGAAGGAGAGTGATGGGGTGCTGCGCTCACCGGACCTAAACCAAATCGAGATGGTTTAGGGGTGAGCTGGACCGCAGACAGAAGGCAAAAGGGCCAACAAGTGCTAAGCATCTCTCGGGGAACTCCTTCAAGACTGTTGGAAGACCATTTCAGGTGACTACCTCTTGAAGCTCATCAAGAGAATGCCAAGAGTGTGCAAAGCAGTAATCAAAGGAAAAGCTGGCTACTTTGAAGAACCTACAATATGACATATTTTCAGTTGTTTCACACTTTTTTGTTATGTATATAATTCCATATATAATTCCACATGTGTTAATTCATAGTTTTGATGCCTCAGTGTGAATCTACAATTTTCATAGTCATGAAAATAAAGAAAACTCTTTGAATGAGAAGTTGTGTCCAAATTTTTGCTTATTTTGCAAATTTTTATATATATATATATATTTATATGTTTATATGTTATGTTATATGTTTATTTATTTTTTGTTTATTATATAGTTCTCTGGAATTCTGAATTCTGATTGGTCAAACTTGCCATTATGCATAAAAAATAACTTGAAGTAAACAATATAGTAACCAAAGGCATATTATGAAATCAGATCATTAAACTTCATCAGTGAAGAAAATTTATTTTTTATCAATTATATTTTTGCCTATTTTGGAATATTTGATTCCGATAGGTCAGGTGCAAGCAACATAATTTAATACAATTATATATATGATCACTGTCTCAGCCAGCTGGTTTCCCACAGAGCTGTGTTCATTTGTTCTCTCAGCTACCACTTCAAAGTCTCCTTATTCTCACATAATAGAATAATCTCAACTCAGATCAATATTTAATGTCCATTTATTTATTTTTTTGCTAAGTAGTTGTGTAATAAGTGGGATAATGTGCAGTCAGATGGTCATTATGGCAAAATAAGCCTTTTCAGGGTGATAGTTTGCTTCACGGCGGGGTCCTGATCGCCCTGTCGGGTTTATTTTGCAGTAATGACCTGCTGATGGCACGTTATCTGTTATTTAGCCTTATTGTCCTCTTCAAGAAATCATATCAGCACACAGCTCCAAATATATAATACATAGAGACATGGCAACACATGTGAACATGCCATAAATTACCCCCAATGCACACATAAACAAAGACAAATGCTTCTGCTTCATGCTTTGTTCTGGTAGACTGAAAATGAACATTATGAATGAATGGGGTATGATCGCGTTTGGCACCTCTCTCTCTTATTTTGTTCTTGGTTTTTTCGACTTTGGTCATCATCCAATTGAAAGCCTGGGGAGAGTGCGAGGAAAGACATTATTCAATTCCTCTTTGTGCATAACACATTAGCATAATGATTATAGCTCATTTTCAATCACACAGTCAAAACATAAAGCATCGTTTTGGCAGCCAATGAAAATGTGCTCAGAACAAACCAAAACACAAGAATCTGCTTTCCTTTGGGCTCATGTTTATTCTCCTTGCTTTAACTTCAGGTCGCTTCCATTGGCATCAGTCATACTTGGGGAACCAACATAGATCTAGACATTATCATAACCTTAATATTGTTGAAAGAGGTGAAGCTTTATATTTCACTTGACTCGAGATAACCTCGCCTTTAGCTAGTCTCTCCCGCTGTGGTTATGCATATGCCGGCATTCTTCGCTCTCATACATCATGCATTAGGTGCCTTAGCAGCAAGGTTAGATGGGAGAGAGGTGGATGAATCTCATGTCATTATAGTGGAAATTAAATTTAATGGTTTAAACCGCAGTAGGTTTAACCTGTCAAATATTACTGTGAAAGAGTTAATACATTACTATTGAACGTGGCAATGCTGTTTTTAGAGCTGTTCATTTGAAATGTTCATTTAGTGTCATTATTTATCTGAAAAAGGTTGATTTAAACAGCTCAGTTGCTTTGAATATGATGTGCAGATTTTGTATCGCCAATATGAATTCTCAATCGAAATGGAAAACCAATGTCTAATGAATTAAATAATGAGTCAAATACATAGTGCACAACTAGAATTATCAAAACCATCACTGTTTTCAACCATTTATTATCGCAGTCAACACTATTTGTACACATTTTTTTTCTTTTGTTTGGAAAGCACTTAAATAGCTTCTTTACAAAAAAAAAAATTTAAAATAAAATCTTTATTTTTGGTCTGACAACTGTTTATGAATCCTCTTGTTGTTGAACATCAGCCTGAACTCAACGGTAATTCATACATATTTTACAAGGTGGCTAAAATTATTATAATTATTGGAACTTTTTTCAGAAGCAAGTGACTAAGTTTAAAACTCAGAAACAGACAGATGTTTATCCGTAAATGAAGACAAGACTATAAAGAGATTTTTTTTTGAGAAAGGTGCTTAATTAATGAATAAATAAAACAAGATTTTATACTAATAAAGGTAAAGCCATGCACCCTCTTTTTATTAATCAAAGCTCAACAAGTATAAAATATACAAGTGAAAAATGTTCACTTTACAGTCAGTATCATTAACTTGTTTCTCTTCATTTATTGATTTAAATTTTGTGATTATTGTGATTATTGTGTTTAGTCTTAAGAAATCCACACAGAACAAAAGATCAAGCTTAATATGAAGTCAGTCAGTGTGTACATTGAAAATTAACTCTGTTTAAAAAAAATCTATTAATAGATTTTAAAATATTAATATTGAAATAAAATATTTACATGTAATAACATTTAACAATGTATACTTTTTACTTGCATAAAATTGTGTATGCTTTAGAGAGTGTAAATAGGATGATGTATTATTATTATTATTATCATTATTATTATTTTACTTTTTCTACACAGAACAATGTGTAAGGACCCCACTTTATGTGCACATTCCTACATATGTTAATGAGATCACATTGCATCATTAGACAGTGGTTGTTGGTCTTGTTGATGTCGTTGCATTCAGATTAAAAATAAATCGAGGATGTGAGAGGTGTTGGCCAGGAAGCTTTTTTTTTCAAGTGTCCTTTCTCTAGAGAGAGAACTATCACTCCATTCTCACATCATTACAGACTGAGATGGTTTTTCATCTTAAATTCATTCTCATGAGACTAAATGTGTGCAAGTGAGATGCTAGTTTTCCTACAGTATGGCATTTGTGCTCTCACACCTGATAGTTTCTAACATTTAGGGGGTCCAGATTGGAAAGTTTGGTAATGGTATTTTTTATTATTTCCTAGGCTATGCTACATTATTATCATGAGCAGTCAGTTTACATAATCCAGACATTAACATAATAAAAAGTGTGTTTTCTTAGAAAATCTGTGCACTTGGAAGCTAAATGCAGGAATTAAAAAAAAAAGTTAAGTATTAAAGGGATGCTTTGAGCCCTTTAAATCCATGTCGTGCAAACAGGATACAGCAAAGCCCAAGAACATTGCCAATATTTTGTAAGATGTATGTTATTATAACTATGTGTTTGTGTGGGTTTCAGTCACAGCTGAAACAACCTTAAAGTTGCTGTATGTAGGATTGACACTGAGTGATTAAACAAGATATTGCAGTCCAAATTCTAAATATTGAAGAGGGATTTTTTAATCGCGGCCCCTCCTCCTCACACACGGGTTGCCAGATTGACGACACCCAACAGGAACGAGCATACCTGACAATGAATTAAATTAAATATGCTGTGTTTTCCACCAACTGGCAACCCGGGGTGTCGAAATACAACTGGTTAAACTGGCAGTGGGCAGTTCTGGCCCAGAAAACACATTTTCAAAGGATTATAATTGACTGTAGCATTGTTTTTTAGATGAACAAGTATGATAAATTAGCATGTTTCTTAAATATCTGCAAACATATTATGGTATTTATATGCTTTAGTAGAGTCAAAAACTTACATACAGCACCTTTAAAAAAAGTCTGTGTGACACTTAAACATTTGTTGTCCTATAAATTCAGCGCCAGTTCAAACTATATACATAGTACAATGTGCATATCATTCATAGTTTCATTCAATAATGCTCTGTGTGTGTGTGTGTGTGTGTGTGTGTGTGTGTGTGGTGGTAAAATCCCTTGCTTACTACGTATATAGATTCTGTTTTCTTTTTGTTGTGTGGTCATGAGCGGTTTCCACAGATGCACATTTTTTGTCATGCATTCCACAGTCCCAGTCAGTGATGATAACAGTTGTGTCCTGATATTAGACGTCTGTGAAGAGTGCTAAACATTTAAACAGCAGAGAGCACAGCTAGGCTCCCTGCTGGAGTCTTCCACATAATGGGGCGGGAACATAATGAAGAAACCTTGCAATGTGAATATTTAGGGATACAGTGGTTGAACACATATGAACAGTCAGGAAATTACATATTTCCCCCTAAAATCAAAAGAAAGAAACAAGAATTTATATTAAAGAGCAGGTCATACTGGTTTTCGAAAAAGATCTCTTTGCAGTTTATAAGTTAGCTATTCTTCAATGTAAACAGTCTGCAAAGTTATTAATCAAAAAAGTGCATGATGAATAAAGATATTGTCCCTCAAAAGAAAGAGTCGACTCAGAATCACCTTAACGAGTCATTATATTTTCGAATCTTCTGCCTGTATACGTACTCAAATCTTGCCTTTTATCTTCATTATCTTCTTTATTTGGATCAACAAGCATCTCCGAACCACAACTTGTAAGTATGATTGATATGTTATATGTACATTTTCAATTGAGTGCTCAAAATATCTAGTTTTTTTTTATTTATTTTTTTTAAATATGTGATGCATACTTAGGTTTCCGGATAAAGCACAATATTATTGTTTTACTGAAGTAGTTCTGATAATTCGCTGTGAACCCACTATTTCCGTCGTTTTTCTAATTACTTTGTTTAATAATAAAGAATGTAGTGTAGCGCAAAGACTTTATAATCATTATGAAAGTGCTGTTCATGTTGGGTAAATGCAGAGAGTCAAAGATCCAGTAGAGAGAGACAAGTTAGTTAGACTAGTGCGCATGTGATACAGCTGTTCTGCGTTTTAAATTAAGGTTAAGACATGGAGCGTCTTTTGTCTTTCGTTCTTCAGACACTGAAGTAGACATATTTCGGTTTCGAACTGTATTGTTTCATCAGCACCGTCTAACTTATCCACCACTATTGTTTTGTTAAATGTTTACAGTTTAGCAGCTAAAATTTAGCTGTGGGCACAATTCAATTTCATAAACGTTAAACAAAATGTTTTTAATACATTATATTAAGAACTGATTAGAGCACTATATTATTTTATGTAAATATGCATGCTAGGGTTGCCAGGTTGTCATAACAAAACCTGCCCAATTGCTACTCAAAACTAGCCAAAACATGTTTCATGGGTGGTGCCCCTTAAAAAAAATACATTCTGGGGTGTAAAATATACTATTTCAGTCAGGGTCCTCTGGTAAATTCGCATTCCATTGTATAAATATGATGTTATTGGGGTCACTACAACCCGCAACATCAAAAACAACCATGGACTTGGCAACACAGATGGTAGCACGCACTTGCTCAAGTGCTCAAGTGGTTGACATTTAACTTTTATAAAGTATACCTCTTTGATGTTTTTTTTTTTGTTTTTTTTGGATAATCATCCCTTTTCACATTGCCTGAAAAACCACCTCATGCATTTCCATTAGGTGTATTTTCAATTCACAATTTCCATTTGCACAATTTGAAGGGTAATGGAAACGCGCCAACCAAAGTAATGGCTAATAAAAAATATAACCATGAATTATTTAATTGTGAATTCATAATGTCAAAATGGCAAATTTGTAAAATGCATAGATTTATTACAAAATATAAATATATTTCTTTCTTTTTTTTTGGATTTTTGGGGGAAATGAGACCCTGACAATTCTTTATGATGTTCACCCGTGTGTGCATGTGATCATTGTGTGTGTATGCGCTTGTGGCCTTTCAGATGAAGGACCAGTGTAGCCCCAGAGCGAGGATGATGATGATGAAGCTGGCCATGGAAAAAGAAGCATCTGACGAAGATTTGTTCTGGGTGATGGGTGAGTCGATGAAGGAGACCTTCACTGGTTTTTTGGATACATCAGCTTCTGTGAGAGCTGAAAAAGAGAGAAGGAGAGAGATAATGAGAGAGAGCAACAACAGTGCAGTCACATGTCTGACATGGCGTCTCATTGTTGTGGCAACAGTTCCTCATCAGGAAGTGAAATAGACAGCCAATCAGATATAAATCTGAGAAATGGAGTTATTATTGCTGTGTATGTGTGTGTGTGTGTGTGTGTGTGTGACAAGACTGTATTTTTATTTCACATTAAAAAACCTCCCCTCCTCCCTTTACCCAGAATTCCTGTGGGCTGCTGACTGCAGCACTCCTTCACCTGATCTTGTCTCAATGAAATGTTTTGTAGCTCTGTAATATCTCTTTTCTTTAGCCCTGTCTTCCATGCCCTTTACATTCATCTCTCTCTTTATCATTAATCTCCGTCTTTCTTTCCCTTGTTTTAACCCTTTTAAAGCCCCTGTGTTCCCTCTCTCTATAGAGCGGTTCAGTTATGATGGCAATTTGTAGGCCAAGCCAGAGGCTAATTCGCCACGGGTTCCCTCATGAATTCAATGGGTTTTTTAGAAAAAGCGGTTACGATTTATGGGCAAACAAGCTCTGTGGCTACATTTACTTGAAGAAACTTTCACATTTTGTTCTCCAACATAAATTAAACACAGTCAAACCTCAAAAGTGAATTTGGAAGTTGCTAAGTAACTTGAGTGGCTTTTTCTAAACTCAAGTCTTATATCTTAACATGTGAGGGTTTTCACTTTAATCCTACTTAATCACATGACCACAGGAGGCTATCTAGGGTATCTTGGACCAAAAGAGGAGTTTCTGGCATCGAAAACACAACTTGCTATTAAAAGCCCTCGTTATCCACACACTAAAGCGAATAAACGCTCCTGTCAAACTTTCCGCCCATTCGGCAGTGACATCCTACTGACTAATATCCCGGCTCTCAGGCAGTCTCACGACTCCTTAAGCATCAGATTCTGCTGCCTAATGCGTTTGTTGTTACGCAGAACAATGGACAATGAGCAGCCTGTCCTTGGTGAGAATAAAGGTGATTGTTCTGGCGGAGGAGAAGGCCTTGCGTGTTTTGTGAGGTGTGGATGGCACTGATGGCTTGTCGACTCTAAAACAATAGAGAATGACTCTATGGTGCTTAAGGCGTAAGACTTTCCATACACTCGTAAGTGTGCCCAGAAGACATTTGCAGACTATTTTCACATTTTCTGCTCTGATTAAATGGGACATTCTGCAGATTTTAACCACGGTAAAAAGAGTTACACAAAACTAAAAGTAGTACACTTTTATCAAAAGCTGCAAGCACATCGAATGAACAAAATAAGGGGGTGGGGGTGCAAGGAAAGCATAGATCCAAAATTAACATGTTGAATTATCACCAATGAATATTTAAAAAATACCATTATTAACATTAATAGGCTTAAACTTCAAATGATCAAGGATTTTTGCTTTATTCGCAATATAATATAATATAATTTAATATAATATAATATAATATAATATAATATAATATAATATAATATAATATAATATAATATAATATAATATAATATAATATAATATAATATATTTTACAATTCAAAATCAAGTCTGATACCAAGATAACAAATATAATTTTCTAATAAACATTAAATAAAAATAAATAAAAGATAACATTAAATAGGCTGTATTCTTATAATATAAGATATTTATTCATATTAAAAGTATTACAATAATTAAATTCAATACATGATCACAAATAACAATCCAGACACTGCTAATAAATTGAATAATTATTGATTTCTGAGGACAGCATGTTTAATTATATTAAAAATAAAATGTACAGCATTAAATACTCTGTAATAAATTATATAATATACATTTCAACTATTATATATTATATACTAAAATATATTATTACATTTAAATTCAGTCTCATACAAGATCCCCGGTATCAACACCAATAGAGGTACTGCTAATACTGAACATAGTTTTTTATGACTATTAAATAACACAAATAATATTATAATCATTAAAAAAGTCCCTAATGTAATATAATATAACGTGAACATTCGAACACACATATAAATTTGTCTTATCTCTCACATTTCTCTCTCATCCTGCACATCATCTGGTCTCATCTTCTTCCTCTCTAATGAGGAAATCATTCAATGAATTCAAAACCACTTCATCCATGCCAGCAAACATATTTGTTAATTTTACATTTATTTTATGCAGACTTTGCCCGCTCTGAAATAAAGAACCCAAACAGTAACGCTCTATATGTGGGATGGAAAACAACGCTCATGCCAAAAACAGCCATGATCTCATTAGCAGCCACAGGACCAAGAACAAAATCAGCCTGTGTCACAACCCTCTTTCATGCTAATAAAGTTATCAGCTCACAATCATCACCCTGGCATGCTCAAGAACAGCAATGATGTCTGAGAGCATAATTGCCATCATCCACAGTGATTATGGGCTGAATCATCTTCTCTGACATTTCTCAAACGTTCTCCAAGTAGACCTGTGTGCTCTCTAATAGTCAAGTTTATTTTTCTCGTTCACAGGTTTCATGCTGTGCACCCAAAAGCTGTCAGGGATCGTTCTATCTGTGAGAAATTTAGTTGTGTCGGTGTGTGTGTGTGTTTGTGAATGTTTGTCTCTGTCGAGGGTATGTGAGAGAGAAAGAGGGTGTTGGGTAAGACTTGCCAATTAGTCACCAATTAACAGAGAACCCCCACAAAATCTCAACAAAGACTTCAAGACAGATTTTAAGATATATTTTAAGAAAGAGTATTTCACAGTTTTGAAAGAAGTTACTGAGTGTTTTATTAGTAGCTTACAGTGTTGCTTGTATTAAATAAATGTTAATAATAAAAGTATCATGGCTGTAGTTTAACTAAAATAAATGACAGTATCTTTATTTAAGAGGACATGATATCAAATATAAAATAAATGTATTTTATTTTTTGTTTCCCTGCCATTTACATTACTGGGATATGTCACAATTAACCTTAATTCACCAATATACACAATTTAAGAAATATATAAACAAATATTTAAAAACATGCCAAACATAAACATACTAGCACACCTTTCTTTAAAAAAGAAAAGAAAAAAAGACAATGTAACCCAATTGTAATATCTGACACGCTCCAATTCATATACAATTTTATTTAAAGAGGTAAAATACCACAAAAGGAAGGATGTCTAGAAACAATACTGAGTTTAATTAATTACTCAAATTAATTGGTGAATCGGGCTTCTGAATCATTCCACTGAAATTAACAAGGGGTTCACAAAACCAAATCAGAGAGAATAGTATATTTAAGATAGATGCATTATTCTCTATGTACTTTATACACTTGCCTTCAGTGAATACAACTTTTAGTGGTGCACCAGTTCTCTGGATTGCTGTTTATCGCTGTTAATCCCACCGCACGTGTTGGACCCCTAAAATAAACACTTGTTTATCTTACAGAGCTCATAACCAGGGCACTAAAATAGCTGCACTATTTACAATTGAACCGAAATAGACCCAGATGTCTCAACAACCTGTGCAAAACAGACAGAAAAGCAAAACTGCAACTCTCTGGAGAGCGTGTCACATCGTCTGGTTTGCTCAAGTGGAAAAGCTCTCAAAGTCGACTCTAAAAGCTACAAAACACAACTGAAATCAAAACACCTGCCAGCTCTCTTTAAAAGCATTTGCGCTCCGAAGCAACCAAAGCAGCATTCAAGCCGCCCGCTATGTCATTTCATCCTTGGGTTTATTCCACCTATCAGTCTACCCTTTGGTTTATTTCTTCCATCAGTCTCTCTCTGGGTGACTTGCGAGTCCCACTGGTCACAACCTGGCTTCACTTATGAAACTCAGTAGGAAAGAATGTATTCAGATTACTATCATTTGCCATGTAACCAAAACTGCATGTGCTGCAGACTTTGCTACTTAAGCCACATTGGGAGGTGCTCATATGAAAGGAAAGCTTTCTCTTGGATTTGGTTAATGTCTCATGAAGGAGTCAAATGCATTCGTCGAAACTTGTGGATTTCATGCACAATATTCAGATTCAAGAATTACGGAGGTCACTGTTTTATATATCAGATTTAGACCCTAAATCCTCATCGATGTGACTTGCAGCCTCACTGATTGTGAAATGATTCAGAATAATGGTGTTGTGGTAGGAAAGGTGGACTGAGAGAAAGAGGGAGAGAAAAGTAGATTGGTACATTCACGACTCTGACTGGGTGGGAAGTGATCAGCAGCTAACAGGAAAGACAACCATTACCCATGCCCTTTGTTTCTCAGTGTTGCCAGTTTGGGGATTTGTCACCAAATTACAGTATACAATATGACTTTCTCATGGTGGATGTGACTTTTATTACCGTTTTGTGACAATGAGCTATTTTGGCAATATTTACATATATTTGGTCTTTGATATTTGAACATAACAAAAATGCAGGCGTTCTGTCGCTTGTAACATCTTCTCTGTTCTCCCTTAAATTCACAAGTAAACAAAGCTGAAATCACAGCACAGCTGTTGCCTTTAATTTGTGTGTAGAGTGATTTTGCTTCTTTTTAAATCTGTATTTTAGCAGTGCATAGCAGCATATTGGAATTAACTGAATATAAAAGTCTTAATGGATGGATAGCATTGTCTAACAACAGAAATCTAAAACTGTATAGATTATGCCAACTCTCTGTCTGTATTGTTATCCCTATGTGTTGTAAATTTTGTTAAATAAAGGTCACATTATAATGTTTTTCAGAGCTTTCTGTATGCTTTTATTGTTTCACCCAGACTCTGGACCCTTAAATATGATCAACTATTCTTTTAAAAATATTAATATAACATTAAAATATCAATATAACATTTTTTAAAACTATGACGCAAAGATCATGGTGTGAAATAAGCCATTTCCGTATTTATTTATCAATTCCTACACAAATTATGACTGTCTGTTGGTTCCCATTTTTATCTCAATCACCATATTTTGTAAAGCTGGCATACTTGGTTTGTGAACAGAATATTTTTTTATTCCCTATTATTCAAGCTGTAATTTTTCTAAGATATAATATATGAAAATTAGCTTTAGCAAAACAAATCATGCAGTCAATGCAAAACAAAAAAAGTATTTTATTTTTTTTTTCACACAAAACACTACAAAAATAGGACCAGTATTATTACAGTGTTTTGAAAGCATCCCTGCACTGATATTACTAATTAAAACTTTTAACTTGAACAATATTTTCCTTGCATTTCAAGCACTGCTATTTGCTTCAGGAAATGCAGATCGACTTCCAATTTGAGCTCAATTGTATGAATATTTCAAATCAGTTTTAGATTACTTTTAAGTGTTTCCTTTTAGCTAATTGGCCCCATCTCTGATTATTTCCCCGTGTCTCTGATCAGTACAGTACCGGGGCTGATGGTGCATGGTCAAGCATTTAGACGATCGATAAAACAGCCATCCCTGAAGCACCCCAATTATCACATGACATTTTAGACAGCAGCCTAAGGAGTGCCTACAAACTAGTGACCGCTGACAAAACATACTCCAAATACCCATCCAATTATATCCTGAACTGTCATAATATCTAAAATTATTAATTCAAAACACATATGAAGATAATCTATAAAACATTAAAAGAATATTTTATTTCAACATCATATATTTATGCACAGCATTTGTAGCATGCTGCCAATTAAAATAAATCAATAAATATTTACATATTTACATAGTTTGCATGTAAATAATTGTTATAATTTTGTTAATTGTTAAAAAAGCTATTTCATGCATTATAAATTGTTAATTCAGCTAGAAAAGATAATTGCAAAAAGACAACTGTTCAACTTCTTGTAGTGAAGAATTCAGGTCTAAATGCTTTAGATAAAAAAGGTCCACTTTTCTGCTTTTCAATCTTGTGAGTGTGTCTTAATTGAATGAATTTATCAGCGACAATAACAAAAGCCCCTTACAAGGAGGTGTGAAGGTGTTTTCCATCACTGACTGTCCTTACGAGCTGTAATGAGCATATTTCACACGGATTTGTTTATTCAGTTCTCAGACTGTAGCCACGGTGACCATTTAAACGGGAGGATGACCTTCTGTTGCCTGGCAATCCACCTTTACAGAGGAGCTCTGATAAAGAGCATTCAGCACAAGCATAATAAAGGCCAACGAGAGAGACAGAGTGGAGAAGAAAGACAAATGAATATAGGCTATAAAGAAGAAGAGACAGAGATAAAAACATTTCAATTTAATTATCAAAGAGTGAAGTTGTTAATTTAATGGTGCCCCGTGGATGCACTTTATGTACGGGTTTTGTACAGAATAAAGTCTGATCCCCCCTACAGCTTATTCTTAGTTATAGAAAGAGGCGATTCTTAAATCTTAAAGATAGAAATATATACAGACTACAGACTGCATTTACTTTAGTTTCGGCCTCAGACGTCACAGCCACAGGACTGTTGGCTAAACGTCTGATGCATATGGGACACAAAAGTGAAACACTTCAGGTGTGTCAAAGTCGTCATCGGATTGGTTGAATTCAACAGGATTTCCGCGAGACATGCATCGCGTTCTTTAACGTTCCGCCTGGAAACAAAGATATTGTGGTACCGACGAGTGCTTATCAGGATCAACTAAACACTGGATTTTCAAAAGTATGAAAGTAATACAAAAGTATTCGCAGCACAGAATCTTTAAAATATATCCAAGAGTTTTACACACCGGTCTGTTATTGTGGCGACATTTCCATTCAACAGAACATGACAATGAACGAAACGAACTATGATTGGTTGTCTGACATGTCGGTCAATCGGTCTCATGGGCAGGTCTTGGCCAATGAAAGCTGCCATAAATTCCAGACTTTCAGTCTGAAGGTCTGGGTACGTGAGACTATATATACTAAAACAAAACATCTTAAGATTTTATTGGCATGCAACTAATTTTGGAAAATCCAGGAACTTCTTCCTTGTACATGCTCATTACAGCTTGAGACTATCATTATTAAACACTATTTTAGCAAAACTGCATATTGATAATAAAACTATTACACTTAAGCTGTTTACAAGATGTTTTTTTTATGTTTTGAATGAAGAAATTATTGCTCACCCAAGGCTGTGATCCAAAATAAAGGACAAATAGCAGTATTGTGAAATAATTGTTTTCTATATTCATCAATTTTAAAATATAATTCATTCCTGTAATAGCAAAGCTGGATTTTTGCTCCATCAGTCAAAGATTTGGAGCTCAAGAAACATTTCTTATTATTATCAATGTTATAAAGAGTTGTGCTGCTTAATAATATGGACTATGGGAATGGTATGATATTACAGAACTGAGTCAATGTCATTTCACACAGACAGACAGATACAGAAAGCAGCTGCATAAGCTCTTCTAGATTCCAGTGAAGGATCGTGTAAGTAAACGAGAAACAAAATGACTTCTGTAAATGAATAGAGTTGCCACAGTCCTCTCCGGAGGGATGCGGTCAGAGTCAGACTGGGTCAGTGTTAGATGTAGGAGGACTAAACCGCTAGCAGAGGTCACAAAAACAACACCCACACACACAGCATTTCTGCAATCACTGAAAAAGACAGTGGTCAACTTTACACTGACCCACTTAGCGGCAAGAAAAAATACACTGTTATGCAAGTATTTCATAAATTGTATACTGAAAGTGACGAACACTCCCATTTCATTACAATCAACAAAGCTGTCTCAGCAGATTTAAACTGTTTCATGTGACGGTTTGAGCCCTGCAGTCCACTGTTTTGGACTCCACAAATACTGTAATCATTGAAGCTGTATACACTGCAAAATAGATCTCTTATTTACACTGTGTTGATTATAATGGGTGAGTTTAAGTTTTGTTATGTTGCTTGCAGGCAGTGTGTTTGGGAAAGACCATCTACCATTACTACAAAGTGACCATGACAATATACTGTAATTTCAAATTATTTACATTTCAGTTTGGTTTTAATGCTTCTCTGATTGGTCATAATGCTTATTTTCAGTTTGGGTCTGCACACATCAAACTGCTTAAATTCAGTCTTTATATATTTATAACTAGATAGTGCTGGATTCATGTGCAATGGACGAAATGTCTTCAAAGGTTACTTTCAATAAATTATAAATAGGAAGAGGGAAAAAATATAATCAACAGCAAAGGAACTTTTTCATGTTTGGTTAATTGTAATAATTATGCTATAATCATAAGGAATGCACCAATATAAACATTCTAGCTGATGATTAATAAATAGATAATACTATTTGACTAAATAAATTAAATTAAATACTTACAATTGAAATCATTTTAAATAAATTGAAGCATCACAACAATATAATTTATAGTATAAAACTTTTATATTCATTTTGAGATTTAGAGAAATCTGAACATTGAATAAAGACGTTGTATTTTACAGCAAAAGGTTTTGGATATTTTTTATTTTAAAAGAAAATAAATAAAAAAAGAACACAAAACAAAACAAAAATTTTGGGATAAGATGTTTTATTAATGAGGCATTTGATACCTAAATCTCTTCAGAATATAGACAAGAGTAAAACTAAATTGTTTAATGCATGTATGTGCTACTGAAGTGAAGATTTCTGAATCGGTGTAGGAGAAAAATACAATTTGGAGAAGATGGTTCTGCAAATAGCATGTAATAAAATGAACACTAAAATATGTATTTTGGAATGTTATCTTCCAAGTTGTCTAAAAGGAGACAAGTTATATGGATTTAAAATAGCCTAAGATCTCAAAATGGACCAGTGCATAAAAAAAAAAGAAGATTTTTTTGAAAAGAGTGCTTTGCCTTAAAAGAACGCATTTAGCATTTTGCCCATAATCAATAGCCTGACTGTGGAAGGATGTTTGTAAAATCATTATCCAAGCAAACATCAGGTAGAAAGTATAGGATATAACCAAAGATGAGTCCAGACTTTCAACAAGTGTGGGTAAAACTAATGTGCTATGTGTATATTCCTGTGTAAGTGTGGAGGAAGAATCATTGACCTGAGGTTATCTCTCCATTTAAGAGATATTAAACAGTCTGCAGGGAGCCATCTCATTAGGTTTAGCACATCATAAACACCCCAGAAAGACCTCAGGACTACAACGATGAGTTAGGAAAAATACAGCAAATGAGAAGCACTTAGGATAGTTATAGTACCTCTTCCCAAAAAGCCGCATGATTTGGGGTACCATGCCTGTAAAAGGAACAGATCGTGTTACGCCCCAAAGTTGAATGCTTATGGTTCGGGGTTTGTTCAAATCCACAAAACATGGTGAAGTCTAACACAAGTGTGTCACAAACCCAGAGCAGATCCATCACTCACGCGCCATCTAAACATTTCTCTTTGTGGGCAAACACTCGAATCCCAATGTTTGCGTTCGAGAGTGTGTTTCTGGATAAAGTCGGAGAACATGACAGCGGAGGAGAGTTAAGCCGCTAATGGGATGTAGATATTTCCAACATCAAAACAACACTCTTCATCCACAACGAGCCATCCCTAACTCCTGCTTTCTTTAGGGAAACAAAAACATACATGGGCGCTTGAGGGATTTTGAGCGTCCTGTGCGTGTCTGTGCGGTGGGGGAGAGTTTTTCTCAAACCCAGCCGTTGTTTTTCCTCTATAATCCACAAGTTCTGAGAAGGGGCTTCCCAGCTGCGGCGGCTGCCTGAAGGGAAACATTCCGGGAACATTCGGGGCTGGGTCCAGGATATGGGCAGCTCTCCTCCGCCTTATCAAGCTTAGGTCGCAAACCCGTGGATTACGCCTGGGTCTCTCGGCCCTGCACGCATGTACCTTTTCACTTTATGCAAAGATGACCAACAATGAGTGAGAAAGAGAAGATGGTGGTTGTTTCATTAACTGGTGCTAGCTTAGAAGAGATGGTATTAATTTGTACGGATATTTTCACTGTCTGATGTGGTTTTAAGGGGAAGACCCTTGGCCTGGCCTGGCTGACAGATGTGGACTCAGTAAGGACGGATATTGCAAGCAGTCTTAGCAATTTCCTGGTCTGCTTTCATTCGAGATCCACAGCAGAGACTCAACAGGTCTTAAAGAAATATGTTCTGTTGTTCAGTGACCCTCGTATGGCTGTCGAAATCCAGAAAGGCTAATAAAGCACCACCATTAAACTGCTCAAGTCTTCTAAAGCCATTTGAAGGTGTTTCTTCAATTACGGGCAAATCTCGCTCTATGGATTGACAATATAAAATTGCTCTTTTAAAACAGTTTTATACTCTCATTAGTTATTTTCAATTGTTAACATTGTTAGTACAATTTACTATTAACATTGTCCATTTATAATGTTACTAAAGATTTCTATCAAACTTCTATCAGAAATTCTATAATTCTTATCCACAAAAATATGACGCAGCACAACTGTTTCCAACGTTGATAATAAGAAATGTTTCTTGAGCAGCAAAGAATGATTTCTGAAGGATCATGTGACACTGAAGATTGGAGTAATGATTCTTATAATTTGGCTGAAAATCCTCCTAGTTCTCAAATCTTATTTGTAATTTTTATACATTGTAACTTGCCATCAGCTATGGTACAGTATATGAAAGAACAAATGGTTTTTAACATTACTGGATATTGGCATAAAACCAGGCACAAGCTAATATATGTGCAATCATGATTGAACAAGACCATACCAGGGTCATGCATAATTCTGAGGCACGATTTAGAGACACAGAGCTTCAAAATGATGCGCCAATTTAAAAAAAAAAACATTTACGTGGAACATTTACGCTGACATGTTTTTTTAATGCACAAATGACAATGGTCAGCACTTCTGTCAAAAAAAGTTGAATTTTCTGACTCAACAGGAGGAAGTCAGGCTCTCGGAGCGTGACTACACATCATCACATAACACTAATGATTCTGACTATCCTGCAAAACGCACCAGTGCAACTGCATGCCCACGTCAGCATGTCAGTGTGTTGCACATGAGATGTGCCAGACTGTAGCATCAGATTCTTAGCCTTAGCTTGCACGTTCTAGTTTGCAGAAAGAGCCAGGGCCAATTTACAACACATGCATTTTACAGGACTGTGTTTGTACATTAAAAAAAGTTTGCTTTATGTGTCAAAAAATCTGTCAGTAATAGGTGTGACAATTGTGTCGTTTATGAATAAATTAAATTTTAAATTAGTATTCCTACAGTATAATTTATTCAGAAAGTGTTTTTACATTAAGCTCCTAATCAAATTAGCATTACTGACATTGTTCTGCTAAAAGCTATTAGCCAATTACGGCTTTACCATAACATGGTGCTGCTAACACAAAACAACATTGTACTAAAAAACAGGTGTCATGATACTTTTTTTCTGTCATATTTCGATATTTTGCAGACAAGAATAAGACAGGTGTGTGTGTAATTGAGAGGGCTCACTGGTCATTAAGGGGCTCATTGGTCATTAAGCTCGCTGTGGGATCTCATTCACAATCTGGGCTAATTAAAGAGCCGTTAAATTTTTCACTTGGGAACATGACTAAGCACTTTCCCAGACAAGGAAAATGATGATTAAATAGAAGTCACAAGTGGGCCACATCCAGTGGCCTTTCAGGCTGATCTGAGACCTTGTCACTCTTCAAAAAAAATTAAAAAATAATAATAATTAATTAAGCTAAGGCAAAATGTAGAGAAGCCTGTTAATATATTTAAAAAATTCACGTAAAACCTATTTATTATATTTATTATAATATTTAATATTTTTATTAAATAATTTATTTATTAATCAATCATCAAAGCTATGATGATATGCTATGATATGCTAATAAAAAAACTCTTTATTGCTGCTCTTTTTCATTCATTTCACCAGTTTTTACTAGGGATTTTTTAAATATTTGATATTTGAAGAGAACTGTATTCAAAAATAACTATTATATGAAAATACAATATAGTAATAATAAGTTATTAACATCACCTTTCTTCAGTACTTCCGCATCTGATGTGATTATTTTATGATATATATATATATATATATATATATATATATATATATATATATATATATATATATATTATTATTATTATTATATATATATATATATATATATAGAGAGAGAGAGAGAGAGAGATATATATATATATATATAATTATATATTATTATTATATATATATATATATATATAGAGAGAGAGAGAGAGAGATATATATATATAGATATAGATAGATAGATAGATAGATAGATAGATAGATAGATAGATAGATAGATAGATAGATAGATAGATAGATAGATAGATAGATAGATAGATAGATAGATAGATAGATAGATAGATAGATATATTAAAGTGGTACATTAATATTGTTTTGTATTTTTTTAAACACATACAGTATGCATGTTTATATAGTAAATTTTCATATACAGTGTTCTTCAAAAGTATGTAAAGGAAAATATAGATATATGATTATATATACAATAACCTTTCCACTTCTGACAGCATGCATAAAAAAATAAAAATAAAAATTAATACAACTATTTATTTCAAACTGCAAATATCTTCACTGCAGTTCTACCCTGGACTAGATGATGAGGAAGTGCACCAAAGATAATAATTAGCGAAATACACACACGAAGGAAGCCACCAGGTCCATAAACTAACAAATTAACTGTCTAGATCCACTTGGACCAGCTAATGGAGATAAATGAACAGCTTTGACCATCTAACTCCCATCAGAAGCTAGTTCTATGTGGATTTTCAGGTAGGAGAAAAGAGCCAAGAAAATATATGCATGTAGGCTGAACTTGAAAGGCACTTTGAACCAAGTTGCAACAGGCTAAATTCCCACTGAACCTCCCCGATGACTGACAGGATGATAGCAGTCTTCAGAAATCTTTGGAGACATCAGAGCTTGCTTTTCTTCATGTCTTTTAACTGAGTGCCATCAATGGCACAGTCATGTAAATAAGGTTGTCATAGAAACTTGGCCTTTAACGCAATTAGTAGGAGTGGGGCGGATCAGAAGTGGGAAGGGAGAGAGTGAGTTAGCCTATTAGTTAGATGGTGTCAATCACGGCAGCTGACAACAGCTCTGAGCCGAACGCCGCTGCTAGAGGAGGAATCGATAAGCAACACAGCAAGAGACAGCGATACACTGGTGATGTGTGAAAGTGGCATCTGAAGGTGACCGGAGTTAGGAGGAAAACGCACACACACAAACAGGTTCGAACACACAAAACTCAAGTACTTAGACACAAGTACACACACTTGCTGCTTTCTGTGATGGATGGAGCCTGACACTGATGAAGTTCAGACAGAAACAAAGCCACCTGTCACACCTTACATAGGAGGCAAGAAGCATCTCACCATCTGTTTTGACAAAGTATGCAGTCCATTAGGAAGACATTTTATGAAAAGTTTCTTCACAAGGAGTTTGAATTTAAACTGCAACAATTAATTTAGGATAGAAAAATGTATCTATTTTTAAGGTATATAGCTACAAATAAAATAAATAAATAAACAGGCATGGCAGTAGCGCTGAGAGCTTGGGCCCGTCATTGCTGCTTGCAGCTATATTTATTTAACTTGAATTTATATATATTATATATATATATATATATATATATATATATATATATATATATATATATATATATATATATATATATAAATAATATAAATTATATAATTAAATTTATTAAACTTTGCACACGTGAAAAAAAAAATGATAATAATACAATTAATAAGGTTTTGATAAACTTAATTTTCCAAGAGTCATAAACAATTTATTTTAAATCTATTTTGTCCATTTAAATTTAAATTGCGGCTCGTTTGCTATTCATTCAAATGTATTATACCATTCAGTAATGTGTCAGTGTTTCTGAATGCTGTTTATTATTGCCTACTGTTACACAGGAACGGCTGTATCTTTACTAGAAAAAAGTGCTCTTAATTTTCCTCATTTGTAACTCACATTAGATAAAACCATCTGCTGAGTAAGTTTTCCATTGATGTGAAGATTGTTTATTATAGGACAATATTTGGCAGAGAAAAAATATTAGAAATGAAATGATGACATATTTACGACTGGAAATTTCCAAAATATCTTCATGGAACATGATCATTACTTAATAGCCTAATGATTTTTGGCATAAAAGAAAAATCGATAATTTTGACCCGTGATATGTATTGTTGGATATTGCTACAAATATACCCGTGCTACTCATGACTGGTTACGTGTCCCAAGATCACAAATATAAATGTCCAGAAGTCTTCCTTGTATAATCCACTTCATATACCATCTCATTTCAGCTTGTCCATAGCATCAAAAGTCATTCCCTTCTTCCACATCCAGTTTCTGAGTCCTTCTCGGAACCGCTATTGCCACATTAGCGCCGGTTGCTAAGATACCCCAAAGATTCCAGAATCCCCATGTGCCCTATCCAAGCCCACGGCCATTTAGACGGAGTTCTGCATTCCCAGCTTCGGTTACCGAGGGAAGAAAATTGGTATTTTGGAGGAGAGGAGAGTACCAGAGCGAGAGAGGAAAAAAAGCAGGAACTCTGAGCTGAAAACATCCCACAATCCATCTTCTGTCATGGTAGCCAAATGGTCAAGCCCATAAACAAAGACAACATGAAGAGTGATCAGCAATAATGAGCTGTTCGAAATGGCCGCCAGCCTTCTTTTGGCCCAACAAAGTAATAAAGCACTTGAAAAGCGACCAAACAAGCAGAATGACTTGTGGACTGGGGAAAGTGAAGAGAACAAGACACTTCAGCCTCATTGAATATGTTTGCCGTACTACTTCTTGAAAAATTCAGCTGGTGGGCCGAGAACGGTCCTCAGCAGCTTATTCTGAACCTTGGTTGTCTAGTGGAAGAACAACAGCAGAGCTATCTAAAGTGCATGTTGCCCCTCTCTGATCATGTTATGGAACATTTCTCATCGCGTCACGCTTAGCGGTTATCCAATAATTGCTTAACTGGTGGTGTGTCAGTGGCGGTGGACGTTAAGCTTTGGCTGGAGCTCATCCACAAATTCCACTGAAGTTATAAATCAGTGACTGCTCTGAAATCTGGCATCCGTTCCTGCGCAACACAAACAAAACTCCATTAAACAAGAGACACCTGACCACTCACGGAATACTAAACACCAGGATTAGGAGGGTAAATAGAAAGAGCAATGTGTTCTTCTGTCTCTCAGTCCGACGGAGGGTGGATCTGCTGGGATTTCACTAAGAATCATGGAGAACACCACACAGTCACAACACTAGGTGCTGCCTGACATGTTCTCATCACTGTATCCACACGCTTAACGTGCTTTACCCAAGAAAGACAACAGCTTTTCCTTTCATTCAGGTTCAGGTCTGGGGTTAAGCTATCAACTCTAAATTCAGGGGTTGGTTATGGGTGTGATTTTGTATTGATAAACACAACTATTTTAGAAGACTCTTATGTTTCGGCCTTGAATTGTTTTATGGGAATGTTTGCAGGACCAAAAAAGATATTAATTTAGGAAAAAGTTATATGGTTAGACAATAAACGCAGGATGAACAGCTTTCACAACCTATTTTGCTTCTGTAATGCATAATGATTCCAAGTGTAATAGGATGTCCAACTAGAAAAAAATAAATACAAATAAAATAAAAAGATTTTAACAGGAATTGACTGGATCATTAAAAGTTGCCAATTAATTTCACAATGGAGGCATAGTGCCATGTGAACCAAATATTGTATGTTTTTGCCTCATCTCAAAGTATTACTATGGTAACAATTAACAAAATTGTTATTAATTTAACGCTTATTTTACTTTAGTCATTTAGAAATGTTAGCAACTTTGATATTAATATAAATAGTAAGAAATATGTTAATATTAATATAAATGGTAGCAAATATCTTAAAATAGTTGTTAATATTGTTAAAACTGTTTGAAAAATTAATATTACAACAGCATTTTATATGAAAATTAATAACATTTATTATATTACATGTATTATTATTATATATGCTAATAATTATGTTTTAATTATACTGCTATGGTAATTTAAATATGTTTAATAATTAAACCTTTTTCTACTTTAAATTATATAATATTATTATTTTAAATAAATATTAATAACATTGATTTAAATTTATTATTTTAATATTACACATCTATTTTATATTTTATATTAATAACATTGGAATCGATATTTCAAATGATATTTTTCAATAGTTCAAAATTAATGTACAATATCCCTGTTAACTAAACAAATGAAATAAATAAGTTGTTAACATGTTTTGTTTGTTTTTTTTCAGTGTGAAAACTGTTGAAATGCTTGAAATAAGACCTGGAACATGTGCTGAAAACAATCTACAGGTCAATTTAGAGTTCATGCTGACTTTAAAGTGTACTTCCAAGGAGCAGGAAGATGGTATCACTGTAAAACCATGGCAATTCTGATAAATGTAGCAGAACGGCTATTTGGCCTTGTTATGATACAGGGCATGTGGTACTGCCATGAATATCTGCTTCTTTTAAGCCTGAACATTACAGGACAAGAAAAAATAAGATGGTGTCTGTGTTTGCAGTGTCAGCCAAATCCAATGATAAAATAGAGCTCAGGGCGTAACCTCTAGACCCTGCTCATATCAAACAGTGAGATGTGACTTAATGATCCAAATGTTCAGCTCCTGTTCTGACACCCACAATGTGGAAAACATCTGCAAATGAATTAGTAGCGCTGGGGTCAGAGGTTAAAGTGTTTAATCACACTGTGCCCATGGGGCTAGTGCCATGGCCTTGTACAACTATTCCTCCATCAATTGAAATGCCTCATCGTCATGAGGACAGCACCACAGGGAACAGGCTCAGGGGTCAGGTGAGAGACCATCTCGTGAAATATTGACCCCTGCAAGAAACGGGATTCATGGAACTTGAATGGCGTGAACGTGACGGAACGGGACATGGTGTCTTAAAGAGGGGAGGGAAATATCACAGATGATGTGACTGCTGTTAAAATGCAGCTGTGTTGATAAACAGCATCTGTGGTCGATCACAGTTCATGTGTGATCCCAGACTCGGACTCCAAACAACTGCTACTGCAGGAGTCTTATTTTTGAAAGAAAAAACACCAGGATAAATAAAACCTATTTGATATCACACTTGTTTCTTATAGTCAAAAATAAGATTGTATATATAGAGTTAAAAGGATAGCTTTTATCCCAAAATTGGAAATTCACTCAAATTACCTACCCTCATCCAAACCCATAAGACTTCTGTTCATCTTTAGAACACAAATTAAGATATTTTTTATTAAATCCGAGAGCTTTCTGAACCTGTATAGAGAGCAACAGAACTACTACAATAAAGGCCCAGAAAGGTAGTAAGGATATTGTTAAAATAAACCACGTGACATCAGTGGTTCAACCATAAAAAGAATACTTTTGTGTGCACAGAAAAACAAAAAAACACTACTTTACTGAACCACTGATGCCATATGGACTATTTTAACAATAGACACTTTTCCAGTGTCAGGCCAGTGCGAGGCAACGCTTTAAACGGGCCGGGCAGGGCTAACAGCTTCGGACCTGGAGCACCGAGGCCAAAATAGTGCTGCGTTCCAACCGTCAGGCCAGAAGCCCCGCTGCACTTTACTAAAAAACACCCTTTACCCGCCTCTCAGAAACTCCATAATTTCACCAACAAAGAGAAGTTATCAAAAAACAAATAAGAAATAAGCAACTGGAATTAGCACAATCACACAATGAATATGATAAAAACAGCCTTTGTTAAATATTTAAATTCAAATGCATCGATGTTTTACTATCATAAGTGATTGATCATTGATCACATAACATTCATCATAATAAATTAATTTATCAGGATTTAAAATTAGTCACACAGAAATAAAGCGTTATGAACATAGACTGCTTATTCAGTCTAGTCTGTTTCAGTTTATCTGAGGAAGCACTGACGAGGGACGATCAAGCACCGGAAGTGACAGTGGAAACGCAACTGGCCCTGGCACGCACTAGCTTGCCCACTTTTGGCCTGACAGTGGAAACGGACTAATGTCCTTACTACCTTTCTGGGCTTTGAACATAGTAGTTCCGTTGCTGAAATTCTCCGATTTCATAAAAAAAATATATATATAATAATTTGTGTCCCAAAGAATAATGCAGGTCTTACAAGTTTGGAACGACATGAGGGTGAGTAATAAATGACAGAATTTTCATTTTGGGGTGAACTATCACTTTAAATCTTTCTGTCCTGAAAAAAAAGAGCTTCTTCAGAGTTTAGAGTGTTTAGACTTGAAGACAACTACTTCAGCAAACTACAAAACAGTCTCTAACTGTACTCAAAGATTTGACCAAAGCATCGACACCCGTTCACACCAAGGACAATAACTATAATGATATAGATATAGTTTTATAATTCATTCTAAACGTAAAAGAATAGCAGAATCCACATCACAGCTATAACAATAATGGCACAGATTGAAACTGCTTTCAAAATGATTTTTTTTTTCAGCTGATAATAAACGGATGATCATAATTCATCCTGCTTTAAAGAGTTTAAGCATTTAAGATGCTAGATGACAATTACATGAGCTTACAATAAACAGATTGATAAATGCCTTGGTGTGGATGTTACTATAGTTATTGTTACTTTTATAGCCTCAGAGATATGAACTCTCATTTCTTTGAAGACCAGATAATGTGTCTCAGTTGTTTCTATCAAAGAAATTCTAGGAAAAACATTCAGATATAGTGAAATGTTAATGAAATACATAATATAGTTCCATTACATGCTGTCGGTAATGAAAAAGATATCTACCTATATATATATATATATATATATATATATATATATATATATATATATATATATATATATATATATATATATATATATATATATATATATATATATATATATATATATTCTATAAATATAATGCATTAATGTTTGATATATGATGTTGTTAACCACTAAAGTCACCTAAATACATAATTCATTGCTCCCTCAGAGTCTCAGAGTTGAAATTCTCAAACATCTTCAACACATCTGCACATCAAGATGTCTCAACATAATCAAAAAAACACCTTCTGCTGGCACACAACAAAACCAGAGCACCTATCATAACATCTAACCCCGAGAATCTTCTTCCAGAAGACAGCTGGAGGAAAAACAGACATCTTATTTATTTTGGTCAGCTAGTTCACTTGAGTATTACGACCAGGTGCTCAAACAAAAGACACCTTCAACATGAAGCCCCCCGCCCCCCATGTCGATTTACTTCTGAGGTAAATCAATAAAGAAATACATGTATGTGCTCTTCTCATGAAAGCAGATTGGTGGGTTCTGGAACATTCTGTTTCTGTTCGCTCCGTTTACATATTTATCATTAAGCACCGTGGCAAAACTGGGCATGTGTTTGGCCTGGCATGTGCAACCAGAAACGGAGCGAAATAGCAAACCAAGAGGGAAATGGAAAGCAAGAGAGAGCAGAAGTTGGCTTTGTCTTGCGTAAAAACAGATGCAGTAGCTGCAGTACCAAAAAACATTTCCAGGACAGGAGGTCTAATCCCGTTGACCTCTTCTCTCTCACTCTTTACGCCCTTGAGCGCTTGTTTGCTACTGCAGTTGTTCTGTTGCACTAGACACTACAGCAGTTTTTCTACTTGACATATTTGCCTTCTAATTGTTCTCTAAGTGTCACATACATTTTTAATCAAATTATTTTTCTCCCTGAGACCCACTTACTATGTTAGTAACATTATAATCTGTATATATACACAATTTACATCCCTTTCTCTGACACTTAAGACTTGTTCAAACTAAAGATGATAACTATAACAACATCTACACATTTTTAATAATAAATCTAATTATTTAACACCTAACCATTCGTCAAGATACAATTCAGGATATAAAAGGCAGATTCAACTACAGTCACAATTTACTTTTTACAAAAAAATATAAATATTCAAAGTCTTTCGAGGCAAAACTATTGGTTTGAGAGAGGAACAGACGTGATCACCATCTCCATCCACCATGAAGCTCGGACCCTGTGGGAACATTGGGAGCTATCCGTCAGCTTTGGTTGTGAAATGCCAGGCTCTTGTGTGTCTTGTGAAAGACTGTGTCATGCTAAAGTTTGGGAGTATCTTTTGAATGACTGAGATGGATCATTTTCAGCTATTAAACGTTTTAATCTGACCTTCGCCTTAATATTGCATAGGTTCAGGAGACTTGAAATGTAACAACACTTGTTTGTAATACTTTTATACTGCTTTTTTCATTTTTTTGCAATAAATATCCATGACAGTACTTTCATTTGTCGGTTAGGTTTATGATGAGTTGAGGATAGGTGCTCTAAAATATCTATGAAAGTATAGATGTATATTAAATAGTTTTTATTTTTTTTCAAATTAAATGTGCCTTGATCTGATACATAAGGAATACAATTGAAAGCAATGGAGTACCCATCGAAAAGTGACACTTAAGGGGTATCCTGAGCATTAAAATAGGACGCCAAGTTGTATCGAGTTGGAAGTGAGAACATGTTGGATTATCACAATGAAAAAAAAAAACATGTATCATAAATATTTATTGGTTACAGAGCTTATTTTCTGCAGTAATCCAAAATCCAATGGAAAAATCCAATTGGGTTTTTTATTGAGGGAACCTGGGTGATACAAACTTCTGGGTTGTCCTAGAAAAATATACCATTACTGCAGTGTTCTATTACATCTATTATGGCAGGTTTAATGCTGAAAGGTGATGTTCAAAAAGGTTAAAAAAGTAAAAAATTTCAGATGATTGTTTCTAACTGCCATTTTTGACGTTGAAGGCACAGACAGTATGTTTGAGGTACAAGTCTGATAAGTAAACTGCCATAACAGCTGGTCTTACTGTCTGAAAGATGCAATCAATGCTACAGGTGTCAGATGTTTTAAAGTGGGACCTGTGGACATTCAGAGTGATGGATGGACATCATTCTTCATATCTCGTCACTTCTCCCAAACACTTTTGCTCTCATTGACCTAGTCTCTTTCTACCCTGGAATGTTTTTCAGCTGGTGATAAAGGGACGCCCTCTCTTCTTCCTGTACCCTGTGTTTTTGATGTGTGGCACCCTGGAGCGCTAACTTCAGATTAGGGGAAATGGGTGCGGGAGAGCACGATGGCTGCCGGAGGGAACAGCGGGGATGTTTTAGTGATGAGTGAAGATTGGGTTTCAAAATGAGAGAAGAGAAATGCTACACAGACAAGATCTATGGTGAACACTGAGAAAAAGACAGAGGAGTGGAGCCTTGGGTCATATGTTACGGCTCTGGGCAGGAAAAAGAGGCCATTTAGTGGTCATTTTAGCAATGATGGAATGGCAGGTACCACCTCAGCACCTGTGTTTGAGACAGTCAGAGGAGGTCATTCAATCTCTCTGTACCCCTGGGTGGTCTCTGTGGTCATTTGAACACCTGAGTATACAGATGACATAACGTGACGCTTTTTGTGAGGTCCACATGGTTCCTTCTGGGAATCAATTTGGCCCTAAAATAATTTTTCCATGTAAGTACTAACACTAACATTACTAATCCGAACACTTCCTGGATCATACTTGGATAAAAATATCGGTTAGCATTCCCATTCATCTCAAGGGCAGTTGCTCGGGTGGAGCAGGATTCCAAAAATATGCTATTAGAAATCGTCCATCTTTTACAGAGATATTCGAGCCAGCTACTGGAGTTAATTCACTGTTCACAGGGAGCTTGATTGACAGGCGATCTGACCAATCAAACATGGATTATGTTCCGACGCTGCTATCCGCCATCTTGCCCGACAGCTACAGCTGATCCCCATAAAAATCAATGTTAAAACGGTGTAAAAAAGATACCTAAATATAAAAATGTGCAAAGGGGTAAAGCTGTACTTTTATTGGCTGCCACAATAACGGTAATAAGCTAAGCTTGTTTTGTTCACCAGATTTGTCCATGTCAGGCGCTGTATGCATGGCTTGCAGTACTTAAGTTAAAATACTGAGTGTTAAATGATAAAAAATAATATGTTAAAATGTTGCAGCTAACATCACTTCATGTCATCTTCCCACTCGTTAAACTATGACAGGTCCTTTACTGCAAAAAAGGTCATTGCAACACTCTAAAGTGATGAAACTATGGCACCATGTGCATTTTTAAACCATTTTAATAGGTTTCACATAATATTATTGGCTCAGAAAATATGTTAATGTGCATGCACAGTAGCCGCAGCTGTATCCCTTCTAGCCTTATCCATAAATCAGACAGGAGAGTAATTTTAGATCAAATTTGGTGGACTTAAACTTGAAAAATTGTGTGTTTGGCAGCTGAAATAAAATACTCTTTGATGTTTATTTATGTTCATTTCATGCTTTACGTAAATATGAAACGATGATCGGTTCATGTGCTTGAACACAGTATTTATTGTTTGAATTTCTTTAAAAATGACAAGTTGAAAGCAGAGAGTCCTCAGACCTAGAAAGTAACCTGCTCTGTCTTGTCTGTCGGTGTGTTGTCAGTTTCTTTGCTCTGTGATGTTTTTTTCACTGTGTGAGAGCATGATGTGCAGTGTAAGAGCAGCATGGTTTGTCGGAGATGGCAACAATAATTAAAGAGGGCGGGTCTTTTTGTCAATTAAAAAACAATTACATGTGACTAATCACTCTGAAGCCACAGGAGCATGACACTGATTAGCTGATAGCACCACAAGAACACAGACAGCCTTAAATCCATGACTAGCAACTATACTGAGCTGTGATGATATGTGAACCTGGATCACAAAACCAGTCATACTGGTACTTTTTGTTAAATTGAGATTCATGCATCTGAAATCTGAATAAATAAGCTTTCCATTGATGTATGGTTTGTTAGGACAGGACAATATTTGGCCGAGATACAACTATTTGAAGTCTGGAATCTGAGGTTGCAAAAAAATCTAAATATTGAAAAAAATCACCTTTAAAGTTGTCCAAATGAAGTTCTTAGCAAAGAATATTACTAATCAAAAAATTTAGTTTTGATGTATTTACCGAAGGAAATTTACAAAATATCTTCATGGAACATATCTTTACTTATATACTATATTATTTACAATATCCTAATGGTTTTTGGCATAAAAGAAAAAATCTATAGTTTTGACCCATACTACGTTTTTTTAGCTATTGCTACAAATATACCCATGCGACTTATGCCTGGCTTTGTGAACCAGGGTCGCATATAATGAAAAAATGACCACAAACCTTTGAAATGGTCAATGTTAAACTAATAAATCAATAAAATAATGATATATTTATTGATTGATGAAATTGCTAATCAATAAAATGAAAAGACTGTCAACGGAGCAAGATTTAGAACTAAACTAGATTATGTAGTTATGCCATCCACCAGCAGGGGCTAACTGGGTCATGCTAACCTGCTTGTTTAATTGCTCATCAGAGGTACAAGCAACCCTTCAGGAGCTATGGTTTCACGAGTAAGACAATCGTGCCAGACAGAACAGCATCAAACCAGTCCAAACTAGCCATGAAAGCCTTGATGTAGGTGAGAGTTTGCTTGTTAACTCACTGGGAGATGCCACAGAGTCTCCGGAACCTTCACAACCGTCCTCATCATCACATTCACCACTGCTCTCTCCACTGCCTGTCTCGTCCCAGGACTCCCTGTGCCCCACACCAGGCATGATGTGTTGGATTTCCTAAAAAAAACATAATAATAATGATTACAAATGTCAGATCGGTATACAGTACATCCAAATATGAACAAGTGACAGTGTGTAGTGGAATAAACAAATGATGATATTTTGTTATAAAAACAATGATATAAAAACAACTACTTGGAAAAAGTATTACAATATTTTACAATTAGAAAATTAATGAAGTAGTTCTGGAAGTTGAGTGCTATATATACACTACCTTTTTAAAATTTTCATTAACAAACCTTAAATACATTATTTTTCTACTGTTATATAACTCTGGTTTCAAAAAAAAAAAAGCAGTATTAACTTCAACACTGACTAATAAACATTTTTTTGAGCACCAAATCACCATATTAGAACAATTTCTGGAGGATCAGGTTACACTCAAGACTGAAGTAATGGCTGCTAAAAATTCAGCTTCGGACATTGTTTGGATTGTTGTTTCACTTCTTAACTCTCTACGAGACAGCTAGCATAACCAGAGGGTTAACCAACAGGTCTGGCCCAGGCATATCTGCAGACAGAGAGAGTTTGGCATTTCTAAATCAAGCCTCCAGCATTGGGTTCAGGCCAGAGCTGCTCCTTAGGATGGGTGAAACTGGTTTTCTATAGCACAAGCAAAGATATTTTTAACCTACGCACACAAACTCTACATACAGTAGAGCCAAAAACTCTGGAATTTTTTGTTTCAACTTGGAAATAAAATACATTTTATATCATTCACTCAAATTATATTAAAAGTACATCATAGATGCATTTTTCACTGGTGGTCCCAGACTTTTGGATCCCACTACAGGTCTATATCCAGTCAAATCCACTCCACTGCCATATTAATCTTTCCACTGACATTTTACTTTAGAGTTTCCTTCTTGTTGAGTACAAGATTTTGAGCCTAGCAAGGTAAAGAATTTGATTTTTCACTACCTGCTGAGGACTAAATGTCACAACACACTCCCTATATACAAGTCCTTGAAAGTCACTTTGTGCAGAGGTGTCCACTGGGGAAATAAATGTCAATGTAAAGGTCAAACTCACATGACCCATTAACCTTTGAGTCAGCACAATCAGGAGCAGGCAGGCTGCACACGCTCGCCGTGACCTTTCACCCTCTGCCCAGGGCTTATGAGTCAGCTAGAGACATGAAGCTATAGATAAATATAGTAGGTCGGCCAGGAGCTAGACAGACAGATAAATATATAGACGATATTAATGGACAGTAATGACAAGGGCTCCACACACATGGTTCAAACCTCACAGCTTGGCTTTCTAACTTTGTCATGACAAAGCACATGGACGCCTTTCAAAAAAGGCTACGTGCAGTTTGACGCAAACACAGAAGATGATTCGTAACCTCAACTGGCGTTCTGGGGAAAGATTTTCAACACTGCAAATGCACCAACGTGCACAAACTCAAACCTTTTCTGTTCCTTATTAATAACCTCATATGGAAGCACTGATTTCATAAATATTTTTAGATCGGACCGTTTCAGGTTTTTTCCAATCTGAGATGCCTAATTGAATTGCTAAGCCACAAACCGCTGAACTAACTTTTCCAAAAACACATGAGAGTGTAATGAAGCTATATTTCTCATGTGTTGTTATTGGTAAAACCTATAACCTTGTTAACCTAATGATGAAATAAAATACACTATTAACATTATGTGAAAAAACTTAACTGAGAACCATTTCAAGTTGCAAGTGCAGTGTGCAGGTAAAGTTCATTTCATAATGTTTCATCTGAAACTTCCGGTCATGATGAGAGATGCTTTTTAGCATCCTGATGCCAAACCTATTCCTGTCTGCTTATCTATTTTATCGGTAGGTACATAGTACTCCTGCACTGAGAACATGCCCTTCTGCATTATCAATAGACATAATACACACTTGCTCAGCCCGACACACACACCTCCTCACAACCAGCATAGAGAAACATATAATGGAAAACAGGATTTCCTCTGCTCAATGAAAGCCTACATGATTTTAGTGGAACTGATTATGATTTCACACAATCAAGAAATGTGCAACACATAATTATACAACACAGTCTTTCCTAGCTGAGTAACAGAATAACTTTTGTTAACCAGAAAGAGAAGAAAGAGTGGTTGTTTGCATGACGCAGTCTTGCATTTTATGCAGAATTCTTAATAGAAAGTTCCAAAGTTTAAGTTTATTCTCGATATAAACCCACAAGTGACATTTTGATCTGACTATTCTTCTTTATAGGACTATTAAAGCCATGGATAATTATCAGAAAGAACACAGCTGTTGTTGAAAAGAAAATGCTGTTTCTCAAACAACTGAGAATTGAACCAGTTTGAAAGTGCACACTGATATTCATGTTGAAATCATATTGCACTATAGAAACTGCTGAAGTAATGCAGACACTGGGTTTCCAGTAAATATGAAACGGCATACAATTTGGTGCGTTTGTAAGAGGCCAGTGAGTAGGTGCTGTGCAGGTAAACCTCATTCCCCTGATCTCAAGAAATGCACTAGTCTCCTTGTTAGTGCGTCTGCCTCCCATGACGGAGACCTGGGTTCGAGGCCCACTCGGAGCAAGGACGAGGTGTGGTGGTGAGGACCTGGGAGAGAGGGGTTACATTGGTGCCATGACCCAGATGGGATTGAGGTTGAGGTTACTACTCAACCATATTGGAGGTCCTTTACATGTAGACAAAGGTCAGAAGTGGGTAGAAAATGTTCATTCAAAACTAAAAAAAAAAAAAACAGTAGAAGTGGGCTACAAAAAAGTAGAATTTGACATTAATGTAACTCTGATTTAGTATAGACCAAATTGAAGACATGTTTGAAACTTTAAGACATCAACCCAAAAATAAATGTGATTAAATGAGCAAAAATAATCAAGTTTCAATGTAAGCATATTTCCTCATCTGTGCTTCATGTAGTCATTAGGTCCATAAGTCAACCACTGCTTATAAACAAGTCTCTGAAAACGAATATTTTAGATCAAACCCTTACAGACCAATTAACCTTGCAATCATGCAAAGTAGTCAAATGAATAATTTAATTACATATGCGTGTGTTAATGGACTGGCTGGCAGTGTCGCCACTGAGTCAGCAAACCTACGGAGATCTCTACCAATACGGACAGAGTCAAAAACGAATTAAATAGAGAGGGCTCTGGACTCATTTCCCGCTAAAGCTCTCTAATTAGACACACTATAAAGAATTAATTAAAGAATGAAAGACTGCAGTGACCATGGTTACAGTTTATTAACTGGCTGAAGGCCAAGTTATTTCAGCCTCTCTGTCTAATTCTGTAAATGACAAACAATGCAACACATTTTTTAACAAAGCCAAGGTTGACACGTTAGATTGAGATTGATTAAATGCGTTTAAACTTTGTTTCACAAACTGAAAGCAGAGTCAAATAACAGTTTGTGGCAATCAACAGCATATGAACCTGGAATAAATTCAAAATAGAGAACCTATAGAACATTAAGACCTAGAACATTACCTCTGGCAATAAAGTAAATGGAAATTGCACTTTTTAGACCAGGAGATCTAAAGATCAAACACCTTACAAGTTATTTTGAGTATTGCTACAAGGGTCGTGCAAAGGTGGAGGCCACATGGGACATGTAACTCATACTTTACATACTCCATAAGACAGGCAGTGTAAAGGGAGCTCAATATGCAACTAAAATCATCACTTGTGTGTGTCCCTCTCTTCATGTTCACAAACAATCATGGCCAAAATTCACGTCCTAGGAGAGCAACGATCACAGCAAGTCCAGACATCTGCTCGAAGATGTTTCCAAAGTGAGATCGGACAGACTCCAGGTTAAATATTGTAATGGGGAATGTTCCTGCAAGGGTCACTACTGAGACAAGTTCATTTGAACATCTAGATCTACAGTTTTTTTTTTTTTTTTCACACAGCAAAAAAATTTACAATAATAATAGACCATATTACACCATATGTTGGCCAATGGCAATATCTGAACATCCTTCCTAGAATGTATGTAAGGCTCACAAATTTACATTTACTGTACACTTAAAAAAAAAAAAAAAAGAATGACCAACTACAGTTCACTGTGAATATTTAATTAAGCTTTGTTGTAGCTTTGTTGCTTTGTTGTTCAAAATGTGGGACTGGCATGACTTTTTCTAACTTAAAAGAAGTCTCTTATGTTCACCAAACCTGTTTTTAAAAATTACATTAAATTAAATAAATAAATAAACAGTAGCAGTAAAACAGTAATTTTGTGAAATATTTGTATAATTTAAAATAACTGTTCTCTATTTGAATATATTTTAAAATGCAATTTATTCCTGTGATGGAAAAGCTGAATTTTTGTGCTGCTTGCTTGCTTATTTATTTATTCATTTAGTGGAAACCATTATTCATTTATTTGTTCAGGATTCATTGATGAACAAAGTTCAATGCAACAGTATTTATTTGTTTTTTTAATTGTTTATAATGATGTTTATAATGATGTTTATAAAAAAGTATTTGCTGTCACTAATGTGTCCTTACTACTTAAAAATATAAAAAATAATAATAAAAAATTTGACCCAAAATTTGTATTTTTTTTTTTACAGAAATCTAATTTTGCTCAAGTAAATCTATCTTGTTTAAAAGAACTTTAATTTACTTCAAAATGTAATTTCAAAATGTGTTTCTTTTCTTTCATGTTGCAAGGTTTTTTTGTTTTATTTTTGAGACATTGTTCACTCTGCCCATGCAAACATCTGATTGGTTAGTAATAGCTATAAACTAAGTGTAAATTCAGCTTGTCATTTCCTGATCCCCTTTCCTTCTTCGACTCACTATCTCAATGTATAAAATGAGAAAAAGCCAAATAAACAAGCAAACAAATTCTGTTTAGCTGGCAGTCACTTTGCACATTATTGGTGTGGACAGTGGACAGAAAAATCATTTGACAGATTGAAGGAATCATGAATGATGAAAAAACTAAATGAAATCCAATCTGACCGTTTATACTTTCCAAACCTGATTTTAATCTAATTTCAAACCACATACAGATGTGGTTTGGATCAGGGTTGTAAACATCAGATTCCATGTGCATTTTGGTTTTTCGTTTTGACTACAAAACAAACCAGGCTTGAGTCAGTAAATAAAATAAAAAAAGTGCAATTTGCTTCCTGTCTGAACAAAGCCAGTGTAGTCCAGGTATTAAATGACTGTTTCATAGTTCATGTGCTAAATAAGTCATAAGCTCAGAGAGGTTCACCGACTGTATGCATGAGGACGGAAATAATGTCTCTCTTTTCCACTGCAGAAGTCCAAAGACAAATCAGGTACTTAGACTGTCAGTTTTCAGTGCACCAACTCCATAAAATATACAATAAACTCAAAAGACCTCATACACTCAAAACACACACAGGTCCTGCGGAATGTACCAGATCAAATTCCTTCCCATGTGCCTTAAACTTTCTATTCACTGCAAAGCCCGAGTTTCCAGAGTGACCGTTCCTCTGGTAAGAGCAGGTCGAGGTGTGTGTGTGTGTGTGTGTTAGTGGCTAATAGCTTGTGCTGCTTTGTTGAACAAACCCCAGCAGGGCTCAAGAAAACACATTCCAGGAGTTAATGACCAAAATGAGGGTAAAATATTGCATATTTACCACACACTGGCACCCAGAGAGAGAGAGGGAGTGAAAAAGGAAGAGAGACGGACAGAAGGAGGGAGAGAGAAAGCGATCAGGTTTATAAATCTGTGTGAGAGCAGGACAATAGCTCACTAGAGAGCTGACAAACACACAAGACATTCTTAAGACATTAAAGGGCAACAGAGCAGCAGTGTGTGTGTGTGTGTGTGTGTGTGTCTGCGCCAAGCTTTCTTTCTCACGACTCACTGAAGAGGGTTTCTGCTGCTTAGGTTGAACTCTGGCTCTCATGTACACACACACACACACACACACACACAGGCAGTGTGTGCAGTTGACAGTCCCACCCTTACACAGCCAGACTTCATCACCTCATGAGGACCAGAAACTGCTTACCGAAAGATGGAAAGAGAGACAGACAGATAGTAAGACAAAAGTGACAGAGCGAGCAAGAGTCTGAGGTCAGTAAGATTTGTTTTAAAAGAAATTTATACTTTTATTAACTTACTTTTACAAAACCGTTCTATTTCAAAGCCTTCGAACCTTCTATCCATCTAAGAATCCAGGACAAAAATGTAACAGCACAATTGTTTTCCAACACTTATTATATATTAATAAGAAATGTTTCTTGGGCAGCAAATCAAAATATTATTTTGATTCTGAAGGGTTATGTGATATGTGATTAATAATGCATTTGTGACCCTGGAGCACATAACCATTCATAGCACGGGTATATTTGTAGCAATAGCCAAAAATACATTGTATAGGTTAAATTATTGATTTTTCTTTTATGCCAAAAATCTAAAGATATCAAGTAAAGATTATGTTCCACGAAGATATTTTGTAAATTTCCTACAATAAATATATTCAAACTTAATTTCTGATTAGCAATATGCATTGCAAAGGACTTAATTTTGACAACTTTAAAGGCGATTTTCGCAGTATTTCGATTTTTTTTTTTTTTTTTTGCAAACTCAGATTCCAGATTTTCAAATATGTTTCATTTCAGTCAAACACTGTCCTATCCTTACCCACTATACAAGCTTATTTAAGCTTTCAGATGACGTATAAATTTGAAAAACTGACCCTAATGACTGGTTTTGTGGTCCATTTACATTTATTTCTGTTCATTTAGCAGAAGCTTTTATCTAAAGTGATTTGCAAATGAGTTGACCAGGCTGGCACGGGCTAGAACTGATGTGTCAGTGCAAAACATGCATTAGTTATTTAAGTGCTCACAGCTTCCAAACACTCACAGATCAGTGTTAAAGCAATAAGCCACGAGAGGCCATGCGTTCAAGCAGTTTTATTACAGTTAAAGAGCGCGGTTAAACATGATGCAACACAGAAAAATTATTTAATAAATCAAAGCAACTTGATTTGTTTGAAACGTTTTCAAGCACCAAGCACACAGTGTTTTGTTTGTTTTTTACCACATTTGCATAAATAGTACTGTAGCATAAATGTCTCTAATTTTGATAGATTAATGCTTAAAAAAGAACAAATAATTTCAAAGCTATTTCAGCTAACTGTACAAGAAAAATTACTTCAATTAAAAAAATATCATCTTAGTTGTATACTCACTCACATACTATAGATATCACTAGAAATAATAGATATCACTAGAAAACTACGAAAAAACAAACTGTTAGCACATACTAGAAAATCTCTCCTTTTATCCATTGAAACAAGTAAAAATGCTAAAAGATACCTATATATATATATATATATATATATATATATATATATATATATATATATATATATATATACCTATGTACAGTGGGGATCGAAAGTTTGGGCACCCCTTGCAGAATCTGTGAAAATATGAGTAATTTTCAATAAGAGAGATCATACTAAATGCATGTTATTTTTTATTTAGTCCTGTCCTGAGTAAGATATTGTGCATAAAAGAAATTAACATTTATTCCACAAGACAAAAAAAATGCTGAAATTATTAAAATAACCACACTCAAAAGTTTGGGAACCCTTGGTGCTTAGTACTGTGTTCTGTTACCTGATGATCCTCGACTGTCTTTCTGTTTTGTGATGGTTGTGCATGAGTCCCTTGTTTGTTCTGAACAGTTAAACTGAGAACTGTTCTTCAGAAAAATCTTTAAGGTCCTGCAGATTCTTCAGTATTCCAGCATCTTTGCATATTTGAACCCTTTCCAGCAGTGACTTTATGATTTTGAGATACACCTTATCACACTGAGGACATTTGAGGGACACAACTATTTAAAAAGATTCAAACATTCACTGATGCTCCAGAAGGAAACAAGATGCATTAAGAGCTGGGGGGTGAAAACTTTGGAATTTGAAGATCAAGGTAAATTGTACTTATTTTGTGTACCGGGAAAGATACAAGTATCTTCTGTTGCTTACGAAGGGCAAAACTAGATGGAAAAAAATTATATATCAACAAAATAAGACAAATTTAGCCATCTTCATTGTGTTCAAAAGTTTTCACCCCCAGCTCTTAATGCATCTTGTTTTCTTCTTGTATCTCAAAATCTTACAGTCAATGCTGGAAAGTGTTCAAATATGCAAAGATACTGGAAAACTGAAGAATCTGCAGGACCTTAAAGATTTTTCTGAAGAACGCTGCTCAGTTTAACTGTTCAGAACAAACAAGGGACTCATGCACAACCATCACAAAACAGAAAGACAGTCGAGGATCATCAGGTAACAGAACACAGTACTAAGCACCAAGGGTTCCCAAACTTTTGAATGGGGTTATTTTTTATAATTTCAGCATTTTTTTTTGTCTTGTGGACTAAATGTTAATATCTTTTATGCACAATATCTTACTCAGGACAGTACTAAATAAAATATAACATGCATTTAGTATGACCTCTCTTATTTTTTGAAAATTACTCATATTTTCACAGATTCTGCAAGGGGTGCCCAAACTTTCGAGCCCCACTGTATATGTATATATATATATATATATCATTGTTGTATCTCCACTGAACTGTTGTTGATATTATGCCCAAAGTGAAGTCAGATGTGTTCAGATATGTGACGGCCAGCAGACAGACAGTGAGTGTTCAGTGAACTCTTTACAGAGCTGTAGATCTCTACCCACTTCAAACAGTGTGTTCTGTTCTGCCTGAGGCCTCAGACAAGAGACGAGCCTTTGATACAGAATACCACTATACCACAGTCACACACACCTGATACCCTGCTAGAAATAAATAGAGGTCAAGTGATAAACCAGAGGAAATGATCAACACACACAAAGTTGACCCCAATCAGACAAATGACTGAAACAATTGACACTGCAAATGTGTGTGTGAGTGTAAGCATTGTGTGATATGGATAAAAAGGCATAGTTCATTAGTGTCTTCATTTATTCACCTTGTGCTATTCCAAACGTGCAGGACAATGTCATTTCCCACTGATGCAACTGAATTAAATGCAATTAAAAGCACCATAAATGTAGTCTATATAACTCGTTTATTAGATTTCAATAGAAGATACTTGCATTTAGGGACAGACCAAAATTGCCTAATTTTGAAAAAGTTCTTTATTTTCATTCTTATAATTTAAATATGTATATAGTAAAAAAAAAAAAAAATGATATATAATATTAGTCACTGTTTCTCACACAAAAGATATTCATGGACATTAATGGTGGTTTTATGAGTAATTTTGGGAGTTTCACAGTCCTTGGTCACCATTTGTTTGGAAAGGAGCACCTCACTAAATTATTCCTTTCATGTTCTATAGCAGAAAATAATACAGGTTTTACAACATACAGTTTACATACAGTTTTCATATTTGGATAAGCTATTCATTTAATTGATGTAGTAGCTCTGTAGCAAAATTCACCTGAATGTACTGGCAGTCCAAACAGGGCGGCCAGTATATTTAATACGTTTTCTGTACTGCAGTAAAGCAGACTTCCTGTACAGCAGGTGTTAGAGAACAGTAGTGCCGCAGGTCAACACAAGCCTGTTCTGATACTCTAAAAGTGAAAAGCACATTTATACTGAGTGTGATGACATGCTGTATGTGTGATAAAAACACACAAACACACACCCCGAGCACAGAGATGCTATTGTGTCTCCACACCCAAAAGCAGCTGTGGCGCTGGCCTGTCCTCCAGATTCCTGTCGGGGATATTTATGAGGAATTAGACGTTTTATTGAGCTTTAACGGGAGGGGTGGGCCACCGGTGACCTGAACTACAGCCATCACACCACGGCTGGGTTGTTTCATGTGTAGTTTAACATCCACAGAGGGAATATAATATTTCATTTGACTATATATATATATATATATATATATATATATATATATATATATATATGGCAATCAGCATTTTTGTCTTAATTTACAGTAAAAAAATTCCTTAAAAACAAGAACTACACACACACACACACACACACACACATACATATATATATATATATATATATATATAATAAAAAAAATTATAATTATAAAATCACAAACCTTATTAAATGTGTTAGATTTATGTTTTGAACAAGAAAGCAATAATATAAAATAATAATAAATAAAATATAAAACAATTAAGATATATGTGGAACTCAATATTACATCCAGTTTGGTCTCTCAAATGTATTTACCTCTTTTTAAGTAAGTACTTTTTGGGTGGGGGGAAATGCTGATTAAGATTGGTAAGAAATACATAAGACAAATTATTATTTATAGATATGTAAACACTATTATCAGTGCTGAACCAGATTTGTTTGTGACATTTTATTGCATCACCAAATATGCAGGATTTCAGAAGCATTTTAATACATAAACCTGCAGTCTACTGTAATGGAAACAATCTGGGTTGCTAGTTCTCCAGATGGCCATTTCTGCATTTGGGCAATAAATTGCAATGTTACTGTACAAACAATGTGTGCAGCCAAAAATGAGCTTAAACTGTGGGCTATGGTGGAGACCAGCCTATCTGAGCTGAATCTGGATTGAAGGTCTCCAGACATTCTGCTATGTACACAAACAAATGAGTGTGGGGTGAACTCCTCAGCAGCTATCCTAAAATATCAATATGAGGAGAGCAAAGTCAGGCCAAAGTCAGGGATGGTCAAAGTTGTTACAACTGCTTAGGTCAAACCAGACTTTAATTTACTGTGTTTAATGTCAACTGTTAACTACTGTAACTAGTTAATGAGTGAACAGAAATTATACATTTATCACTTAAGATGCACTGAAAGTTACAGAAAAACGTGACAGAAAGAGGCGAAGAGCAAGAGAGTTAAATAGACAAAAAGGATCAATATTTCCATTCTCTTTCTCTGAGACTGTAACACGGCAGATTAATTGGAATAGGAAATCAATTTACCATCTTGGAAAAAGAAATTCAGAACTTTATCAGGGGGGAAACGGGTGAATATGAGAGAGAAAGAGACAGCATATGTTTTTCCCTCATCAGTACTTTTCAATAAATAATTGAATTTCTCTGTTAGTTTAGCAAGTTGGAAATAAGTGCTCTGACGGCTATCAGATATAACAAATATCAGTAATGGAACGGAAACCGTCAAAATCAGAACAATGAACTCGAAGACTCTAAGACTCCCAAATATATATTTTACCAGTGTTTTTTGCTAAAAATGATGTAGGAAAAGTAATCGATTAATTTATGACAAGAGTACACCTTCAAAAATCTAAATTATAACTGGAGTTTTGACCTTAGTTTAAAAAAGAAGACTTGTTTGTTGCCTTTTTCTCTATCACATTTTAGAAATCATCAGAAGTTAGTTATATATCGACTGAAAACTTAAAATCTCAAAATTCATCCTTTAAAACCCATTTTAAAATCAGACATTGCATTTACATGTAAATGGTACATCAAAATCATGTTACAAAATATTCAAAAATAAAGCGCAAAAGAGTGAAAGAAAGGTGAAGTCAAAGAAAAACAGAGCAAAAGAAAGTACATTCAAGAAAAAAATTTAACATTTTTTCAGTAGTATCAGTAGTTCCAATAATAATAATATTTGATTATTATTATTATTATAGTGTTGTTGTTATAAATTAATGTATGTATTTATTTATTTTCATGTATTATTTTCAAACATTCTTAAAATAACACTAAGGTTTATTATTATTATTGAATAAAACGTATGCTTTATCTTAATGGAAAGAAGAGTATAACATACTAATACAGTACATAAACTGGACCACTTCTACACTTCTAATCACTCTGATGAACTGGGTTATTTTGGTTATAGTTCAAACTGAAGACAGATTTCATATAACAGATGATGACGCATGAGATTGTCATGTTAGTTAAAGCTGTTGTGTGTATACAGGATGTGTGTGTTTTAGGCCGTGATGTTCTCACCATTGTTTACTGATGCCTCCAGTTCTCAAGGCAGTCAGATGACTCTGTTAGGTCAGTCTCACAGACTTATTATAAACCCCCTCTCTCCACAGCCAAAGCTGTTCAACTCCTCTCAGAGTCTGTACTGAATGCTGTTAATTAGGTGGAAGTTTCATCTGTTAGTTCATTTCCAAGAACATCAGAATCACTTCGACGAGCTGTTTAATTCACATCTCAAAAAGAGCCATCTGCCCTTGTTTGAATGCATGACTGCTCCATCGGGTCTAACAGAATGACAACAGAACATCACAAACAACAACAGGGAAACGTTTCTGAACACATCAGCACATTTCCTCAACACTGCCTGATGTGATAACAAGCACTGGAAATGTTGTTAAGTTCAATGCACACAAATGCAATAAAATGTATCGCATACAATAAACAATGTTATTAAAAAAGTGCCCTGATTTGTAATAAATGGGTCAGAAGTTACGAATATCACTTGCAATTGAACAGCAGCTGAATTTTCGTAAAATAATACAACTGTATTTTCTATTCTATGTGATATTTCCTACATGTCTATTTCCTATTCAAGAATGAATTATTATTATTATTATTGAATTATTACTATTACTCATAACAGAAAAATCTTTGAAAAATAACAAAGAATACTACAGTAATATTTCATTATTATTATTATTCAAATTGATATATAGTAAGCAAATCTATGCTTTATCTTAACAGGTTAAAGTGATTAATGTATTAATCAGCATATTTCTTCAGACTCCTTCCAGCAGGCCAACAACACTGTCTGATGCAAATATAGTTGGAAAAGGTTTTCTTTTAATTGTAAAAGTTTGCTAAAACAGGACAATCAATCATATAACACAATCAATTTACCACTTGTGGCCACTGACAGTAATCACTAAGGTAGTGTCTTCCATGAATCACCTGAACTGAAATCAACCCATATCCCTTACAAAAAAATACTGTACACTGAGGTAAAATGGAGCTGGTGTTTTCAATGAATACCATGGTGTTACCATCATACCATGTTCAAAACTGCGGTATTCCCTGAAACACAGCTGGTGGATATTCCTGAGCTCAAACAACACTCACATTGTGCAAAACAGAACCAGAAGATAATAACCTTGCTTCTGTTTACAAGTTTTAAGATCATCACACTCATCGAATTCAGTATAAAAATAATTATGTGAATATAATCTCTCAAATCCAAGTTTAGTCACCATGGCTGAATCTTAGAAATAATATACGGTAACACATTAGTAATTGGGACCAATTTTCACTATTACTTGTTGCTTATTAGCATGCCTATTATTAACATATTGGCTTTTATTAGAATTTATAAAGTACATATTCTGCATCCATAATCCAGCCTAATAACTGCAAATTAGGAATTGTTTTTAGGAAAAGATCATAGATAATGTTTTATATATATATATATATATATATATATATATATATATATATATATATATATATATATATATATATATATATATATATATATATATATATATATATTGTTATCTAGTTTTAGTAATCATCTTGAGAAGTCATCTTGGCAAATAGCTGAAATATGTTTTTTATTTAATTTATTTAATGTTATAACGTAATGCAATAAAAGAGTAAGTGTTTGTGTTATGTTTTTTGTATGATTTTTAAGACTCCAAACCTGTATGACTTCCTTATAGACTAAAAATATGTTAAGACTTCCTTATTAAATAAAGCAGATATTTTTAAATACTTTTGTGTTTCACAGTATAAAGGGACGAACAGGTCAGTAAATGAGCAAATGATGAGAGAATGTTTATTTTTAGGTGAGCTTTCCCTTTAAGATGTAATAGATGTAGTTTCCCCAAATCATGATATTCCTTACCATGTTGAAGAGCTCGAGTTTGTTTTTGATATCCATAAGCACGGGGTCAGCACCTCTGACTCTTACTTCTGGGTTCTGTCTTTGAGCACGAACTCCATTGCCCACCACTCTTGAAGTATAACTGAGAGAAAGAGAGGGAGAAAGACAAAAACATTAAGAAACCAGCTGAAGCCCCATCAGAATTAACTTTTGGTTGAGATCCCTTGGAAGCTTAAATCGTCAATCTACTGTTTGGATTTACCATGACATAGACGGCATTCTGTCCTGACAGCTTAGAGGATCAATACGGCCTGGACTTTTAGATCCCCTGCCAGAAATGAGACATTATAAAGTCTAATTGTTTGTGTGTGTGCTGTGGGAAGGGTGGGGAGGATTTATTCGAAAGTATTGATGAGACAGTGGATTGACTTGGCAGCTATCTGAAATAAGGTGGAGTACCACATTTACTAAAACTGAAATAAAAAATAAAATTAAAGCTGCAATCAGCAATGAAAGGTCCCTCGCATACAGTGGCCATAGGAGAACAGCGAACGTTGGAAAATATGCTCATAAAATGGTAAATATTTGTGCCAAATTTCCTGCTGCCAACAGGTGGCGCTATAATTATAACTGAATTTTGGCATGTAGATGTCTTCAGCCCAGGACTTTTACCAAACATGTGAAGTTTGGGGCAGATTGGACATTGCATGTTTAAGTTAGTGTGAAACAAGATATTTCCTGTTGCCAGCAGGTGGCGCTATAATGATAATTGAATATTGGCCTTCAGATGTGTTCAGGCCAGGACTCTTATAAAACGTGTGACGTTTGAGGCACATCGGGCATTGTATGCATGAGTTACAACAACTTCCTGTTTCATGGTGTTAATAGCGTGCTTTAGCACTTAGTAAGTGTTGCTAGCATGTTTGAGAATATTTCTAGCATGTTTAGCACACAATAGCTGCGTCCGAAATCGAATACTGCATACTGGGTACTACATTTGAATTTGAACGTACTACTCGACCGTTAGAAAAGTACGTTCTATGAATGTGGGTAGTATGAATGGAATTCGGACGTACTACATGCGCCATGTTGACATTGTCACGTGACATACGTCGTCACAACAGCGCGTAAATTTAAAGAGCCCAATCTACTGAGCGAACATCGGTGATGTTTTTCTTACCGCTTTCGTCTGCGTTTTTATGTCGTTTGAATTAACAATTCAAAGCAGGCGTCGGTCAGCTGTTCACAGATCATGCCTTCGTTGACAGCTTGTAAATCCTTTACTAAAATAAATTTAGCTTTTAATTTTCTACCTCAGAATAACAGCAGCTACAGCTGTGAACAGAATGACAGACTGATTTTATGTAAGGATATAAAGTAATTTATTGTAATAAATAAATACAAATAAAATTACACAAAACGAACATAAATTAATAAACTTGAATGAATGCTTAGACAAACACACACACACACACACACACACACACACATATATACACACAAATACATTTTAGAAATATACACAGAAACACACATACACACATCACAATATATACATAAATACATACATAATATATACATTATAGACAATATACACACATATATAAATATATATAGTTAGATATAGATATAATAGCAAAAAAAATGTGTAACCTATTGAAATTTTATTCTAAAAAACAAAAACTACATATTTACAGACTGTGAACACCATCATACAGGCTGCTGTCACTGGCCTTCGACATCCAAGAGCTGCATAACATTGTGCACAGAATGAGCAGGTCTGTCATGGGGATTTTGAGGAGGCTGATTGCCTTCTCCACCACAGATGACAGGCAGTGGAAGCAGCTTTTCTTCTGGTAGCTGGCACAATAGATTGCTGTCACATACAAACTGAACCTCCAGCAAGTGAAGCCCAATGTTATTTCAACAGGAAGTGGTTTAATTCTGTTCAGCTGCAGGTCACCACCATGGTAAGTACCTTGATATCTTTGTTGAGTATCCCGGGTCTGTGTATGATGCCAGGGTGCTGAAGAACTCTGGAGGCCTATCCACCTGCAGGAAAACACATCCTGGGAGATGGTGTGTGTGTCCTTGTGTGAGTGTTCATCTGCCTCATCACAGCAGACAGAGAGTCTGAACACAATCCTGCACAGCTTTGATTCAACACCAATGATGCTCGTGCACAGAACATTGTTGAGAGAGCCTTCAGGATGATGAAGACCAGCTGTGCTCCATCTTCTTCTTCAAGGACTTGGAAGTGAGTTCTGCTTTTGTGCAGATGTTGATGCATGCTGTGCAGTGCTCTACAACCTCCGTCTTCTGAATGAGGACATTGCTGATCCAGAAGTTGTGGAAGATCATGACGATGATACACTGGAACCCCAAAACACAGAAGTCAGCACAGAAGAGCATGTGTGGGACAAACGGACCACAGCTGTGTCACAGCAGATGACCGTGTGCAGCTCTTCAAGAGCAGATTACCTGTAGGACAGTCGAACAGGTTAAGACTCTGCAAATCATCATGTTCTCATAGGGCTATTGTTTAAGCTTGTGTAAGTTGTGAAGGTCATTTTAAGACTGTCAAATCAAGATATACATATATTAGTTATTTAAGAAATATAAATACTATTAAATCACATAAATATGTATAAATACACATGTAAGTATTTAAATTTAAACGTGTGTGTATTTATATATACACATAAATATATTACACTCATAACAGGGAATTCATATTACAGTTGAAAATAAAAATTGTACAATTTGAAAATCTAGAAACATATCACATAACATATCATACCAACATATTTACAACAAGTTTAATTTTATAATATGTATTACTTTATCCCTGGGTTATATTTTTGAATTCCACTTTTTTTCACTCATTTTTGATTCCCAAATTTAAAGTCCTCATCTACAGTTACTGAAATGAAGCTGCTGAAGTTTATTTTCCTGACATTATTACAGAAACGTCTTAAGAAATTCCCTTTTGCTGTTGCTTTAAGCTCTATTATACTACTTTATGAAAATGTTAATGTGGTTTTTGTCTGAAGCTTTGTGCTCTTATCCATGTAGAAATGAAAAATAAATAAATAAATACTTAAAGAGAATAATTTGTATGGGTATTTCTCTAAAGTGTGGCACCCATTCTCAAGACAACATTCTTCAGATGTTAAAAAAACAACAACTGGAAACTGCTACAAAATCAGTGCACACAACTGCTTCAAAAGTTATTTGCTATTAAGTACTTTGCAACTGACAAAATAGCAACTGGAAATACCTGGAAATTCATATTATAATATAAAAAAACAGCATAAATCAGTGATGATCCTAACATAAATACATGTAAAGAGTGTGTGTAGTTAAGATTAATTTTAATTTATATACTTACTGAATTATGCTTTCCAGTGAATAGGGTTTCATCAGTGAATGAGAACAAGATTGTGTTCATCAGTCTCTGTAACATCAGAACAGGATTTACACATTACTGATGATTTATGATCAAATTGAGGCACAATAGTTTGCCTTGTAAGTTATCCAACATTTTTTTTATCAAAATATCAACACTAGTAAAATGTAAATTAACTCGTTTCAATTACTTAAAATTTTGTAACTTTATATCATTAAATTACTTAACGAGTCTGTAGAAAGCAGCCTTAACAAGCTAAGGCACAGCCTCTGATCGATAATGATTATTAAACATTTTTAAACTCAATTTACAAAATAGTCTCATCAGTTTACAATGTGTAAAGCTTTAACAAATCAGTCGTTTACTTGGATTATGTTAAACAAGTACACTTTAACCACAATGAACAGCATTTATCCATAAGGTACTTACACTTCAAAACAGCGGCGTCACGATCCTCCGATTTTCCGTTATTTTTGAATATGAGTATGACGAGCCCTCTCCCGGTGCCTCATGGGATAGAGAAGTGTCCATCCTATGCATACTACGGAATTCGGCCGGAAGTAGTAGGCCATCCGGGTACATCTCGCCTACTGTTTTTCGAATACTGAGAATTCGGACATACTACTTGCTTCGCATACTGTTTTTCGCCTACTATATAGTATGGAAGTATGCGATTTCGGACGCGGCTAATGGCATATTTTACTGTATTGCTAATAGTGCATAACAGTGTAAAACATGTCACTTCCTGTTGCCAGAAGGCGGCGCTATAACTATAACAAAATATGAGCATGCAGATATCTTTAGGTCAGGACTCTAATCAAACTTGTGAAGTTTGAAGTAGATTGGACATTGTATTCACGAGTTACCGTAATCTTCTGTTTCACTGCATTTATAGCATGCATTTAGCATTTAGCTAAGTGTTGCTAGCATGTTTTAGTATGTTTCTTGCATGTTGCCAGCCTATTTAACACTTGTTGACGCTTTTTAGTAGGAGTCCATTACACTGTTCACCGTGTAATTTTTTGTTGCCAGCAGGTAGCACTATGACTAGCACTATGGCCCTCACCAAATTTGAAGATGATCTCGTTAAAACTGTAGGAGGAGTTTGTCAAAGTACAAGGCATGGAAATGGCAAAAACTGCACAAAAATTGTACAGGAAATTCAAAATAGCGTACTTCCTGTTGGGTTTTGGATTTTGTAACAATATACTTTTTTGTAAGTAATGGTCTGTCACACATGTGCACCGATTTTCATTAATGTATGTAAAACGTAGCTCGAGGCGCACTCTGTTGAAATTTTACAGGTGGCGATATCAAGCCATTTTGCCACACCCACTTCTGAAACCTATATCAGACATAAATGTTCGCCAGTTCTGATGCGTGTGCAAAGTTTCATCAGGATTGGAGCATGTTTAGGCCCTCAAAAATGTGATTAACTTTGAAGAAGAAGAAGAAGAGGGTCCCTGCAACGTGGTGCTCGGGCCCTAATAAAGCTAAACAGAAACTTACTGTTAAAAACTAAAATTAAAATGAAAACTGAACATATAATATTTGTGGGGTTTTGATGAAGTCTGCTGCAGGTTGGTGGTGAGGTCAGCATTGTTATTGTTACATAAAACTAGAACAATTTAAATTAAATTTTGGCAATTCAAATAAAGTTGAAATAAATGAAAAGACGACATTAATTAACAAAAAAAAAGTTTTGCTAAAAATAAATTAATGCTAAAAAGAAATATAAAAAAAAAACGAAATTAAAAAATAAAAGCACAAAATTACTAAAATTAAAAGATAACTGAAAATCTAAAAATAAACGCTATTCAAAAAAAGCAACAGTAAGTATATAAATAATACTAATGTTTGAGGTGCACTGTTCATAAGGATTTCCTTTAAAGTACATTGTTCTTGAGGGTTTGTGTTAAAAAATTGTTCTTCATGGTTTGCATTGATGAATGTTGTTTTTGAGGGTTTGCATTGGGTTTGAGGTACACTGTTCTTATGTTGAAGAATGTTGTTCTTGAGGGTATCTGACGATGACCAACAATCCTAACGGTTTGTGTTGAGGTGTGTTGATGTTCTTTTAGACTCAGCGTGATCAGTTTAAAGGAAAAACTGAGGCTGAATTATGTTGTTAATTGTGGAGCTGTGTTTGGAGACCAGGCTGAGGGATAAACTGAAGTGCTGAGTGAGCAGATACATTTATTCCTGGCACCTCTGGGTTCACAAGCAGTTACTGCGCTAATGAAGTGTCCATTCAGGACCGAATTACAGCAGTGGACACACCGCAGGGTGAAAGGAGGAGCAGAACAGAGAGGAGTTAAGACAAAAGTGGAGAAGAAAAATCAAGTGAAAAAAAAGAAGAATTGTCAGTTCATAAAGGAAAGTTAACAGCTTCCCTAAAGTTCTAAACGCCTGCACACACACGCACACACACACACACACACACACACTCAAGCCATCTAATTATAAGACTTCTTTCTCTCTCTTATCATGCTGTTCCGAAAAAATTGCCAGTATTATTTCTGAAAGCCTGAATTTTCAGCCCACACACTAAAAATACATTATTCATCGCCCAGTTTTAAGATGTGATGAGAACACAAACAGAAGAAACACTGTTTGTATATGGGGTTGTGCGAGTGACTGTGAACATTAAAGGAAGATTGTGTGGGTGTGCTTTTTTAATATTGGATTAGTGCGATAAATATGATTAAAATGATTTCTAATACATGAAATTAGCCCATGTTATGATCTATCAACCACAGAAACTAATATTAAAGAGCCTTTCCCAAGGCCACAATGGAAGTTGATTGAATCATCCCTAAAAGTTATATTTCCACTGTGTTGGTGTGAGCCATAGTGGCTGGATAAATAGTGTTGCAACAATATTCAGTTTACATTTTGCACAGTGAAAGATTCTGAATATTAGATTTTGTGGGGGAATCTTGTGAAGTACCAGCTCTCTCTAAAGATGTCTGAAAGAGACATCTTTTCTCATACTCCCAACTGAAGTTCTCTGATCATATACACAGGCAATCTTTTGCTGCTTTAATAGGATGTCTCGAAAAGTAAGGCTCACACTCTCTCTCTTGATGATGGTCTACTAAGAAAGCCTATAATCCCTGACCCAGAGGAGAGAGTCAGAGGAGCAAGAATCCTAGAATCATCCTTACTGAACACTCTATTGATTCACCAACTAGCATTAGCTCTGTTCTGGACACCCTTTATCGCAGGATCACTCTGCATTACTGTAATCTGCTCTCTCTCTCAGAAAGATACATATGAAGAGACTACTGTATGTTAATAGAGGCCAGTCACTGTTCAGCAGCCCTTTTCACATTTGTCTTCTCCAAAAGAGAGTTTTAAAAATCTTCAGTAAAGTGTTAGATGTGAACGAAATAACCAGTTGCAACATTTCATTTAATTTGACACTAAAAAGGATTTAAGAATCATAGAAAACATTGAAAAAAGCCTTAACTTAACTGCATTACATATGAACATGCTGTTGGATAGTGATAAAGCTATCGCAGCCCTAAGGGAGTAAATGTTGTTAAACATTTCCATCATACTAGTTAATGCATTAAAATTGTTTGAATTACTAAATTACTAAATGATTACCTGAATTACTAAATCTAAAAACTAAATAAACTGAAAAAAAATAATAAAACTGGATCAAAACTAGAAAATGCCAAAGAAACTAATAGTAACAAAACAAAATGAAAATGATTGGAAACTAAACAAATGGAAAATCATTTTGAAAATCAAAACTAACACTAACTCAATAAACACTATCTAATAAACATAAACAGCTCAGACAACCTTATATACAGAGTAAACATACTCAACGATGCAAATAAAACCCAACTTTGAATAAAACTCCAAAAAATAAACACACAAAAAGCAACTCTGACAGGATGCAGTCTGGTTCCCAGCATGAAGCTCAACTCAGCGTTGCAAACATCCTATAATCAATGCGTTCCCAGAGTTTCATGGAAACAGAGATGATTCCAAAAGCCTTGAAAATTAATGATGGTTGAGCATGAAATGCACATGTAAATGCTTCTGGTTATAAGAAAATAAAAAAATGTGAAACATGCAAAACAGAAGCTAACAATTTTGGGAATTGTGTTGAAGATTCACTGACCCCAAAATGTTCTTATGATGCCATAGAAGAACATTCTATTTAGTTTTTTAGAAAACCATGAGATTTCAAATGTAGTTTTAACAATTTTCTGACCTGGAAAACCTTTAACATAGCATCAGGAACCTTTATTTAATCACCAAAAAACTAAATGACCAACTCAAACGACCCATTAAAAGCCCATTAAGCGCGTAGAACTTCATCTTCTCATATTATTTAAAGCAAAGCAAAACAAACCAAAAATAAAAAATAAACAAAAAAAAATTGTCCCAGTGTGACAGAGTATTTGTGTGAGAGAGGGAAGAAAAAAAGAAACAAGATCTTTGATTGCAAACAGCAGAGCTGCTCTGTAATTAATGGGGCGGCAGAGAGTGAATGAGAACCACTAGAATGTGCAAATCTGATCTGGATAAATTAGAGGTTTGGAGCACGATAAACTGGCAGGGAAAGCCATGACACAGACATGGAAATTACAAGCTCGGAGTTCTCAAACTTTCTCAGAATACACTGCTCTGCTGCCTGTCCTCAATACATCTCAACTGTCCTCCATACATCTTTCTCAGAACAGAGACACAATGGCAGCCGGCCTGCACGAGGACAAACCAGACAGAAACAGCAACCAGACACTGCTAAGGAAGAGCTTCTCTGAAAGGATTTGTCTTCAAGTCTTGAGAGCAGAATAAAGAATCAAAATACATCCACCTTTTTTCATTTTTTTACTTAAACATAAGCAACCGCCCACTCATCTATACATCTAATCATCTATACATATATATCGGAAAAAAATATATATATTTATCGTGCACCCCTAATATATATACATATTATATATATATATATATATATATATATATATATATATATATATATATATATATATATATATATATATATATATATACATACATATACACATATTATATATATATATATATATATATATATATATATACATATTATATATATATATATATATATATATATATATACATATTATATATATATATATACACATACATATATACACATATTTATATATATATATATATATATATATTTATATATATATATATATATATATATATATATATATATATATATATATATATATATATATATATACATACATATATATATATATATATATATATATATATATATATATATATATATATATTAAAAGTCATGCATCTCAGAAGAATATAAGATCATTAGAACAAGTATTGTTATCAAGAATCCCAATTAAAAGACATGACGCCTCAGATTTGTTTTAGCCGGCGACATGCACTGATCTCAGGCTGCGGCACAAAGTCGACTTGGTATTTAATGTGCCCATCTGGTTACTGGAGGGTTGTCTGGATCCAATCTCTTGTGCCTTGCCCAGACTCACAGAGAAAACTAAAAGACATTTGATGTATTCCCCTCTGGACCACCAGTCTCTGATGAAGACAACCAGGTAAGATAACCCAACAGGATCAGGAAATGTTTGAATTAAAACGTGTCCATTTAAATCCATAAATAACACTTTGGACACAGGAGACAGACCTGCAGGCAGTGCCAAACACACATCTGTGCTGAGAACAGATGCCAATCAATACAGACGGGAGACGTGCCAAATAAAATGAGACATAATGCTTAAAATAGACAGAGATGTGAAAAGAAGGAATCCTATAGAGATGGAAAGATCAGGGAGTGTGAGAGGATGAGCAAATGGTGGAGACAAACCACAGAACAGAGCCTGAGCCAAGCCTGCTGCCCCGAGGGATGATGGGAAAGAAGACTGTGGCTGCCAGTGGCAGGGACAGATGCCCATGTGGCCAACAGCTGCATCGTGTGTGTATGTGTGTGTGTGTGCCTTGTTCCTCAAGAGAAAAGGATATGGCACTGAGGTCAGTCCAACACACACACACAAGTTAAAGTGTCAATGTTTCCGCATTGAACAGCAGCAGTTGTGTTTTATTGAGTGCAATATCAATAACTCTCTCTATTAATGTTATGCAAAAGGGTGTACACACATAGAAACTGGGCATGACGGGATAAAAAAGAAAGAGAATGGGTGAATGTAGGGTGGAGAGTGTATCTGAGGTAAGATAAGGCTGATTCGGTTTGTTATTATCTGTGTTAGGGCTCGTTACAAGTCACCCTCCACAGACCAGGTACACCTCTTCCTCGGCTGGCCAGTGCAATGAACACACACACATAGAGATAATTCGCCAACTGATCTCTATTGAGGCAATCACTCTACTCCTAAACCGCAGGAAACAAGAAATTATTTACAGCCTTCGTGAATCAGATGTTCTTATGTAATTTCTAATCACTATCATTGTGAGGGCATTTCTTCCAGTGGAAGCAGATCATTCAGCAATAATTCAGCAAAATGAACAGATGTGCTGTGGTTCGGGACGTGGCTGTGGGAATTCATCAAATGATGAGGAACAGCATTATAATCATGCACACTGTGAGAAATTAAAAACAGACCAACTTTAATAAATGCATTCATCCAGGAATGGAAATTCTGTCATGATTTTCAAACCATTCCAAACCTACATGTGGAACTCAAAAGATTATATTTTCAAGAATGTCTCAGTTGTTGTGGTCCACATAAAGAAAGTTATTAGAGTCCAAAACAACACTGGATCCCAATGGCTTTCATTGTATGGACCAAAACTTTGTGGATGTATTTGTGCCATCATTTATTTTGCATAGATAATCAGGTCCCAAAACAATACAGACAACATTACAAAATGCACATACACTACCATTTAAAAGTTTGGGGTCAGTAAGGTTGTTTTTTAACAAGGCGAGATTAAATTAATCAAAAGTGACAGTATTTATTATTATTATTATTTTTCATTTTTACAAAATATTTTACAAAAGATTAATATTTTGTAAATATTATAAATATTGACTATATATGTATAACTATTTTTAACATTGTTAATATTAAGACATGTTTGTTGAAAACAAAATCAACATATTAAAATGATTTCTGAATGATCATGTGACACTGAAGACTGGAGTTACGATGCTGAAAATTCAGCTTTAACATCAAGAAATACATTATATTTTAAAAATGTATAGAAATAATAGAAAACAAGTCTTTTTAAATTGTAATGCACAATATTCCAATACACCATTTAGCAATATGCCTGTTTTCACTGTATTTTTTATCAAATAAATGCAGCCTTGGTGAGCATAAGAGACTTCTTTTTAAAACAACAGAAAACAAAACAAAGAAAAAAATCTGAACGATAGTGCACACATTAGTGAAGATCATTCTTTGTGAATTCACCCTAAATAAACAAGAAACCCTCTGTAAACTGTAAAGTAGAAAAACACGTAAACGAGGGAGTGAGAGTGCAGGAAGAGGGAAAAAAGCCATGGGATTCCTGGATGAGCCCGTTATAGCTCTAAATTAACTGAAGGAAGTGGCTGTTTATGGGAACATTTACTGGTAAATCTGCCCCTAGTCACTTAAACACGGTCACCAGCTCTGCCTGGTCACTGTTAAAACCTCTTCCCTGAAGCATAAAGCAGAGGTTTGGCGAGAAACCAACTCAAACACACACACTAAAGCCCGTCCGATTGTGTGTGACCCTGCGAACGTGGCATTAATTGGTCAGTGTTGATGCCCCATGCAGAGAACTTCCTGTTCTTTGAACTCGACCTGGTGTCTTTTAATGTCTTTTACACTTTCACTGTTTCCCTCATAATGCTGCACAGGTCAGCGGCATACAGCAGGCAATGAGCTCCAGATAACACTGTAATGAGGGTGAGTGTGTGTGTGGAGCTGAAAATCCACTGAGATGTGTTCTCAATTATTTCGGAATTTCGGAAGCGAGACCCGGACCTCCCATTTGCGGGCTGACACACACCATCACACACACACAAGCATATACTGGACACAAACTAATCATTTAGATGCAGCGGCGGATGATGTCACTGCCTGAGATTGCATCGCTCCTGTTCTATCTATAGTCTTTCTGAGGCACTGTTTCCAGCACTGGATTTAAAACACATTCCTGAGAGAATGCACGGACAAAGCTAGGGGACATTTAAACTCGGGATTCTATAGCAACAGATGGACAGAATGGATGCACTGAACTGATCAAAAGTCACAGCAAAAACATTTATAATGTTATACAATGTTTTCCATTGAATTTTTTCTGAGCAGCAACTGAGCATATTAGAATGATGCCTCAATGGCACTAAAAATGAGTAATGATGCTGAAAATTAAGATTTGCCATCACAGGATTAAATAATTATTTTTAATACATATTTTTTAATTACATAATTTATTTCATAATTTATGCCTTGAGCATAAGAGACAAACTGGCAACTTGCTAAATGTTAAATAGCTTTTTTTCTAATTATACAGTAAAACTATCTTTATTTTATGTTTAATGGCATATATTATTGTTTTTTCAACAAATGCAATATGTCAGTTAGAGACATACTATCGTATTTGAGTATACAGACTATATATATTACAGAATTAGTATACTATTCTAAATATATATCTGTCTATTGCATGGAAGAGCATGAGCTGCAAAGAGAAATATTCTCTTTACTGCCAACTATTGAAGTAAACAAGTATTACACTCAAACCATTTCAAGTTTTTGTTTCTTTCTTCAAATAAAATAAAAAAAAGGATCATTTAAAACTTGATAAACAACTTTAAATTGTGTGTTCAGACAGATTACACACTCACAAAAAAATTTTACAAGCACACTTATGTAAGAGCCGTTGTCTCTGCATCTAAATTACAATGTTATCAGATAGAACCCTGGAAAAACACAAAACCAGAAACAGTCCACTTTAATATACAAGTAATAATTTTCACTGCGCTCCAGCTAAACTGGCCAAGTACTAATGGTATATTGATACTTCAGTAAATCAATCACTCTAAAACAAACAATAAGTCTTTGTAATGCTTAGATACATTATTACAGTAGCTCTCTACCTCTTCCCCAGCGGGCTTTCCATCATCATCATGCAGATCAATAACAAACTATCAATGCACACAGTCGATTTGAATGCACATGTATCTATACAATGAAATCTAGCTTTAGTACAGAGTAAATTCCTTGTCAACAAAAACACAGCAAATATATGTGACATTGTGCATTTACACCTCAACATGTTCACTGCTTTGCCATTTATTTGCAGAAGCAGAAATGATGACAGAGACACCAGGCCTTTAGTAACAACAGGCCAGATGTGCACAGCTTGTGCCAGCATCAAAGTGATGCCAGTGGCTTCAAGCTGGCACTGGCTGATGCCAGACGCTGAGTGGCCAAAATGTTATGACTGAGGGCAAATTTGGCAGAGGGCCGCTGAATTAAACACATGGACATATGCATGCATCCTAACACCTCTCAAGTTCAGAACCATCTGTCTTGGGCGACAACGAACAGGTCAGACAAAAACAAACTCATTAAAAACACACACACATGATGCAGAGAGGTTTCAGAAAATAGCTGGCTAGACACCCGCTAGAACAGCACATGTGCTGTTTGTCAGGTAACAAAAAAACATAAGTTATTTACTTGAGTTATTATTTCTTTATATAAAAAAAACATTTATTCTTATTGTGAAGAATATTTTACTAATCTAAGGAACTGTTTTCCACTGCGAAGAAACTTTAGTGCAAAGGAAAGGTCCCATAGAAGTTTCTTCATGGAACCATAAATGTAAACACGGGACCTTTATTTTTAAAAGTGTGGGTTCAAAAAAAGATTACGGTGTCTTTATCATAGGAACCAAAGCATAACATATCACAAATAAATATTGCAAGACCACAACTCCAACAAATATTTCAAATATACACACAAAAGTACCTAATGAACTTTTCTTAGTGCTCTGTGATAGTGTAACGGTCATATCTTGCCATCTAGTGGTAAATAATTTGATTTACATTCTATATTTTATTGCACTGTTTTCAAGAAAGCGTCATTAGTAAAAGGCATACTGATGCACTGACTGGTGTGTGAATGTGATGAAATAAATAGAAATGGAGGGCGAGAGAAAGTCCTTATATATGAAAACATTATATATTAATGTATATTATTTAAATAATAAACTACTCTTTTCACTTCCCTTAAAAATATGGGGGTCAGTAAGATTTTTTTTAAAGAAAGAAAAAAATACTTTTATTCATTAAGGATGCAATAAATAGATTAAAACTGATACATTTTTGTTTATGTTCATATATACTTTTGTTTTATATATATATATATGTGTGTGTGTGTGCGTGTGTGTGTGCGCGCGCGCGCGCGCGTGAGTGCGTGCGTGCGTGTGTGCGTGCGTGTGTAATAGCTGATCTTTTGAACTTTCAAACAATCCTGAAAAAAGTCATAGTTTCCACAAAAATATTAGGCAGCACAATTGTTTTCATCATTAAAAATAAGAAATGCTTCTTGAGCACCAAATTTTGATGCATCATGTGACACTGAAGACTGGAGTAATGATGCTGAAAATACAACTTAAACTCAAATTATATTTTCTAATCTATTAAAATATAAAACAGTAATTATAAATTGTAATATTTATCAAATTTATCAAATAAATGCAGCCTTAATAAGGATAAGAGACTTCTTCTAATGGTAATGTATATACAGTATATACTTTAATGTAATAAGATAAAAAAATTGATTTATTTATTTTTTATTCAGTATTGTCCAAATCGTTTTTGAGTCTATATTTTAGCCTGTGGATGGCAGTATAGGCTCTTCTTTGAGGTTTACATACACAATTCCCAGCAGTAGACATGCTAGTTATTACTGCAATAAAGTGCAACCCTTCATGTACAAAAATGTATGAAAGGGTTGGTGCCACATTTAAAGTTAGATTCTACACAGCAGCCAAACTACTTTCACACAGTCTATGACGTTCAAACCATTTAAACAGCAGCTTGAATTTTGTCCAAATTAACCAATAACTGACATCCAGCTCTTTTCTGTTCTTGAGATACTGTCTGTAACCATTTTTTAATCAATTTGTTCCTCTCTTTTGTAAACTGAGCTTCTTGGCTGGACAGGTGTCTCTCTGTTATCTCCTTTCTGAAACAAGTACAACCAGCACAAATGACACAAACCTGCTCACAGACACACCTGTTTGTCTCACAGTTCAGAGAACTACACACGCACACTTCCAGAGACAAACTTTAACACTTAAGCAGATGGCACTCACAACACAAGCACTAAAAGAGCCCATCATTCCGAGCCTTTAAACTAGAGTTTTGTGAATTGTAGTCTATGTGTGTGATCTTTAAAACCATCTGTATATGACAAAAGTTATCCATCTGTATATGATTGCTCTGTTCTAGGTCGACTCTTTTACTGAAGACACAACCCCATTATGGTGGAGCTGTATGTAATGGATGTTGTGTTAAAAATAGAACTATAAAAAATACAAGAGATATGGAATACAGGATGCACATGCAGGGAGGAAATAGTGCAACAATATGAACTTGGGAAAAAAATGTATTTGAATGCAAATGAACCAAACTGAACTAGAAATCATAAGCTGGTTTGAACTAACAACACATACTTCCATTTACACTAATAAATGTGTTTATTAGTTTAACAATTAACATCTTCTAGTTAAACAATGAAAAAGTGTACATTTTATTAGTATACATTTTTAACACATTCCCTGCAATTATGTCAAAATAGTTACTAAACAAGGCTAAGAACATTCATGAATAATATATCAGCAGCAAGACGTTTTTAAGAGTCTGGTCTGTTGCAGATCATCCAATAATTCTTAAATTTGTTAAGATGAAGTGATGCGTGTTGCGGTAATTGTGGGAAAGGCAGTGCACAGAATTCATTTAATTGATTTCAGGTCTGGAAAATCCCCTCCAAGACATCTTGTTCAATGTGTGTATTGTGGATAATGGGGTCATACATGTTAAAATGTTTTTTTTTAATATATATATATATATATATATATATATATATATATATATATAAATTATAATTACCAACAGAAAACTGAAGAAGCTACAAATCTAACCATTTCCTACGATGCAAAAACATGGTATATACACAAATATGCATACGCATTCATACAAATCTTGAGAACCTTCTCTTCGATCCAAACAGAGAGAATGAGGTTCCAAGATTTAAAGGCCACACACCATTCAGCTATTTCTGTTTATGTGTAGGACTGAACATAAACTCTGAGAATAACAGGACACGCATGACGAATGCCACATGGAACTCACACAGACAGCTGGCTGCACTTACAGCCAGGTGCACACCCAAATATCTCCACCTCCAGTTACACCTTAAAAAAAGTATAATGTAAAGTAAAATGATAATAATACATAACAAAATTAAAAGTGTAAATAATAATAATATAATAATAAAAAAATAAATATAATGCAATGTTAAAAGTATTCCAATAATTTATAAGAATTCTATTTAGTAAAAAATGAGAGAGGTGTTTGCTCATGCAAAAGTCATTGCCATGATGTTGGGTGTTATGGGACGTTCCAGTTATAAAATAGATATGTTTGCCTTAACAAGTTCCATTAAATGCATTGCCAGGAAGAGAAAGCAGAATGCTTTCGAAGTGCATTCTGTGTGTGTCATAATCTCAAATCCCTGTGAGTGTGTGTGTGTGTGTGTGAGAGAGAAAGAGAGAGAGAAAGACCTGCTCTGCTCCACTTAATCCTCAGAGAGCAAAAAGAGTCACGTTCGGTTTGCCATCGTTAATTATTTGGGATAAACGGAGGCATGCTGGAAGGAGGACAGTCCCATGGAGTATCCCGAGAGTCATAACTCTTGTAAAATAAAGGAATGTGTCTTCAGACGGTAAGACGGGGCGGCAGGATGGTGTTTCTGGAGCCCATCTGGTAGATGGTGTGTGTGTGTGTGTGTGTCGGGGTGAAGCTGTCTGGAGAAAGATTCAGGCTCATGCAGACGGTGAGACGACACCAGTGTTTGAGTCATACAAAGCAGGGCGGAGGAGGAGGTCAAGGACACTGCTGGGACGAGCCTTTCATTTACCCTGCAAAAACAAATATGAGCTTTTGTTTCGTAACGTCTCTGCTTCTACTCTATCCTCCCTTGATTCTTTATTTTTTCCTCAACTCCCAGTTGAAAAGACCCACTGTGTTTAAGATGCTGGAGGTCATCATAGGATGTTGGTGCCCTCACAAGGCTTCTTAACTAGTTTCACCAGTACGGCTACTTTTCAACATGCTTCTCTTAACAAATTAGCTGTGAGGAAGGGAACAACAATGGAAAAAAAGAGAACAGTCTAAGATGATTCTTCTGCCTATGTGACTTTGCTGCATCCTGGAATTGAACTACTGGTTTCGTCTGGTCAGAGGAGAACTGGCCCCCCGACTGAGCCTAGTTTCTCCCAAGGTTTTTTCTCCATTCTGTCACCGATGGAGTTTCGGTTCCTTGCCGCTGTTGCCTCTGGCTTGCTTAGTTGGGGTCACTTCATTTACTTGATTGCAAATGATTGCACAGATACTATTTAAACTGAACTGAGATGATGACATCACTGAATTCAATGATGAACTGCCTTTAACTGTCATTTTGCATTATTGACACACTGTTTTCCTGTTACACTAGCATTACACAAGTAGATGATATCCCACTTGGCTTCGTAACTTGGTTAAGGTACCTTACTGGTTATGAATATATGTTGTTGTTGATTCTGGACAACAAGATGATGGCATGTCAGTGTTCTCACCATGCTTGTTAACTAACTTAACTTAATCAAGCTGGAAGAAAGGGGGAAGAAGAAAAAGAAGAGAGTAAACAAAAAAATAAAGAGATTTAACGTTGAATTGACCAGGTCAGACAGATTAGAAAGTTAATGTTCCTAATAGGACTCTAATAGCAAACCAGCAAGGCTACCTTGGTAAATCAGTTTCACTATCAACATAGTACTAACTGTGATGATAAAGGAAAAAGAAGTGGAGGGGAAAAGTAGACTGTCATGTTGAAATAACCAGAAATATCCAATAGTCCTGACTTGTATTACACTAGCCGATGGTATCTCACCAGGCTTCTTAACTAGCTTAACCACTAAGCAGGCTTAACCACTACCTTGTTGGTCATCAATATATGTTGGTTTTTGGACCATGCGATGTTGTTGTGCCAGTATTTTTGGTGGGGGATTCTGGACCACACCAGAATGGCAAACCAGTTTAACCATGTCTGCCTTCGTCAATCTGCATCACCAGCTGAACTTAGCTTCATTAGCTTTGAAAAGATGGGGAGAATAGAGAAAGCAAGTAATTCTTGGTGAAACAACCAACTTAGGCAAGCAAAATATGAAATGTCTTGGCTACCTAAACTAGTAACCTCTTTAGTCATCAGCAAACGTCGTATTTTGGAAGCTGCCTTCCTCCATCATAACTTTTTGTCTCTAACAAGATTTTAAAAAGTTTAACTAATAAACTTAGAATAAAACTGGACATTGACACTGCTCTAAGCTGTTATTTTCAGCAAAACCATCATACATATTTCTCCACTATCTTCTCAATCTTTCTTTCCCGTCTCCTCAAAGCTAAAGAAGCGAGCAGAAGCAGGAACAAAAAGCGTCTTTAAGGTCAGGGCTCTGGAGGAGGCCTGTGAGTATCTCCCAGAGAGACGCTCCCCTTCTCAGGGCCTGCACCTCTGGCTCTCTGATCTGCCCACGGGAAAAGTGTCAGAAAACTGATCCCTTTCATCTCCTCCGGGGCTCCCTTCTGATCCCCGTCTCTTGTATTTATTTGATTTCCAAGATGCTGTTTGATGACATACAGTTCACTGTTTGCTGTTCATCTCGCTCTTTTCTCACCGCATCATCACTCCTTTGATTCATAGCTATGCTGTTCTGTTCGAAAGGCAAGAGCTCCATGTGACTTGGAGAAAAGTGGACTAGATGATGTAATGCGGTTGAATTTATTGGTCCGTCCCCTGAAAAATGAAAGGGGGAAATTGTAATGCTCAACATGGTGGCTATGGGAAACAAAGTCCTGTCTTTCAGTTGAACAAATGAAATGGTTATTCAGTTGAGTTTCTAAGAGGTCTAACCTCAACATTTCCTTCCCAGCATCACAACCACTGCAAGTGGGGGGGCCACTATGTGGGGGACCCTCATGACATTGTGAGCCTGTTTAGTGTTGTTTTACACTGCACAGAAGCCACATCTAAGCTGCAAATATACTGGCAGCATAAATATATGTACTTGGATTCACAATAATGGGAAACACATGCAAACTAACGCTAATACTAATAGAATAGAATATTCAAATTATATTCTTTAAAAAAAACTACTTTTCTAATCTTTTTGTATTCTATTTTCTTTTCATTTATTATAGAAATTTACACTTATACATTTTTTTAAAACACATTATATTGAATAAAGACTTAAGCAAATCAGCTTAATAAAATGCTTTCTGAATGATCATATGACTCCAAAGACATAAAAAAAATTAATAAAAAAAAATTCTGAAATACTGTTTACCTGAGGCATTATCTAATGTTAACAAATTGAACTTCATTGCAAAATAATACTTAAATATTACAGCATGGAAAAAGACACATGACAAGAAAAGTTGCCAAAATAATAATAAACCCTCAACCTTAAACAGCTAGATCAGTACCTTCATAAACCAGCCTGGAAAAGATGGGAATCATCTTCGTCTGTCTGAACCATTCAAGCTCACTTGACAAATATATTTTGTTGAAAACAAAACATTCATTCAATAATTGTTAACAAGACAACATGTGGCCAATATCCAGCCGGGGGAAATGTTTCTGATCTGGCCAACTGAAAATGATAAAAATGTTGGCATGTTATTTTCAACAGATTTTCCTCTTGTTTTTCCTCTCTCTCGCTACGAGGTCAAAAATCCAACCAGACTGACCAACTCCCAAATGCACTCAGCGTCTGCTCTACAGTTCCAGCATTGATGAGTCTGTAATGTCTCGCCCATCTCTTGTACAACTTCTGATTTTCAACACCATTTGTCGATGGCCTCTGAAGGGCCCTGAGGTGATGTTATCAGATCTGATTCAGCCAGGCGTCTCTGGAATGAAATGTGGAATAGAATTGTCTGTGTCCCTCCCCGGATTGATTCAGATAATTAAATTCAGGGTCTTATATAAGGGGAGGATTGTTTTTGTCCATTCGCCAGAAGCACGTTCCAGAACGTGCGAGTCTCATGGGTTCTAGAGCACAGAGCTTAAAGACGTGAGAACAGTGTTGTTAATTAAAACAAAGCAAATATAGATGCCAGAAAAAAGCAACAAGCAGACAGGCAACCGCAAAGACTCTCGTCAGGACTAATCAACCAAGAAAACAACCAATTAAAGCTAATTTTACACCCTTCCTTTAGAAAACAGTCTAAAAAGGTGATGGAAAGCAAAGCTTTACTCTCTTTCTGTCTATAAGTCATTATGACACTGCAGTGACCACTAAAGACAATAACCAACTCACAACTTGCTTGTGAGTGTGTGTTCTGGTCCACAGTGTATGTATGTGGGTCATGGGAATGGGTTGGGTGTCCTCTATCCCAGGGTGCAGTCAGCTGTCTCGACTTACGTTATTAAATATGACCACTTATCACACACTCACACATACACGACAATTAGTTATCCAAGTGAAGACATCCCAAAGACTTCTACTGCTTTTAAATAAAGCTAATTATAATTACTGACCCAAACCCAAAAATGCCCTTTTCTTAAAAGTTAAATATAGATATTAATATGAACTAACTATTAACAGCATGTAGTCCTTTGACCAAAAAAATACATTAAATTAAATTAAATTAAAATGCAAATTCTGCATCATATAATGCTTAAACATGGTTTTTAGATAAAATTTTAGATACAATTAAAATAACGATGGAAATTCAACATTTATAATTACTGATTACATGATTACTGAGATTAATTCACATTAAATAAATAAATAAAATACATAAGTGCTGTAAATAAATACCTGCTAACATCTCTAAACAAACATGTTTTAATCTAAAGGAAGGACATTTCTCACCATTTCTAGCATTTCCATCAACCCACACACAAAATCAAAATGATCAACACCACGGCGGTCCTCAGGAAAGACAACTTTAAATGTGTCTCACTGGTGTGTGTGATCAGTGGATGAAGGCCACACACAGAGGAAGAGACAGAACAAGGCACTGAGATACTGAATAAGAGGAAAGAAGGAAGCAGAGAGAGAAAGAGAGAGAGAGAGAAAGAGAGCAGATCAGGCTGACTGAATGGTTTCCAGATGTGTGAATGGTAAACAACTGGTTTATCGTGTGGGCATAAAAATCTGTGGCATTCAGAATCTCTGATCAAACATCCCAGAGTCCTTCCAGAACCACGACCAGAGAACGGACACGCATGGACAGATCCGCATGCACGCAAAAGCACGCTCGCATTGTCGCCGTTTCGTGTCTGATATCTGCCTTTGAGTATTTCCAGAAGCCTAGCATGAAAGAGCTGAAAACAAATGAGAATTCAAATCACCATCCCATCTGAGATGCTTTGAAGTCATCTGTGCATGAACATGAACCTTCACGTACATCTGACTGATGGAGCGAATGTGACACAATTACAGAGAAAGAGACATCCATGTGTGTGTGCAATATTTATTCTCTCTGTATGGGTTTTGCTCCATGTATTTAGAGGGCACATTCCCAGGCTGGGCGTTGGGATTCTCTCCTCCACTGTTTCCCACACAGAGCTCACAGGAGGCCCTTTGTTCCGGCTCCAGGCCGCGGGGGACCCAGATTCAGCACAGCGGCCCCTGAGAGACCTCCCTGCATTCTTCTGCAGGACGACCCTCACCTTCAGAGGTGCTCACTGCATTGGATTCACTCTAGTCTTTGAATCTTGTCTATTTTTTATGTCTAGCTACCTCTTTCTGGCTTCCACTCAAAAATGAATATTAGTGATTAATTTGAGCTGATTTCTTCAAGTAAATGAGCTGTGACTACCAATGGGAGAGGAATGTGAAGTTCACTTACTTTTTAATAAAAAACAGTACAGCAATGAAATCACTGTCAGCATGAATAAAACTTACAGGGGGAGTTCACCCCAAAATGTAAATTTTGTCATAATTGACTCCTGATCCAAGTTCCAAGCCCACATCTAATAAAAAAAAAAAAAAAAAAAAAAAATACCTCTTTTACTTTCACTGGAAGGACAAAAAGCGCAGAGAAATTTTCATATCTTTGTCTGTTTCAAAGTAACACAAGTTTGTTAAAGGGTAAATGAAGTAAGTAAATGAAGACCATTTTTCATTTTTGAGTGAATTAAGCCACTTTTAAGCTACATAAACACCCCCAAATCGGATAACTGTCCATAACCAAGAAAAGCAATAAGCTAGAAACCAATGCAGCTGTAATATTGTCAGCTTCTATCAAAATGCATCTTTCTCCATTGACAACATCCATTAAAAATGGCAAAACATCTTGTTTTTATATGTATTTATGTATATACAGTATTATAATAGATATTATATTATGTGTGTGCATCATGTATCCAAAGTATAATATAAAAGATGAACAGAAAATATAGTATAGTATAGTATAGTATAGTATAGTAAATATTGTAAAGTAGATTTTACCAGTTTTACCAGTGAATGTTTACTTTGAAGGTTAAAAAAATAACTAAAAAGAATGGTCTTAAAGCATGACAGTTGTGTCCAGAATTCAGTGCTGATATACAGAGATGGAAGACTTCAACTAATCTGGTTCATGGGAGTTACCTTATCTTCAATCTTATTCAGTTTGGACTCAAGTTCTTAGACCAGCAGGGATCACATCTCAGATAAAAGGATCCATCTACATCTAACTCAATCTAAACTGGAATGTGAGATTATCAATCACTCTGTTCACCAGTCTAGCTTGGAGACCAGAGTGGATCCGCTGTGTAGAAACTGTTAAGTAGCACTCTTGCAACATATTTTACTGTACTTTAACACGCTTTACTCAAGTAAGGATTGTCCCTAAGAGCACTGCATCGATGGCTTATAGAATGTCCCTTCCCTTGTGATTTGAACTTAAAGCCTAAGCCACTACATTACACTACACTTCTGATCAACCTATGAAAGTTTAGCAGGACACAAAGTGGAGTAACGCCAACCCAAATGTGAAAGAGCATCCAAAGTGAGTCAAAGAGACCCTGGGTGATTTAAAGTGAACTGCTAAAAATACTATAAAAAAAGTTTTCTGCCTGGTCTAATCAAGTCTAGACATTTACATGAATTCCAAATAGTCACAAAATGTGACAAATATCTTGTATTTAATCTCTTCTGCATCTCGCTGGCAGATTGATTGTTCTGGTGGAAACAGATTTTTAGGCCAAATTTCAAAGACTGATTAATTGAGTAATAAGAAAAAAGTCAGACAGAAAAAGGGATGAAGAAAAGACAACTCTTTTTTTTTGGACTGCAGTAGAGAGTGTGTTTTTACTATAGATCACAGTCATTACATGCTGCTCCAAGTCAACAAGAAATCTAAATCAACCCTGTTTGCTTTAATACACAAGCCCGGTGTTATGGGAATGATTCACCAGTGCATCATTTCCTCCCCACAAAAAGCACAAGCTCAAAATATATTGTGTTCTATAAAGCTGATACTTTTGACCAATATCACCACAATACAAATCATTCAGTACGACAGTATACCATAATATTACCATCTAACACTATGGTACCACCAGTACTTTTAATAAAGGCATTAACATGGAGGAGAGCAAAATACAGATTTTTCTATCAGTCTTTCTCTTCTGCGCTGCATTGTTGATGGTCTGAATTTGGTTGGTTGCTATAGAGATCGATGGAAGGTAGGGCAACCACATTTGGGTATGAGGGGACGGAAAGAGTGCGAGTGAGGGAGAGAAAGAGAGAACATTGTCATAATTGCATGTTCTGCTGATGGTGCTTAAGAAGTGAAGCCAGCGGGCAAATGAAATACAGATCGTCGTTTGCCGTGTGACCTCTCTCAGAACGAGAGAGTGATGGATGTGAGAGAAAGAGATTTTCGTTGGGCCACAAACACCACAAAACAGCTTTGGCGCTGTACAACTACCCCAAATCACTTGAGACCAAAACTGAAAAATTAAGAGAGAGAGAGAGAGAGAGAGAGAGAGAGAGAGGGAAAGAGAGAGAGAGATCACAGGGAAAAACAAAGAAATCAAAACTTGGCAACCTCAATGTCTCCTGGCTGTTAATGCAACAGCAATCCTCTGTGTTACCTTACATCGGTTAAGTCGTTTGTCATTGGTCGTTAGCGTGAGTTATCTTCTGAGGCATGAAACTGGAGCCAGACATGCATTTTCAAAGTAAACACTTCTCTCTGAGGGGCAACTGATTTGTTCGAAATCTATTAGGAGCCTGTCGGTGTGGCCCAAAGGTAATTTCTTGTTAATGGAGGAGCTCTGTGGGTGCATTTGGCTTTTCCGTCTGTACTTTCTTGAGTGATTATTTGCAATGATGTGTTTCTTTGTTCTTGAGAGCCCATATACACATACCAGACCCAAGCCAGATGGGAGCTGGCAAACCTATGACTGTATAATTCAGGTTTGCATTGCTACAAAAAAAAAAAAAACACTTAAACTAACCTAAGCTGGTCTTCCAGCTTGGTCAAGCTGAAAAGTGCCCAGAATCCTTCTGAAGTGGCATTTAAGAGTCTTTACACAGACTGTTCAGTTTAATGCTTTTCAGGGGTGGCATAAATGCTTATACACTTAAAATATGAGTGATACTAGCGGCTGAGGTGCTCAGGGCAGACATAATTTAATATGGCTTTTATGCGGTTTGAGTCTTATGGCTTACCTTTTGACTACATCATCTCCGCTCCAACACATGAGCTCATCGACGCCCATCTCTCCCTCGCACAGCGCCTCCGGAAGTATGGAGAAGAAAGACTTATACCGGGAGATATACCCCGTAAACTCCCTATGACACAAATCAATAAATGAACAACACATGCAGAGAAGTAACATTTTTTAACATTAAGGTTTTTCATTTGTTTTGAAAGATAAAACCCAAAGAACCCATTGTTTTAGGAACATATTTAAGGCTATTTTCAGCATTTCATTCTATAATATCACTTTAAGTATATGAAAAATAATATATATATATATATATATATATATATATATATATATATATATATATATATATATATATATGAATTAAATGAGTGTGTGCATTTTGTGCCACTGTTAGATGGATCTGGTGGAGAAATGGAAATGAAAATTGTCTGTCCAAACGTGTTTATTTCAAGGACAACCTTTACAAAGACAACAGCATGGAGGTAGGCAGTTACAGGTCACATGCTTAGTAAGGAACCAATCAAGCAACCAGAATTTTAAAATTACTAAACCTGTTTTTCACACTTTGGTTTGTTTGCTTGATTTGAACCCAAGTTCGATTCAATCCCTCTCACATTAGATCACATTTCTAAAAAAAAAACATTCAATTTTCAGTTTCTATATAACATCCAGAGTCAATATCGAACAAATTATGTGTTAACATTAGTGGTTCACATGCAAACATTAGGCCTGACTGCATTCATACCAAATGTGAATCAGACAGGAAACCATGTGAACCATGAATCAGACTTGGGAACAACTTTTCAGCTTCCACAGCAACCAAACAAACCAAATTATAATGACAAAATGTCACGATTTTGATTAAAAATACTAGTGTGAAAACACCCTAACTGGTAAGGTAACTGTAGTAAGTGGGTAAAAAGAGGCGGAGCTAACCTATACTACCCAAGGAAAGTACACACACAGATTAAAATTTTTTAGAAAGATAATCAGAAACAAATGCAACTTTTTAGTAAAATGTATTCATGCTTACCGTGCAACCTTTTTCAGAGTTCTACCTCTATCGCTCTTGGAGGTTTTCAGAGGGAGTGAACTGATAATGGTCAAACACCCCAGTACAAGACAATGGAACAGTCCAGAGGAGGATGAGACAAGCAGTTTTGAGGGGGGAACAGAGAGATGGAAGAAACCAAAGGGCAACAAAACAGGGGAGGGGTAATGGTGAGAAAGGGAGAGAAAAATCATGACCACAGAGAAATAAAAATCAATCATGCACATGCAAACCAGACCTGGAAGATGGGTTACATCACACTAGCAATGAAACTCAACCAGGTGGATTCAGGAAGTACTTTTCCCTCACTTTTCCATCAGAAATAAATGTCAAGAGTTAAAACTAAACCACACCAGTCACGGAGATCACAACAAAAAGTATTAGAAAATTAGACAAAGAGAGATCTATTTAACATTTTTAGGGAATTAATGACATAATTGAATCATTCTGGGTTCATGTTGCTTTAATTCTTCAAAAACATTGTCTTTTGTTAAAATTCACCCATTAAAATTAACTATAAACTATGATTTTTTACTTCCAGAACCCTGCTGTTAAGCTCCATTATTCAAGTCGATGGAGGTTCAAGGTGGACGTAACAGAAAACCTAGCAGTCCATTATAATTTATTCTATTTAACTAAGTATAACATTGTGTTCTGACCTCTGTTCTTAACAATGATGGAGCACTTTAGCTATTCTTTGAAAATAACTGTATATTTTTAATTGATACATTTCCAGGCCTGCCAGCGAGAGCAATTCCAAGGCTCTTAGTGCATAGAGATGATGTCATCCATACAGTGATGAGTGTTTGCTGTCCTCTGCCCCACTGACTCCTGCACACCGGAAAAATAAAAAAAACTAATCCATTTATCCCACTCTGTTCCTGCAGTCTCAGTGCCAGCTACAGCACCGTCCTTGCCAGCCTACCACTTAGTGAGGGCTATCTGCAGCATGTGTGAGGACCTTCAAGATACGGGTCTGAAGACACTTAGTTAAATGTCCGATAGCATATTTTTAAATCAGTGTCTTTAGAGACACTTGTCAATTGGGTATGTATCGGTTTACTCAAAGCATGTGTACCTGCATATATATTGCATATATATTTACACACACTTCATGATGTGTTTTTTTATTTCAGGCAGCAAGGAACCATTGGCCTAGCAGAGGAGTTTTTAATACAGATGCACAATATATTAGTGGCCAATGCCATATTGTTCAAAATTAGTGCTTTTGTTATTGGAATAGATCTGATTAAACTGATTTAAACAGATAATAAAGGTTTATTTTAATATAAATGTCATAACGTCTTTCTATGCCAGATTGCAAAAGTGTGTTTGATAGTAGAAATGATGGACATACATTTAAATATTGGTGCATCTATAATTTATTATTTACAGGCAGATCTTCAGGTTCCAAAAAAACCTCAAGGCTTTTAAATAGCAAAGAGCGGTAAAGACAGGGTTTTTCAATAAATCAGTCTTGGGATCCAGTCTTACCTGTGAAGGCGAGTCAACATGCCGATCTTATCAGCTCCTGGAACATCCTGTGAGCTGTTGACAGGTGGAGGGGTGACTGAAGTCGAAGGAAACGTCCTGACTGTAGTTGAAGAAGCATTTGAAGAGTGACCGCATACCTTATCCACCTGAAAGACAGATGAGAGAAGGTTATGCTCTGTCCCTTCAGGAAAACAGAACGGATGACGCAAGTGTGTCTGTCTCTGTGATAAATGAAACTAATGGAAAAGCTGAGACAGTAACAGATCACATTAAAGCCATGAATGAATGAATTGATTAAGACCTCAGAAAGAGACTGTGTGTGTGTGTGTGTGTGTGTGTGTTTGAGCATGTATGTCTGGCTCTGGTTTTGCTTATATTTTGGGGATCAAATATCCTCAAGCACAGTAAAAACCTGAAATCAGTTACACTGTGGGAAGCAGCCAATGGTCTCCACAAGGAAAACAGCTTAATAAACAAACGGAATAACTTCTGAATAAAAATCTAAAAATGCAGAAAGGATTCTTTGAGGGTCGTGTAGGGTTAGGGGAAAAAAATATATAATTAGTTCAGTCTAATAATAACAAATGTCAATGGAAAATTGATGGGAAAACAAATGTGTGTCTATAAGCCAGTTTCTCTCATTATAGACTATTGCTGTAACACAGGATCTCAATTTGCATTTGCTTTTATATCTACACCTCCTTCACCTCGGTGTCTTCCTCGTTCTCACACACACACATTTAATCAATGCAGTTTCATCCCACTAAAAGCTCCGGCAGACGTCACCAGTCCATTAGTCAAAGCAGACTCGACTACAGCGATCCAAATGATTACCCTCAGTTTCTGCCCTCTCCTATCAGTCACCTTTAATAATAACAATTTCATTTGGCATTAATAAATCTTTATCTCTTACATCATTTGTCATTGCTCTGGATATAGGGGGACATAGGGGACAGGAAAAAGACAGTCTTCGCTCCGTGACTCGCTTTGAAACCTGAATGAATAACAAGGTGAAACTCTACAGGATAAATACACTGAAATAAATGGTGTAAGATTAGAAAGAAAGGTACAAAACGGTCACTGGGGCAGGATTCTTTTCTAAGGGTCCTAATATGTGCACTTTAGAATAGATACTAACATGGTACAAAATATGCACCATTTAGGGCCTTTTAGCTTTTGTACATTAGTATATCGTCCCAGTGACAGCTTTGAACCTTTTTTTCTGAAAGGAGAAACAATTTTCACAAAAAATAAATCAATAAATAACAATAACAAAGAAATGGCAAGTAACATAACAACTTAAAGTGATCTTTTTGAAGTCAAAAGATGTATATTTCATGTACCTTTTTATGACACTTGAAATATCCAATTTCTTAAGTCCTCAAAAACAAAAATGCTAAAATGACTTGGAAAAAAAAAACTGGAAAACTTGGTTGGAACTGGTGGCCTTCAACTAGTAGAAAAAGTCAATTTATAGACCAAATATCCTAAATAACAATCTAAGTCTTGAGTAAAATCTATAAATGTCTAAAAATATCTAAGTGAGATACAGGGCCTTTACCACTGCATGCAAAAAAAAAGAAAAAAGTCTAGACTACCACAAAAATGGGCACAGGGTTTGATTCAGACCCAAAAATGAAACGGCATCTGCTCCAAAAACTTTACAGTTCAGCTTCATTCTCCTGAATAAAAACTAAAAATACAATTTTTAGTGTCTTTAAATCAATCTGTTCACTACAAGTTAGTAAAATCATATACGCTTATTTCCCACATCCACAAATAGCAGCTCATTCAAAACACACGCACACATGAAGTTCATAAGAATCAGATATCTTTCTGGACACGATACCAGGCTAAAGGAAAAAGCATTTATTAAACTACAGTATATTTAAGAAGTCTATTTAATATACTTACATTATTAAACATTATTAAACACTGACATGTGTTAAATATTAGTTTTAATGAATAATAATAAACCGATTCAGTTTCTTTCTTTTACTTTCTGAAGCCCTTGAGCCTAAAGAGAATGAGGCATCGTGGATATCGGCCAAAAATGTGGGAGTGCTGGGAAAATATTTGTGTTTTGATTTTGTTGTATTCGGTGTAGTTTATTGATTTACCCTCTATTGTAAATATTTTTCATCCTTCTTTTTGACGAACAGCATGGGAACCATCGTTTCCCCACAAATAAACCCAGCGGTGGATTTTGGACAGAGTATCTCAAATACACAACGGTTCTCCTTGAACCATCATGCATTTTATACTGTTCAACGGATCATTTCTTTTCTTCATCCGAGTCAGTTTTATATAAGTGAGATTAGAAATCAGCTGCAGTTCTGCATATCATAATAATAATAATAATAATAATTTATATATAAGTGAAAAGAAGTGAAGAGAAACTCTTCTTAATCTGAGATCCAGGCAGTTACACAAGCTTCTTTATGCATGGATGGAATTTCTCTCCGGAAGTTTCCCAGTGTCCAGTATCAAATTATTTTCCATTCAGAAAGTCTAGGAATTTTTTTCCTGTAAGGCTTGGTTAATTTTAAAAGTTTTGCAAAGTCTTCGCTCTAAACCATGACAGACGATCTGATGGTAAAAACTAAATGTCTGCGGCACTGAATGAACCCAATGGCCTTCTCCAGATCTCCTTCTCCTGTAAATGGGGCGCAGATTGTTTTGGGATTTGTTCATTTTATCAACACTCAGAGGTGGTCAAAAACACATTTGTAGTGTAAACGCTTATATTTTCTGAAAACCCTTTTTTAGCACAGTTGATGGCTGACAGGTGACTTCTTCGACACTTAACTCACCTGTCAATGTCAATCATCCAATGTGTCATTGCCATTGACATTACAGAAAAAGCCATAGTCTTAACAACACAGATCTTTTAAAGAAAAAAAAGCATATGAAAATAGGCATTAAACGTGTATGCAATGTCAGAATCAGGCGGAAGTCCTGATCAATGTACCCACCCTTCAACTGCTGAAACAAACACTTTTTACATGCAATATTAAATAAAATGCAACATAACAGCTAAAAAGGGGCCCTTTTAAAGTATAGGTGAACATAAACATTAGGTTGTTAAACATTGTGAAACTGAATATCCTTATGGTCTCCAGGGCCATGCACATTGCTTTGATCCAATATAGATTTATCCACTTATTATGCAGTGTCTTTCTAGAAAATAAAAAATTTCATTCAGCTTTATGTTTTGTTTTGTTTTTTTCTGATAGAATACATAACTGCATCAGGGTTAGCATTAAGCTTATTTAAGACTATTTATAAAATAAAAACTATTACTCAAATCTCACTTCAAACCACCATTGAGTGCTTGTAATGACTTCCGATTGTGATATTATGTGGATTTTGGTCATTTAATGTTGTTAAAATAAGTTATAAGTAGCCTTTTAGAATATACCAGCTTAGCATTTCTCATGTAAACATTATTATTATTATGAAAATACCCCAAATCTCATGAAAATCACATATACTATCGTAATTGTGTGTTAATTAGCTTCATGTCTCATGTGTAGAAGTGTTTCTATGGGTTTATGTATGGAACTGAACGCAGAAGAGATATGGAAGATCATCATCAGACATCATTAGAAAATGCAGGCGGGCAGTGCTGGAAGTAGCTAATGCTCATCAGATTGTGTAAACCAGTGGAAAATATATAGAAATGATGATTCTGTGTAAAGAAATATCAAGTAAACATGTATAAAGATATCAGTATTTCTCCAAATATGTGCACTTTTGGACTAATAAGCCTAATGGATGCTGTTCAGTGATGCTTGCACATGACTGCATGTCTGAGTTTTGTCAACCAGAAGCGGCACAAAATTGAATAACAGTAAAACCCTGGTATGTGAGAGAGGCAGAAGTGACCTCAGCAACACCCTGATCTGTGACGCTAAACACAATGGGTCATTCCACTGGTCAACTGTTACTCAATTACCTACTGTTGAAAGCAGAGGTTTGCTCTTGCCTGGCAAGTATGCGTGCACCTGTCCGTCCTTGTAATATCTGTGAAATGCCAGTGTGTGATACATTCCGGGTGTGATTAGACGGGGTCTGAACGGTGCTTTATCCCACGTGGATGGAGTCTCAGAGGAAGACACATGCGAGAGCTGTGAGCGCCTGTCCTTGGGTAACAGACTGACTGTGTATTTGTGGTTGGTAGCGGGTGTTTGGCTGCAGTTTTACTACTTTTAAGTCAAGGCATGTGAGCTTTTTATATGTGCCAACCACTCAGTCTATATCTTTTTCAGAGGACTGTCTGTTTTAAAGACAGACTTTTCCTTCAATCGTCATGTTTGTGTTAGTCTCGCTCTAAGAGAGTATTGAGTTACACGGTGTGGTGATGGTGTGTGTGATGAAGTTTGTTGATGTAAGAATCTGCTCCAGAGGCAGACAGACAAATGGACAGATAGAGATCAACAGACAGACAGAGAGATCTATAGACAGACAGACAGACACACACAAATAGATAGACGGACAGATGGACAGACAGACAGACAAACAGTCAGATCGACAGACGGACAGATCGATAGACTGTCTAGTCGGTCTGTCCATCTATCGATCTGTCTATCTGTCTGTCTGTCCTTCTATCGATCTGTCTGTCTGTCCATCTATCGATCTGTCTGTCTGTTTGTCTGTCTGTCCGTCCGTCTATCGATCACTTCACACTTTTTTTTTTTTAGATGGACAGACAGACATACAGATCAATAGACGGATGGACGGACAGACAGATAGACAGATCATTAGATGAACAGACAAACAGACAGACAGATCAATAGACGGACAGACAAAGAGACAGACAGATAGACGGACAGACAGATAGACGGATGGACAGACAGACAGACAGATCGATAGATGCACAGACAGACAGATAGTTAGATGAACAGACAGACAGACAGACAGACAGATCAATAGACGGACAGACAGAGAGACAGACTGATAGACGGACAGACAGATAGAAGGATCGATAGATGGACAGACAGACAGACAGACAGATCAATAGACCGACAGACAGACAGACAGACAGACAGACAGATCAATAGACAGAAGCACAGAAAGACAGACAGATCAATAGACGGACAGACAGACAGACAGATAGACGGACAGACAGATAGAAGGATCGATAGATGGACAGACAGACAGACAGACAGATCAATAGACCGACAGACAGACAGACAGACCGACCGACAGACAGACAGACAGATCAATAGACCGACAGACAGACAGACAGACAGATCAATAGACTAACAGACAGAGAGACAGACAGATAGACGGAGAGACAGATAGACGGATGGACAGAGAGATAGACAGATCGATAGATGGACAGATAGACAGATCGATAGATGGACGAACGGATGGAAAGACAGATCAATAGACAGACGGGCGGACGGACGGACAGACAGATAGATCACTTCCACCAATCCAAACTCTAAACTAATTCAGGTGGTAATGTGCAGGCTGTCGAAGCCAATGACAGAGGATCACTGATGTTTCTACTGCAAATAAAATACATCTAACCACCGCTTCACATTTTAAAAGAGGAAATGCCAAAATGATTTGTTAAATGCCAGTGTTGTTTGAACAATATCAGAGAGCGTCTCAGTGGTGTTGAATTAAACAGTGCTCAGAAACAGGCTGTGGCTCTGCCAGTACGGGAGGAGAAGCCAGCTTCACTGTTCAGTTAGCAGCTTGTTTTTCATGTAGGTCTGGCTTGAGTGTGTGCTTGAACTGTGATTCTCTGGCTGCTTTGTTTGGCTTCACTATTGCCACGCTGATACTCACACATACACAATCAGCTGACTAATGATCTGTGTGTGTGTGATCTATTTGTGAACTTTGAATCTCCACTCTACTCTTCTTACAGTGCAAACTGTTTCAGATCCCTGGCGCTACTAACTTGATTATGTGTGCTGTACATCAAATGGCATAATTCTTAGAATCTCTGGTAATAAAAATGTATAAAATACTTTCTTCATCCAAGTTAAAAGAACAAAGACATCTCTAAGACAACACTGATTGATTTCTTTCCTAATTTCCAAAAAAAAAAAAAAGTATTTCTGAGCAGTCTGATGCATAAAGTTTGTCAGTTCCTTCCTTTCTACTTAAAGGAAAGACTGAACAGTTGGCACAGCTTATGTTTCAATATCATGAGGTACATGAAATCAGCAATGAACTCATCATCGTTTTTGCTTATTCAGCTGAAATTACATCCCAAAGGATGTTCTACAATCTGGTGCAATAAATTTAGTTTTTTTTACTTAAAACACAAAATAATATAAAAAGAATTTAGTATTAAAAAAATATTGATATAATTTTTTATAATATATGTAAATCATTATATGCCTGAATGCATGTTTTGTATTCTCAAATTCCCGTACCATGTCACTTTCTGAAATCACCTGTGCTGTTTTACTTTTCTTTTCTTTTTCATTGTTTCTTCCTTGCTTTCAAATGTAAAAAAGAAGTAACTACAACATTGTTGCATATGGTTACATCGCAATAAACGGACTGTTCAAAAACACTTATTAATCCCATTTTATTAAACAATTTTAAACTGGTTTTATGCAGCCAATTATTACTTTTTTCTTCTTAATTTTAAGAAAAAAGCAGAATTAAATAATGTTTTTGTCATTTGTTATAAAAAATGTTTTCTATATATTTAAAGAATTTTATATTATTAAATGAACAAACATATTAATTAATCATAAAACACCCGAAACATTTCTGTTGCAACTAACATTTTTTTATCATTTTCATTTTCATAATTTCAGTTACCAGCCCAGATGATTAACTACTAACCCAGAACACCCTCAGGAAAAAGGGAGAGACAGTGAGATTTAATACGTGGCACATCCAACATCTTATGTTTTGCATTTGAAGATTGCTGGAAGTGCCAGCTGGAAGTTGTAAACTAAATTTACAACCACCAAACAAACAAACAACAAACAAACACTGCAACACAGCAATGGATATTTTTGAACTGTGCATTGCAATATACACTGTATGTTTCCTAAATGCTAACGGTCTCCTCGGTCTGTCTCAGCCAAGTCTGTGGTCTGGACACACACTCCACCTCAGAAAGCTTCCCAGATATAAATCATCCTCTCTCTCATAGTTCTCTTAAAAACATCTCTTTACAAACAGACGGGTGCTGAGGCTCTGACCCCAGACTGGCTGACTCAGCGGCTGTTCCACTCACTTTCCTCTCCTCACCTCGTCCCTCTCCTCTACTATCCCCTCAGATCCCCTTTGCTCTCCTCTATATTTCACTCTAAACTGTAAATACTCTGTTTACGAGCATATTTCCAGTTTCTCGGCAGTTTGTCATAATCATTCACATATGATTTGCAATCTGGTTTCCCAGCGAACGGATGTCGCCACAGCCTCTAATGTAACTGCCTCCCCAAAACATCGATGTAAACAACATTTTGAAAGATGATGCACTGGGAAACCAAATTAGATGTAACTCTGTTTAGGAACCAAATATGGGTACGAGCATAACTGTGCAAGACTGAGGAATTCTTCCAAGTCATCTAAAGGTCAGGCTTCTGTTAACCATTCTCTCTCTTCTTTCGAATCTGGGTCACTATCGACGTCCCTGAGGCACGGAGTGTTATGATACAGGACTGGTTAAATTTGAATCAACCCACAATTAGTGTTGGCGGGAGTTAAGAAACGTAACTGTATTTAAAACAGCGCTTTTCGGGGAACAGGCTATAATTTTCTAGGGGAAACGAAATGAAAACACATACAATAAAAATATAGTACACGACAAAATAAAAGACAAATAATCCAAATAAAAACTAATAAATAAATAAAATAAAATAAAGCAAAAATAACAATATATAAAATAAAACAAATGAAATTAAGGTTATAAACAAAAATAAATCAATAATAATAAATGCATCAGTGCATAAAATAATTTCCTGTTTCCAGATATTTGTGTTCACAGGAACAATTATATAGTACCAAGAGATAAATACGGCACAAACAAAACAAGGGAATAAACCAAAAATGAACAAGAAAAGGAGAAAAAAATAGGTGGGCTGAGGGCTTTCTCCTTCACTTTAGTCATTCTCTCCGTCAGATTGGAAAATAAATTGCTCTGCTGAGGGTAACAAACTTGGTGAGGTAATTGATTCCACACTTTTTATTCACTGGAAAGATGGATTGGTGAAGGGATAAAGTGATATGGCACTTTCCAGAAATAGGGTAAAGGGCCTGAAACACTTAGTCTGTATTTTTTCTTTTCAAGTCTTATTTTCTATGGATATGTTTTATTTTAAGTTTAACAATGTTGAAAACACTGCCTAAAATAAAATAAAATACCTGGTAAGAAAAGTAGCTCTTTTATGAAGTCTTATTTTCTATTGATTGTATAAGGTTTGCATTTTTTTTAATTCAATTAATACAACTTCACTTAAGTTTTAAAATGTCTAAAAAACTGCTAGCAATAAAATAAAAATAAAAAAATATAAAAAATAAGCCCAGCATGAAATGTATTTACCGTATTTTCCGGACTATTAGTCACACTTTCTTTCATAGTTTGGCTGGTCATGCGACTTATAGTCAGGTGCAACTTATTTATCAAAATTCATTTGACATGAACCAAGAGAAATGAATCGAGAGAAATGAACCAATAGAAAACATTACCATCTACAGCCGTGAGAGGGCGCTCTATGCTGCTCAGTGCTCCTGTAGTCTACACTGAAGACATAGAGCGCCCTCTCGCGGCTGTAGACGGTAATGTTTTCTCTTGGTGCTTGGTTCTAAATAAATGTGACATATAGTCCAGTGCGACTTATATATGTTTTTTTCCTCATCATGACGTATTTTTGGACTGATGCGACTTACACTCAGGTGCTACTTATAGTCCGAAAAATACGGTAGTTACTTAATTTTTTCCTTATATAATAATTTTATAAAAATCTCTCATAGCTTTTATAATAAAAATAATAATAATAAATGACATTTGTGCCTCTAATTCAAAAGTAGGCCAAATTACACAATATTTATGGAAAGAGTCAGATAATAAAAAAGTGAATAGAAATGTAAAAAAAAAAAAAAAAAAATACTGGAAAGGTAAGAGATGCGTGGCTCTTGAACAGACCCCTCTTCTCATGGCCGTCTGTGTTCTGGGCTTTGGAAATCTTTTCTAATCCCAGGGGCCTTGTTTCCATTATCTTAAAGCACAAGCTACTATTAAAATTCCTGTGTAAGACTGTAATTAGAGCCCTCAGTTAAACCTCGGAGGAAATAAGGTAGAGCAGCACATTAACTGCTTGTGACGGCGGATAATGAATTATTACATTTTTCTCGTTTTTATCTGACGTGCGCTCACAGTTGTCAGCAGCCACTTTGAGGCACAGCAATTACGGGTCACTGAAAGACTGTCTGTTTCCACGCTAGCAACAAAGAGACATCACAAGACTTCAGATGAACTCTGAACTCACATCTACAGTCCTGTTCCATCTCCAGTTGGGAAATAATATTGCGGTGTAAATCCTGTCATTAGGTCTAGCAGCAGAATTATTAATGGACCTTAAACCTGTTGAAATATACAAAAAATCACTATGAAAACACTCCAAATTGGCTGAAATCACTGGAAGAAGGCAAAGAAGAATACAAAAACACAGAGAGAAAGAGAGGAAGGGTGATGAATGAAGGATTCTGAGCTTTTCTTAATACCAAGGTGTGTGTGTGTGTGTGTGTGTGTGTGTGTGTGTGTGTGTATATATATATATATATATATATATATATATATATATATATATATACACAAACACACATAAAATTACAAAAGATTTCTTTAATTAAAAAGTATAAAAAGTAAATCTTTATATGTTAAACGTTTTAAACGTTTATTCATATAAAGACAAATACACATTAACTGTATATATAAATCATTTTATATTTTAAACAAAGAATTATATCTAATAGAAGTATATAATTGTATATTACATAATTTATATAATTTTACTTATTTATTTTAATTTTGTACACTACTGATTAGATGTTAGGTGTAGATTGGAAGAAATTTCAACAATTTTTTATAATAAAATAGTCGTGCTGTGGAAAATGTTACAATTTAAATAACTTTTTGTATAATTATTTTTTACATTAATTCATTCCTGTGATATTCTGGAGTCCAGTTATCAGTGTCATGTATTCCTTCAGAAATCATTATATTATTTAATAATAATAATAAGAAGAAGAACAATTATTATTATTATTAGCATTATTATTATTAATTTAAGAGCAGATGCTTTACTATGAAAGCTTTCAAATAATAAAAAAATAAATAAATTCTATTATATAAAAATATATATATATATATACACACACACACACACACACACACACACACACACACATACACACATATACACATACACACACACACGTTTATGGGACCTCTAGAGATGGTTTGAAACTGACAACTGAATCCTACAGCAGGGTAGACACTGATTTAGTGGCAAGTGAACAAGATATCCTTGATCACACCTACTGTATACATTACGCTTTAGGTCTTAAGGTTATATCCAGTTTCAGAATTTCCCTCTTTTAAACATCACATAATAAATGCATATTGGATGTTTGGTCACGTAGCTGTCACTCATATGGCCCCTTGCTGTCTAAATGGGCAGATTTTGGCCAGAATAAGCACACAGGGCCCTTTATACCCAAAAAAATGGAAGAAAGAAACAATGGAGGAAGTTTATGCTCTCTAATTGTATAACCAGCAGTGACAGTCCAGAATTTTAAAAGAAAATGAAAGGAATGTGCATTGCATGCAAGACACACACACACACACACACACACACATTACCCGAGTTCAGCTGGTATCACAACCCAGCATCACCTAAACCCAATGGTACATGTGTATGACACCTGATCTACAGGGATTTAAAACCACACACACACATACACACTAAGACCACAGAAATGTAAAAAGATAGCCCAGTCCGCTTTTAAAAACCTCTCGATTTACTCTCTCTCTCTCTCTCTTCGTCCTAGTTGTACAGTGCTGGTCAATAGAAGTCTTTCAGACATGCATGAGGGCAGCCAGCGCTGTCAGCACCCGCAGTGTCTCGACAGACCTCTAAAACCTGATCCCAGAAAACACACACACACACACGCAGCATGCCCTCTCAGGCAGCACACATGATGGGACGGCATGCCAACCGCAATCCGTTTGGGAAAGTATCCCAGTGAAAATCAAACCATTGCTATAATTCCTCTAATAACATCCCGGGTACACACACAGACACACACACATTTGCAGAGAGTGGAGAAGACTATGGTTCAAGATCTTTGGAAGGAGAATAGAAAAATGAGAGAGGTGGAAAATTGTTGTGCGTTATTTTAACAGAACTGAATACAACTTTTTCAGGAGATGAAACAATGGGAGATAGTTCAAGCAAGGGGTTGTGGGTAATGGAGTCTGTCAGGATGGCAGTCCTGTGGGTTTCAGGCTCACTATTTTCTCTTATACTCTTTGCTGAGTGTAAAGAAAACAGTGGAGATTTACACACAGCAGCAGAGGAAAACAGAAATTGCCTGCCAGAAACAATCTCCAAACCTTTTCCATCGTTTTATGCAGGATTCTATTCCCGCCACAGAATCTGGACCCCAAAAGCTGTTTGAAAGAATCTATTCAGAAAGACCACAGAATCGCTTTATGTACGTTACCATTTAAAAGTTTGGGGTGAGCAAGATAAAAAATAAATACTTTATTCAATTAAGGATGCATGAAATTGATCAAAAGTGACAGCAAAGACTTCCAGTAAAAAAAGAATGACCACGGTTTGCACAAAAATATTAAACAGCATAATTGTTTTCATTATTAACAACAATAAGAAGTGTTTTGTTGTGCACCAAATTCATCATATTAGACTGATTTCTGAAGGAAAATGTGATGCTAAAGACTGGAGAAACTACCTACGATCTAGCTTTGTCATTATAGGAATAAATGACACTTTAATATATATTTAAATATATTTTAAATCATAATAATATTTCACAATATTACTGTTTTTGCAGTATTTTTGGTCAAATAAATGCAGCATTGGTTAGCATAATGCTATGTTGATGATCTAATAAAAGACAGAAAATGCAATAGCACTCAATTTGACCTTTCATGTCCAGTGCATTGAATGAACAGGAAGTGACATCAGCCATGATTTATACCTTTCTCTCGTGACATATTTGATTGAAGTGCCAAAAGATTTAGAATTTCTATACCACTGAATTAAACAAATGAGGACGTGTGACAAAAAAGCAGCATACTTTTGTATCTCTCTTTATTTATACGGTTTCATATAGGCAGGATAGAGTGTATAAAGTAGTGCACTACTATTCCATTTCAAACAAATCCAAACACTCAAACCATTAACACGATCCTGTGAGCTGAACAGATCAGTCAAAATGTAACCAATCACATTCTGCCCTTTAAGCGAGCCACTTTTTAAAAGCTTTCAAATGATGTAAACACACTAGCAGACAATATAATGCCAGTATTCTAATGGAGTGTCACATTTAAAAGTGTTTCAAAATAAAGTGTCCTGGGTTTGTGTTGGCTGGGTCTTTCCCATCCCATGAAGTGGAGTTTGAAGTGTGAATAAAAGTGACTTTGACTGAGTCTGTGATAAATGGGCTTACAGTTCAAAGCTAAGAGCATGTGTATTATGGGTGTCAGTGATAAATGTACATATGAAATTCTGCTGTTGAGCCCTTTTCAAACACTCAATTCACACACTACACAACAACAGATAACAGCAGCCTAAGAGACACTTTGTTTGGAAACAAGGCAACAGAAAAATCTCGCAGAAGGTGAACTTGCCTGAACCCTTTCTGGATTTTCATGCTTTCAGATATTCTGCAGAGCTGCTTGCTTTAACAACATTAAAGTCGTGGCCTAATGGTTAGAGGGTTGGACTCCCAATCGAAGGGTTATGTGTTCGAGTCCCGGGCCGGCAGGAATTGTGGGTGGGGGTAGTGCATGAACAGCTCTCTCTCCACCTTCAATACCATGACTTAGGTGTCCTTGAGCAAGGCATCGAACCCCCAACTGCTCCCCGGGCGCCGCAGCATAAATGGCTGCCCACTGCTCCGGGTGTGTGCTCACAGTGTGTGTGTGTGTGTGTGTGTGTTCACTGCTCTGTGTGTGTGTGCATTTCGGATGGGTTAAATGCAGAGCACAAATTCTGAGTATGGGTCACCATACTTGGCTGAATGTCACTTCACTTCACTTTTCACTTCACTTTAAAGCTAGAAAACAATGAGTATAACATCAAGGCTGATATTATTGACTAATATTTGCGATTTGTTTTTAAATCACTTGGCCGACAAGTGTTGGAAGTGGGACTTTTATGTTGACAGCACATAAGCGCAGACACACATGAGCAGACTTCTGTATTTATTGTCCTTAGTTAACAAAAACTAGTTCAAAGGCAAGCGCTAAAATATTTGAATATATGGTCTGCATTCAGCAAAAACACATTTTAAACAAGAAATACACATTTTAAATAAGTCTATGACTATCTAATAAACATTTAATGCTATGAACCTAGCAAACATTCTATTTACATTTTTTTATAAAAAAAAACATTTCTTCAAATTGATTATTTTTTAAACTGATTTCTAATTTTGTTATACTAAATATTACATACAATAAAAAGATGTTTATTTTTTTTTGATTGTTTCTATTAAAACACAAGTCATACACTACCTGAAAACTGTTGATTAGAAGGTTTGTGTTTTTCATCAGCTTCTTAATTTGTGAAAAACTTTATAATGTGATCACAGAATTAACAAGTAGCTGTGTAATGTAATGTTTGTAAAGTAATGTTAATGTGTAATGTTTCTAGTAAAAAATGTGTACGGTCTTTAAAGGTGTCATATTGCGATGCTAAAAATAACATTATTTATGTATTTGGTGTAATGCAATGTGCTTACAAAGTTTAAGGTTCAAAAAACGTAGTTATTAATTATAAAAAATTATTTTCCACATTTTGTTCATTATTGTTGCTCCTCTTTGCCTCGCATTTCTGAAACGTGTAAATTTTTACAAAGCCCAATGTTCTGAAAAGCGCAGTGTTCTCTGATTGGCCAGGTATCCAGTGCATTGTGATTGGCCAAACACTTCAAGTGTCTGATGGAAATGGTACACCCCTTACCATATTCGGAAACACACAACGTCTCCACGACATGACAGCATAAAACGTAACTAAAGCTATAAAATGTATTTTTTTCGACAGCCATCTTCGTTTGTGTAGGTATTAGGTATGCAAATCTTCCCACACAGTGATGTAGATTTGTGGCGGCGGGGGGGGGGGGGGGGGGGGGGGATTTTAAATGAGTCTTTGCAACAGTGTGATGTGGCATATAGACCAATATCAGTTTTATACCGCCCACTCTAAGATATTGGCACATGCATTGGTCATTAAAAAACCCGGTCATCCACTACTCACAGCTTACAATTTTAACTATGCATGCTGACACTCACCGTAGCAGTTAGCCTGGGCCCGTGGAGCTGAGCGTAGAGAATGGCCTCCTCAACCTGACCTCTGATCCCCAGCAAGGCGAGCTCCAGGTTGTGTGCTCCGGCGACGATGTGTGTGAGATCCTGCAGCACAGCAACGTACTGTCTCCAAGGGTTGTGGAGTTCTGAGAGGCTGGCCAGGCACCCGCGCATGACGTTGAGGCAGTAGCCACTGCACGCCCGGATCAGGGTGAGTCCACGGCAATGAGAGCAGTAATGCATGCGCACCAGAGCCCTAGTGCATTCCTTGGACAACTCCGCCGTCTCTGTAATGTTCATCACATCCAACCCAACGCCAAGCGCCAGGCTGAGCACCCGGCCAGCTCGCAATGCACTTGCAAGCGTATCTGCCATCACCTTTGGGTGCGGCCCAAAGGGGTTAACGTCTTGCCTCGTCATGCGGAGACAGTCGCCAAGCTGGTTTGCATCAGAAGAGTCCTCGCCGATGCTACCAGCCATGCCAGGATTGACAATACGAGTGTGGACTAATGGAAAGAGACTGTCGAAAAAACAGTGGACGGCAGTTTCAACGGAGACATTGCCAGTGCCTTGGAGGAAACGAGAAAGATCTGTGAAGAGGCAGACGATGTGAGGGGAGATGGACGACATGAGAGAAGAGTATGTGGTCTCGAACAAAGAGGTCAGGTGATTCTGAGAGAAGGTGATTAGAGACTGGAACGTATCTGAAAGAGAAAAAGAGAAAGAAGCTGAGCTTTAAATCCATGTACATATAGACAAACAAACAAACATCAGACAAACAAAAAGCTCCATCCCACAGTCATGCTATTGGTTTAACTTTCATTTTTTTTCTTTTGGTTTAAATTTGCAACGCAGCAAAAGTAGTGACAGATCTTTTCTACTGGATTGTGAGATAGACCCAAGTTTTAAAAAAGGGGGGCGGGGGGGGTAGGCCTGGGGACTTGGTTCTAAGCATCATTTGTTGATTGGATATTAAGATGCTGGCATTGCACTTAAAATTTTGAGACCGATGAATGCAGTCTTGCCAAGGGCAGGGTTTAAGTAATTAAATGATTGGAGAAATCCTGCATATGTCACTTTGATTAAATGTTATGCAGCCAAAAAAAAGTACAAAAGAAATGCATGAATGTTTGCAAAAAGACATATAACATGCATTTAGAAAACAAAATTTTCATTTCATGCTGACTAAAAGTACCACAAGCGTATCCCCACACATTACAACAAAAGCGATCTATCATTTTCTAGGCTTGACTTTAATTAAGTTATAGAAAAAGAGACAACAATAGCAGCCTAAATAAATTATTTTTTATTAATGTCTCATGCAGGAAAACAGATGCAAGTGAAAGACTTCTGTGGTAAACATCAAGAAAAATGGATGTCTGCACAATAAAATTAAATATTCAAAAAAAAATTTTTAAAAGTGACATTAACCAATGACTTTTCATCGGGCAAAAAAAATAAACCCTAGCAAGGTATTTGGATAGACACACCTAACTTTTTTTTCTTTCTAAAAACTTCAATGAACCAAAAATGGAAGTTTGGTTATGGAAATGTGGAAATATGATTCATTGACTTCAGAGATTTGCTCAAAACCCATGATCCGTTTGCAAATGAAATCAGTGTCAACACTTCAACAAAAATCAACCCAAAAAATGTTTTGCTTATTAAAAAGGAGAGTTCATCCAAAAAAAAAAAAAAAAATTCCACCCTTGTGCCTCTTAACATAAACGGATATCTACAGCAGAATGTCCAAAGCTAAATATCTCTTTTTTCATTCAATGAAAGTGAATGGTGCCCACAGCTGTCAGTCAAGGATTCACTCAATGATAACTTTAATTGTACTCTGTTCCTCACACAAGGCTATCATAGCTTTAGAAAATCTGTTATACAGCACACAAGTTGTATAGACTACCTTTGACATTTCTCTGTCATTATATCAGAAAAGAGCAGCATGAACATCCTGTCTAGCTTTCAAATTAAAGACTATTTCCCAAGTTTTAAACATCTCCAGTAAGTAAATGACAACAATGTTCATTTTTAGCAGAACTACTCCCTTAAAACCAGTCACAAAACTTCTGAGTTACGGGAAAGACAAACAAAAGAGACAAAAGGAGTCAGTGCGGTGTGTCTGTGGCTCTATTCTGTGGCTTTTTTGTCGCCTTCGCTCTCACACACACACATAGACACACAAACACATACACACACGTGCCTAAACTTGTGTTTGGTCAGTGGTTTGTTAATGCGGGGCAGCCTGTCTATTCAGCTGCGCTGTATTCGAGCATGACCACACACACACACACACACACACACACACTGTACCCAGGGTGCCGTTCTCTCTAAGGCCACTGATGTCAGACTAAAGGCATGCTAGGGGATGGAGGAACAGCAGCAACTGGACCGAAACTGAGACCGGTCAACACACATACAGACGTGCACGCATACACACGCGCACACACACACACAGAAGCAGAGCTCTCCATTACACTCAGTAAGCTGTGGAGGCTTCCATCAGTGCCATCACAATGAACCAGTACAACAACTAAACTCTCTCAATCACAACAGCTGTGGTTGAACATGTTGCCCCCCATAATGGGGCGTTTGCACGGGATGTGTTTTTGCATTCTGGCTACACTGTTTTTTTTATTGTTGGTCTCTGTGCATATGCAATCATACAGACCTTTTAATTGTTGCATCATGTCTTGCCGTTTCAGAACCTTGTGGCATGAGTAATACATTATGAAGACGCCATGGTACAAAGTTAAACTTCTGTTACACCTCAATCAGAAGAACCTGGGGGCCTGACGAGCATTTTGAGCATTTAAAATGTGATTTTAAATTACTGCTATAACAGGTCTCATTCATTAACAATATAAAAACAAACAAACATTCAGCTTAGAGATCGAGACAGGAGTTGAATCAAACTACACTATATACACCATATATATGGTTCAAAATTTGGGCTAAAAAAAACAGTAATACTCTGAAAAATATTCCAAATGCTTTCCTTATATTAATATATTTCAAAAGACAATGTGGAATACAACTGATGCCAAAGCTAAATTTTCAACTGCCATTCCTCTCCAGGCTTCAGTGTCACATGATCCTTCCGAAATTCAGTCTGCTAATATAATATGCTAAAATATAGCAATATGCTGAAGAAGTAATTAATAATTGACTAAAATATGAAGTAACTTATGAAAAGTATGAAAAAGATTAGTAAGAACCATGCTGACTAGACCATAATATGATGAATTATTTTTTAACAGAACTTCTCAGTTATGGGGAGAAGAAACATTATTCAAACTCATTTGCCCATTTGAGCACCATAGCCCGATATGTCAGAACCCATGTGAAGCAATAGGCCAGGGGTGGCAAACGTCGGTCCTGGAGAGCCACAGCCCTGCAGAGTTTTGCTTCAACCCTAATCAAACACACCTGAACAACTAATCGAGGTCTGAAGCGTTACTAGAAAGTTACAGGCAGGTGAGTTTTAATTAGGGTTGGAGCTGAACTCTGCAGGGCTGTGGCTCTCCAGGACCAGAGTTCACCACCCCTGCACTTAACGACTAGGACCAACAAGAACAACAGGAGTAAGAGTACTGTAGAAGGAGAAAGAAAAGAATGGAAAGGCCACTTGCCATGTCCTGCTGTGTGTTCGTGTCTGCATATAAACCGTAATGTGCATGCATGTGTGTGTGTGTGTGTGTGTGTTTGTGTGTGCCCATATAGGCAAGATGGTTGGAATGAGAGCAGCAAACCACAAGCAGAATGTGCCAGTGTAAGGTTACAGGATTTCAGAGGGCAGCCTCATGCCACGAACGCTCTGTAAAAACGCCAGAAGTGGCATAGAGAGAGACAAGCAGACGGAGAAAGAGACGGAGTTGAAAGAGGTGAATTTGTTTGGCTTTGAGGCCTCACACCACAGAACTTGGCCAAACTGTTGCTGGCCATCTCTGCCAGCAAATGTCTGTAGGGTTTTCTTTCATGTGTATACAAAAGTTAATATCTCTAAGTGTTTGTGTACATCTTAAGACAAGCTTACACAATGCACGATTCGGCTGATTTCAGATGGAATTACACACTAATTCCAGGACAATCGGGGATGATCCCTGTGGAGCTGCATGTTGGAAAATAGCATTTAAACATAAAACAAAAAAAAAGAGAAGCAAAGAGAGGAGATCTCCCAGGAGAAACCCCCAGAAAGTCTGAGACTGCTCAGACACGCAGTCCTGTACAGTAACCAACAGTGGTCTGACAGCTGGGGAAAAAAGCTATTTGAAACCATTTGTTGCTCCATTAGTGCTTCACCATTAGAGCAGGACTGCTAGATATTGTTCTGTCATGTCATGATTTGTCAGATCTATAACTGGGTAAATTGAAAAGCTTTAAATGTCTTGTTTGTTTCATAAAGCACAAAAACATATGACCAATTATTTATTTTGGTTTGCCCTAAGATTAAGGCTTAGGGTAAGTTCAGAATGCCACCACACTAATTATAATATTTGAATATAAAACGCATAGTATAAAAATTTAGTATGAAAACGTTTCTGCATGCATATGACACCCGGATAACCAAAATAATTTGGTTCCAGAGGGTACCTTCAAAAGAATAAGACTATTAACAAAAAAAAAAATAATAATAATATATATATATATATATATAGCTTTATTTATACTTCTGTATGTAATACAGTGGAATGCAACCAAGCTGAACTTCAACTTTTAATCTGAAAAATGAGCCATATAAAGCCCTTACAGATCTCACAAAAAAGTGATTTGAGTGACCTAATTGTTTAACTTTATGTAAAAATCCCAAATTTGTTTAATAAGCAGACATTGAGGGACTGAACATCAGCCACGATGTTTATCATTTAATTCATTATTTGATCAGCTGCTGAAAGAAAAGTATTTTTTTTAACAAAATTTGATTAAATATCCAAAATAATCATATTTGTTTCGAAGATGACAAATGGCACCACTCTGAGTTGCATGATGTTTGCAAAAAAAAAAAAGATAATTTTCATTGAGGGGTGGTGATTTGAGGTGGCATTACCAACTCTAAGCATCAGTGATTCAACAAAGCTCCGCAAAATTCAACCTTTTATAAATGCGAGTGTGTGGATTCAACTCTTGATACTTTATTAGTAGTTTAAATGCACATTTAAACAAGCACTGAAGTCATTAATTACAAAGTGACAAAAATAGCTTATAACTACAGTTAACACATACTATTTTTTAAACCGTCCCACAATATCAACTATACAACACAATATACTAAGCAGTGCATAATTCTGATTGGTCAATTTCACGTCTAAATCCAAATGAGCTCAGCAGAAAGAAATGAAGGTTTACGATGGGCAGATTAATCCCAGTCACTGGGCTCCAGAGGAAAGCAACACTCTGCACTTTATTGGTTTGCGAGCTGGACAACTGCAGTGTTGCAGTGAAGCCAGTGAGCCAAGATGGGCTCCAGATTTACAGCCGTGTAATTGGATGTTATATAGCTTCTTAAGAGGGTCTACAAAGGGCTTTAAGAGATGACTAATCCACTTAATGACCAAGACTCATTTCCTAAATGCACGGTCTGCTGGCGAAGAGATTCCGCTTGATGAGTAAAACTGAACAAACGATGGCTGAAAGATAAGATACAGAAAACTTTTAAGGTGGTGTTGGGATAGTTAAACGTTCCCTGACGTCACGCAACCCACAGCAGTGGATATTGTTTTCCAATAAACACATTGAAATGATAAACTAAGACATAATTGTAACTGGATTCAATTGTAAAACTACATGTTGGATCCTGTTAAACATGATAACCAACAGTGACCCACTTTTGTCACGGCCAAGACCCTACATACAAGGCCATGCTGCATTCCTCAGTGACGGCGGTCATCATTCAGAGCGTTCGGGAGTCCATCATCTGTCGATCATCTTCCACCCCAGAAAGCCCCGTAATCCAGCCAAGGGCTCGTGTTTCATATGGGTCAGATGCAGAGATGAGTTCATCACCTCTGTAGGGGGCTATAAAATCCCACTTTAATTAGTGACAATACATACGTCCCGGTCCTCTGACTGAAACAGCTGTGATGAGAGAACACGTCACATTACCAAATGCAACCTCTGCGTGAGAAGCTGAGGAACTGAGAGCTATGAGACTGAAAACCAGTTACAAAGAAACAGAGAGAGAAAATCTTTAACAAGAGGGAGAAATAAATCTAACATGTCTGCTTTTCACTGATACAAAAATTGCAATTGAATTTGTTGCTGCAAGTGTAGCTATATATTGCTATTAAGCTAATAAAAGTTGTACAAAAGAAGCTGTCTTGTTGGACTAGTGCTTAAGTGTTAACACAGACGAAGATGTGAGTTTCAGTCCAGACATTTCTAATCCCGTTCCTTGTTTTGTCATCTCCATTCCTTCCCAATTTTAAATCATATAGCAAACCAACCTGTAACCAATTAACATTTAAAAAAGAAAAACTATCATATTGGCTTGCTGTATTCCTAATTCAATACACTTTGGATAAAAGCATGTGCTAAATGAATAAATATGACTACCGTCCAAAAGTTTGGCATCACTATGATTTTTCTTAAGAAACTGACAAGTTTATTTCAAAAAGATGAATTAAACTGACTGTAAAGTCATTTATACTGTACAAAATATTTACTTCCATTTATATATATATATATATATATATATATATATATATATATATATATATATTAGTGGTTGGCCGTTATCGGCGTTAATGTGCTGCGTTAACGCGAGACTCTTATCGGCGATAAAAAAAAATATCGCCGTTAATCTATTCTCAAAGTTGGGTTGGGAGCTGGGTCTATACTAAGCAAGCTACGATGACTTTCACCTTGATATTTATATAACCGACTGGCTGAGGCCAGCCTAAAAAGATGCTCAGGACAGTTGACGGGCTACTGCTGCGCATCGTCACGAAAGCTTATCTTTTTCACATGTTTTTACGTCTTGTCAATTTAAACATTAAAGCATCCAAACACAAGACGCGGAAAAGCTGAACTAGCTGGTCACTCGCACACGTGCGCACGAGAGAGAGAGCCGCGTATCACGGACAGCGACACTGAACCGAGCTCTCTTCTGCAAAGTTCTCCTCGAATTCCCTCCGGCACCTGAACAAATACAAACAAAAAGATGTAAACAAACCAATTCAGTACCGCGGTGTTCTGGTGTTCAGGACTCACGCAGATAAAGGCGTCTCCAAAACACTTCGATTTCGAACATCGAATTTGCTTATTTTTGCTCTTGTGCTGACAAATACATACAAAATGTCAAAATATCCAACTTGGAAATTATGCTCGAAAAAACTCTGTTATTTCTAAAGTGAAAGGAAACAGTTGAGGGGAAAAAATGTGATGTGTATTATATTGGATGCGTTCATCGTCTCTTAAAGTGACCGCGCCTAATTTAGCTACTGCTGTAATGTTAATCCAAGATAATGAACGAAAATCACTCACTGCTCTTGAATGAATTACTTTGTAGTTTTAACAGTAAAGACACCAAATATAATTTTTGATATATATGGCAAAACTGTTATAATGTGAGAAATGTCGAAGGTGTGTGAATAAATGTATGTAGGTTTGATTGTATAGCTTTTTCAAGCACTTTGTGATGCATTTTGGAAACAGGAGATGATCCCTTTTCTAATGTACCACCTAGCTTGATAAACCCCTTCTCAAAGACTTACTGATTGTCAATTTTATTTGTGTAACACACATATTCTGAATGCCTTCGGCAGAATTCGAATGAGCCATTTTAATCTAGATTAATTTCAAGATCACAGTGAGATTAATCTAGATAAAAAAAAAATCTATGCCCACCTCTAATATATAATATATATATATATATATATATATATATATATATATATATATATATATATATATATATATATATATATATATACGTGTGTGTGTGTGTGTGTGTGTGTGTGTATGTGTGTGTATGTGTTATTATTATTATTATACTATTTCACAATGCTACTACAATTTTAATATTTTTCACTGTTTATAATTTAACATATATCTGATCTCAATAAAAGCAGCCCATTGAAGGCATTCTTCTGCACCATATTGAAATCAGTTACTCAATCTGCTCAAATCTGGGAGCACAGAAAATTAAATCAACAGCACTTAATGCTACACATTAGGAGAAAAACTAGACGCAAGCACCTGTCCAGAACGGCTGCAGACACCCCACCCCCTCCCCTCAGCAGCGCCTTTACTGTCAGAAGGGAAACAGGTGGAGAGTGCAGAAGAACATTTCACCAATATCTCTCTCATCAGATCGCAATTAAAATGGCTTCCCCGTTATATCGAAAGCCAGCTAAGACAAACAATTCCTCAGATGCCAAATGCAGTGTGTGTGCGCATGTGAAAATACAGAGCTCTCTGAAGAATCTGGTTAAAAGTGAGCTTGCCAATCACTGTGGTGATCTAAACATCTATATTATCATTCACTTCTGGACTGGCCTTGATTGAGCAAGAGTCTCTGCAGTCCAGCAACAATGTGGTGAATAGCCGTTTCTGGAAAACTACTGCTTTTAAATATTTGTGTTGTCCATAAATATACACGCATTTAAAAATCTTCAAGCTTGAAATGCAAATGCTACGGATTTAACCTACATCAGACACATTTGATTGTAAAATGGATTGCTGTGGACCGTAGGCCAGTGATAGATTGATATTTGACAGTATATAAATATTATGAAATATTTTTACTATTTAAAATAATTACTTTCTATTTGAATATATTTTAAAATGTAATTTACTCCTGTGGTCAAAGCTAAATTTTCAGCATCATTACTCTAGTCTTCACTGTGACATGATCCTTCAGAAATCATTCTAAAATTACTGATCTGCTGTTCAGGAAACATTAATTATTGTTGTTATTATTATAATACATTTTTTAAACAGTTGAGTATTTTTTTAATTCTTTGATGAATAGAAATACTTTAGAATAAAATAGAAGAAATACTTTAAATTGATGATAAAGACATTTGTAATGTTACAAAAATGTTCTATTTCAGATAAATGCTGTTATTAATTTATTCAATCAAAGAAACCTGACAAAAATTCTACTCTGCTGTTTTAAACATAATAATAATAATAATAATAATAATAATAATAATAATAATAAATGTTTTATAGCAGCAAAACAGAATATTAGAATGATTTCTGAAGGTTCATGTGACTGCATTAATGATGCTAAAAAAATCATCTTTTTAAAATATATTCTAATAGAAAGCTGTTATTTCAAATAGTAAAAATATTTACATTTTTTACTGTTTAAATAATTTTACTGTTTTTGCTACTGGTGAGCAGAAGAGACTTCTTTAAAAAAATATATATATATATTCCAAATCTTAACGTAACATAAAATATATATATAAAAAAAACATTTGAATTCTAGTGTATGCTGTTCTATTGAACTTCAAATTCATCTAAAATCTTGAAGAAGAAAAAAATGATACAAAGAAAAACATTAGGCACAACTGTCTCCAACATTGATAAGAAAGTTTAGAGTTGAGCACCAAATCTGCATACTATAATGATTTTTGAAGCATTATGTGACACTGAGGACTAGAGTAATGATACTGGAAATGTATACTTTATATTGAATTTATATTAATTATAATAATATTTCACAATATTATTATTTAAATACATTTTTAATAAATGCAGCCTGGTGAGCATAAGAGCATTAAAAAAAGAAAAGAAAAATAATTTTGTAATGTTCACTTTTTTTATTGTTTAATAACAGCCCTAAATACTGACTGACAATAATCAAAGAATTTCACTGTGCTTAAAACCCTGGGAAAAGTCTGGTCAGGTTTTGAGTGCATATCAGATTGAACAGTTGGAAAAAGTGAAAGACTCAACTGAGGGCAAAAACGCTAAAGTAACGAGGACTGATGATCCCTTAATTCCAAAATAAAAAACACTTGTCCCTTCCAGCTGAACACTTTCTTCTAGTTCCAGCTGTGCAGACATCTCAAATATGTTCTGTGATGATTGGTGGCAGGTCGTTCTCATGAAAGCTTCACAATGCTGTAGGAAAAAGTGAACAACAGGAAATCAAAACACCATCCCTTCTCTGTCTCTCCCTCCCAGTATTAGGACAACCTAATGATGTTGGAAAAGAACTGGAGAGAGGGTGGAGAGTTTGAGCCATGATTGGGTTTGGATCGTGTGTTCAGTTGTCCGTTTCAGTCTGAGGTAATGAAGTGAATAATGAGACATGAAGCAGCTAGACGCCAACCTAAAAGCCGTGTGAAAGCAGCCACAATGACACTCTTGAGATGATACCACTCCCTTTCTCCTCAGACGCCCCCTGGCCTACACACTACTTGTACTCCTATTTCCTGTCATTATTTTCCTTTTAAACATCTCTCATTAGTGGTGTTTGTTAAAGTAAGCACCAACATTACTCTTATACTTGGAATTAGTAATCCAAGCCAATTAACAATGTTCCTGAGGCTCAATGGTAGAGCATTGCGTTAGCAGCACAAAAGGTTGTGGGTTCAATTCCCAGGGAACACACATACTAGTAACAATAACTGCATAGCCTGAATGCACTGTAAATCGCTTCGGATAAAAGCATCTGCTAAATGTAATTGGAGTGTTCAATTTTGGTGCACAACTCATGTTTCAATACACAACGACCTTGAAACACCCAAATAAACAGCCAGAACACCATAGGAATTGCACAGGCAACCAGGACCCTAGCATCTTGTAAGCCACTCACACATTCTTCAGAAAATATGAACTTACCTCAACCCTTTCAATGCTAAAGTAAAAATGAATTTATTTTCTATTAATTACCACTTTAAACTAGTTTTTGATTCCGTTTCACTTCCATTGAAAGTTTAATTAACTTGTTTTAGGGGGTTGTCACACAATTGCTCTCGTCTCTTCAATGAACACTTGTTGGTCCAAACTAGACCGCTAATGTCCATAAATAATAAGAATCTATGTTAAACCATAGATTTTTGAGACATTTTCACTTCTACAGAAAGTTTAATTCACTTGTTTTGGGGTCCTGATTGCCTCACACAATTATTCTTGTTTCTAGCATGACTTCTATTTCTAGCAAAGGCCATATAAGTAGATTGACCAGCTGGTTTTTGGAACATGGTAGCTTTTTCTGGTTCCGGGTGCTCTATTACCTCTAACTAGCTTTACCATGAAAGTCTACCAAATCAAAAGCAGGTCCACCAAGTGTTAAATTAAATACACCCTTAAAGTAGTTTTTTTGTGTCCTTTACACTTCTATAGAAAATTTAACTCACTTTTTTTGAGAGTTATTTATTTTATTTATTTTTGCCTCACAATTGTTCTCATTTCTAGCATGGCTTACTTCTGGAGAAGGTCATATAAGTGGATGGACTAGCTGGTTTTTGGAATATTGTAGCCTTTTCTGGTTCCAGGTGGTCTACTACCTCTGACTAGCTTTACTATAAAAGTCTACCAAATCAAAAGCAGGCCCACCACCTTTTAGTCTAGATTGGACCAGCTATCAGTCCCTCCAGAAAAACGCGATTATGCGATCGCCTGATTTAATCAGCCAAAGGTTGCATATTTATACGGGGTCGCATTTTTTCAAATACGCTGCTCTTTTGTCGCATAAATTGCCGATTTCAGAAAGCAAAATATGCGGGGCTAGCATGATTTCATAATCCCTGTATTTTCGTTGAAAAAAACTCACATATATATTAGCAGAAAGTTGAAAAATGTTGCATTTACTTCACACAAGTAAAGCGCCATTTTCCCCCTATTGCCATGGGAATCTTATGAAGTGACGTAATTAAGTGACGTGAACATCATCTGCAAACTCCGCAGTGAAACCAGGGTGAAACTTGAAGCGCGCAAATCATTCTTATTTGCCAGAAAAAAATAAGCGCATAAAAACGCGCAAAGCAGTTTCCCGATTTATTAGATGACAGTGGAGCCAAATTATATTGCGAAAACTGTGGTTTGATGAAATAGAGAAAAAAAGGGGATTCCGCCAACACCCCCTTCTCACTAGGGTACTAACACTGTTGAAGTTTCATTCAGAAGTTGATGCAACTTTACAGTTGTAAGATAGCACTTTTTTGTTACAGAACAGTACCAAAAACTTACAGTTGTTATTATATTAGTAGTATGTAAAATAATTTATGTTGCAGTAAGAGATTGCAACTTAAATATTCTGTGATTTAGTATGCTCACTTATCATAGGGAGTAATAAGAAACTACTTTTTACATTAAGGTAGTAGCCTAGTGAGAAAAAGGTGTTGGAAGAATCACCTTTTTTTCTCTTTTTCATCAAACCACCGTTTTTGCAAGTTCACGCAATTTCATCGCATAAAATTACAAAAATATCCTGCATATTCCATCCCATTTTTAAAGAAAACGTGCCACAAAATCAAGGATTTTTTGCCCGCAACAATCACCAAATTTTTTTAAAAATTAAATAAAAAAGCGGTTTTCTGGAGGGACTGAGCTATATGTGTCACACCCTCAGCTCGTTCCCTTAGCCCCAGTCACCATTGCCAGTCACCATCCACTCAATCTCCCATGCACCGCTCACGTGAACCGTCACCTGAATACTGATTACCTGCACCTGCACCAGCAATCACCACACCTTTAAATACTCACCTCACTCATTCACTCACCGGCTGGAATCAAGATTACATGGACGCTCTTTGTGGATCTTCTGCCTGCTTCTTGTGGACCGTATTGTGACTCTGTGGAGATTCAGATACAGCGATTAAGGGAAGTGACTCTTTGTTGTCAGGCCTAGCTTTGTACTTGAACTCACCTATTGATCAGTGCTTGAAGATTCACCGTCTGTGACCACACTTACCAGCTCTGTTGAAATCCTATGTTAATAAAGCTTCACGAAAGTACTTACCCGTCTTCTCCTCTCCTTGTGTGGATGTGACAGGATTCCAGCCCCGGAAAACAGAACTTCATATCTCCCATGGATGTTAACGCTGCTGCTCAGGGAGCGGCTTCGGACCCGTTCACCGAAATGGTGACTGCTCTCCGCCAAGTATTACAGTCAGTTTCACCACCCACCGAAACTAGTGCTACCACCACCAACAGCACGCCCCTTGCACGTCCCGCGTGCTATGCGGGTGAACCGAGTGGCTGCACTGGGTTTATTCTGCAGTGCTCACTGTTCATCAACGCAAATACCAGTAAATTCCCCAATGAGGCCACCAAAGTCGCCTTTATGATCTCTCTCCTCACCGGACGAGCGCTACAATGGGCAGAGGCCCTTTGGAACTCCCAGAGTCCGGTTCTATCCTCATTCGACGCCTTCGTCACCCACCTCCAGGAAGTGTTCGGGGTGGCTCTAACTCCTCTTTCAACCCATGATGAACTCTTAAATCTCCGCCAGGGAGCCACGGAAATACATGACTACACTCTCCGTTTCCGGACATTAGCCGCCACCAGTGGTTGGAACCAAACTGCCCTGCTAGCTGCATACCGTAAAGGTTTAAAGCCCCAGATCAGAAAGCAAATGGTCATTTACGACGATAATGTCAATCTCGAGACGTTCATCAGAAAAACTATAAATGTTGCTCAACACCTCTCGGCCTGTGCCTCCCCGGCCTCATATACCATCTCTCCATCAGCCAGAACGCCCTCGCCCCAACGAGACCAGGAGGAACCCATGAACACCGACTCCTACCGCCTAGATGCCTCTGAACGGAGACGCCGCATTCAGCAGCGGCTATGTTTATACTGTGGCGAGGCCACTCACCTGATCCACGCCTGCCCGGTCCGTCCGCCTCGCCCAATGGTGAGTACAGTTTCCATTACCCCATCTGTATCTCACATACCTCATATCAGAGCCCAGATCACAATTAACTCACGCAATCTTTCCATCCATGTCCTGGTGGATTCCGGAGCCGCAAGCAACTTCGTCTCATCTCACTTCGTAACCAAGCACCGTATACCCATCGTCCAGAACGAGACCACTTACCGTATCACTACCATCCAAGGATCACCATTGGGCGGTGGCAAAATAACTAAAAGGACACACGAGCTGGAGCTCGTTCTGCCCCACGGACATCGGGAACAACTGGCCCTCCTCGTACTTCCTCGCGCTACTGTTGACGTCGTCCTGGGTAGGCCGTGGCTGGCCCAACATAACCCACAAATCAACTGGAGCACAGGGGAGATCCAGGCATGGGACCCGAGATGCCAGAGTCACATTCACCATCCACCAGTCCAGAATTCACAGTCTGCGCCGCCGCACCTTCAATTGCACTCCACCTCCATGGGTAGACCTGCCCTTTACTCCTCCTACTCCGATGTGTTCAGCAAGGAACAAGCCACCCGATTACCACCACACCGGCCCTGGGACTGTTGTATCGACCTGCTGCCAGGTGCCAAGCTACCACATGGGAAAATATATCCACTCTCCCGTCCTGAGCAGGTGGCAATGGAGGAATACATCCAGGAGGCTCTCGATCAGGGGTTCATCAGGCCGTCCACATCTCCAGCTGCATCCAGTTTCTTCTTCGTCCCCAAAAAGGATGGCGGACTTCGACCATGCATCGACTACCGAGTGCTAAATGACGCCACCGTCAAGTTCGCCTACCCGTTACCACTCGTTCCGGCGGCTCTGGAGGAACTGCGGGAAGCCAAGGTGTTCACCAAACTCGACCTCCGCAGTGCCTACAATCTGATCCGTATCCGAGAGGGAGACGAGTGGAAGACTGCCTTCATCACCCCTGCCGGGCACTACGAATATCAGGTTATGCCCTATGGGCTTGCTAACAGTCCATCCATCTTCCAGAGTTTCATGAACGAAATATTCCGTGATTATCTCCACCAATTCGTCATTGTCTACATAGACGATATCCTGATCTACTCCCGGAACATAGAAGAACACCAAACCCATGTCCGCCACGTCTTACAACGACTCCGAGACCACCACCTCTACCTAAAAGCTGAGAAGTGTGAGTTTCACTGCACTACCGTCTCCTTCCTCGGATACGTGATCTCTGCGGAGGGAGTTCAGATGGAGTCAGCCAAGGTAGATGCTGTGGCCAACTGGGCGGAGCCCACAACGGTGAAAGAACTCCAACGTTTCCTTGGCTTTGCCAATTTCTATCGGCGCTTTATCAAGAACTACAGCCTGCACTCGGCTCCTCTAACATCCCTTCTAAAAGGAGGTCAACGCCGGCTGCGCTGGACACCCCAAGCTCGAGAGGCCTTCAGCCATCTTAAACACCTCTTCACCTCGGCACCCATTCTTCGACATCCTGACCCGTCCAAGCCGTTCGTCGTAGAGGTTGATGCGGCCAATCACGGCATTGGAGCCGTGTTGTCTCAAAGGTCTGGTGAACCTTGCTCACTCCATCCGTGTGCGTACTTCTCTAAGAAACTCTCTCCTGCCGAATGCAATTATGGAATCGGAGACCGTGAGTTGTTGGCCATTAAACTCGCCCTTGAGGAGTGGCGGCACTGGCTAGAGGGAGCTCAGTTCCCATTCACTGTTGTCACCGACCACAAAAATCTCCAATATCTGCAGAATGCCAAAAGACTCAATGCTCGTCAGGCTCGGTGGTCACTCTTCTTTGCTCGCTTTAATTTCCAGATCACGTATCAACCCGGTCACAAGAACACTAAAGCAGATGCTCTGTCCCGTATGTACTCACCAGATCCAGACACCAACAAGCCTGATTCAATTCTACCACCCTCCATTTTCCTCGCGCCTATCCTCTGGCAGATCGACGAGGAAATTCGAGCCGCCACCCTCGAGGAGCCTGCACCTCCGGAGGTACCCACGGGTCTAATGTACGTGCCCACCAACCAGCGACTCCCCCTACTGGAAAGTACGCACACGTCACCTGGCTCAGGACACCCTGGCAGCAGGCGAACCCTCTCGCTCATCCAGCAGAAGTACTGGTGGCCTAACATGGTTCGTGACGTTACCCGGTACATCCTCGGATGCTCGGTCTGCGCCGTTACCACCACACCTCGTCAACTTCCCGTGGGTAAATTACAACCACTACCCATTCCTCGCCGACCCTGGACCCATCTAGGGGTGGATTTCGCCACTGACCTTCCCCCCTCAGGGGGGTACACTACCATTCTAGTTGTTGTTGATCGTTTTTCTAAATTCTGCAAACTAATCCCATTAAAGGGTCTTCCCACAGCGTTCGAGACCGCCGAAGCCCTCTTCACCAACGTGTTCCGGAATTATGGCACTCCAGAGGACATTGTCTCGGACAGAGGACCTCAGTTTGTCTCCAGGGTCTGGCGAGCGTTCTTCCAACTCCTCGGAACATCCGTCAGTTTATCTTCTGGATATCACCCTCAGACCAACGGCCAGACCGAGCGGAAGATTCAAGAGATCTCACGGTACCTCCGTACTTACTGCTCCCAACACCAGGATACCTGGAGCCAGTATCTGCCGTGGGCTGAGTATGCCCAAAACTCCCTTCGCCAAACCACTACAGGCTTAACCCCTTTTCAATGTGTTTTAGGCTATCAACCACCGCTGTTTCCCTGGTCAGGAGAAGTCTCTGAAGTGCCCGCGGTAGATCACTGGTTCCAGGAGAGCGAGAGGGTGTGGGACTCAGCTCACGTCCATCTCCAGCGAGCAGTTCGGAGACATACAGAGACCGCTAACCGACGCAGATCGCCTAATCCCGTCTATCTACCTGGAGACAAGGTTTGGCTCTCCACTCGGGATATCCGCCTCCGACTGCCCTGCAAAAAGCTGAGTCCCCGCTACATAGGGCCGTTCACCATCCATTCTCAGATAAATCCCGTCACCTACCGCCTGGACCTACCACCACACTACCGGATCTCACCCACGTTTCACGTCTCACTGCTAAAACGTCACACTGATCCAGTTTCTCCTTCCTCCACAGAACCAGAACCGCCTCCCCCTCCAGACCAACCCGAAATCCTCGGAGACAACATCTACCAGGTCCAAGAGATCCTCGACTCCCGGCGGCGGAACGGCCACCTGGAATACCTCATAGATTGGGAGGGGTTCGGTCCCGAGGAGAGGTCGTGGATACCACGCAATGACATCCTGGATCCGGCTCTCCTCGAAGATTTCCACCGACAACACCCGGACCGCCCGGCTCCCAGAGGTCGTGGTCGTCCCCGTCGCCGCTCTAGGATGCCTGGAGTCACCCGTGGGGCGGGGGGTAGTGTCACACCCTCAGCTCGTTCCCTTAGCCCCAGTCACCATTGCCAGTCACCATCCACTCAATCTCCCATGCACCGCTCACGTGAACCGTCACCTGAATACTGATTACCTGCACCTGCACCAGCAATCACCACACCTTTAAATACTCACCTCACTCATTCACTCACCGGCTGGAATCAAGATTACATGGACGCTCTTTGTGGATCTTCTGCCTGCTTCTTGTGGACCGTATTGTGACTCTGTGGAGATTCAGATACAGCGATTAAGGGAAGTGACTCTTTGTTGTCAGGCCTAGCTTTGTACTTGAACTCACCTATTGATCAGTGCTTGAAGATTCACCGTCTGTGACCACACTTACCAGCTCTGTTGAAATCCTATGTTAATAAAGCTTCACGAAAGTACTTACCCGTCTTCTCCTCTCCTTGTGTGGATGTGACAATATGTCCATAAATTATAAGATAGAATCTATTTTATACCATAGATTTTGAGTCCTTTTCACCATTTTGGTTTATTGCATTGCCCCATGTTATTGCTCTCTCACCATCTGATGTTAGACGTTTAGAGAGAAATTTATTTTATTTTTCCCTAACTGAAGTGCTCAGCATGCCTTCTTTAGGGGAGGGCAGACTGCATGTTACTATAAATCTTTCTCTAACCTTTGTTAAACAACAAAAGCATTGATTCTGTATGGCAAACAACAGGCCAGCACTATTCCCTGAGCACGAGCGTCCATCTCACAACAGCTGGTCAGTAGGGGCCAGATGGGATGTTTAGAATCCATCCATTCCACTGTTACCATGGGAATGACATAGCAGGTGCACTGCATGTGAGGCTGAAGCCACTAGATTTGCTCAGAGTTACGGAATGAGCATCACTTCCTGTCTCAAACCCACGGCTGACATCAGGCGTTGGACTTGGGTCAGTCTGTCCGTTCAGGCCAAATTGTCTCCCTCACTCTTTTCCCTTTTTATTTTTCTCTTTAGGGGACAGAAGTTGTGGTCCAGGGCCAGCTAAGGAAGTAACATGGCAAGTTCAATTAGTCAATGGATAAATCCACCTTCCAAAAAGGCCAAAAGATCTGTGGGAGGAGGACGTTTAAGAAGATGGGGATACCTCTGAGACTTTAAGAGTCATGCGATCGTTGATGAAGACGGGAAAGACGAATAATAACAATGGAAACAATAGAACGGAGGCCAGACAGAACAAAAGACTGAAGGAGAATGAGATTGGACCAGAAGGGTTTCCCCACAGCACAACTGGCATGACACCACCAAGGCGGCATCTGCTGTCACTGCTGAGGAGTAATAAGGTTTTTACTGGCACTTTCCATGTATACGGTACACTTTAGTGTTCTATGAAATTTTTAAAAGCACTGGAGGCCTTTTTGTTGTAAAAACTCTAAAAAAAATAATGTCTTGGGTCAAACTAAATGTTTTAACCTTACCCTAAAACCTTAATTTAACCTTAAACCTTATGATGTGTAGAAGAAGCACCATTTTTTTTAATTATTCAAAAAAGTTGAGAACCAATTAATCTTATCATCATTTCAGTTCAAATCAACAACTAGCTTAGCACAATGCTTAATGCTAATGCTAAAAACAAAGCATGTAGCTATATTTAGTTAACAAGTAAATCATGTCAATAAATTGAATCTTATTGAAAACTGTTATGCAAATTTTGAACAGTTGTCAACAGACATGCTTTGTGCAGCCAGATGTAGTAACAGCATCTACTGGCACAGGACAACAGGGAAACGTTAAGCTGTCACTTTCTTTCACTGACAACTTGCTAACAAAGAAACAAAAAAAAATTAAGACTTACAGGTAATTGCAATTCAAGAGTTTTGGGCTCTATTTTGTACATTACTCGTGGAAAGCCCCACTAATTTAAAGGGAAAGTTAACCCAAAAATTAAAATCTCCCCCAAAGCATCCAAGAATTAAGTGACTGTTTCTTCAGTAGAACACAAATGGAGAAATATTTGTTTGCGTTCTACTGAAAAAAAAAGTCACCTACATCTTGAATGACCCTTGGGGTAAGCATAAAAACATCACATTTTTATTTTTGTGTCAACTGTACCTTTAAAATGCACTGATTTTCATTTCTGAACTGTATAAACATCTGGGTTTTCCTCTCATCTTGTCTCTCCTCTCCTTTATCTAAAGTCTTTGCGCAACATCCATCTGTTATTTTGCACCTCTTCAAATCTCAGAAGGAAAATGGAGGACATAATGACAAAGAAACACCCACTCATGCACTTACACGTGGAGAGAAAGAGAATTAGTCACTGTCATTATAAACCCCAGTGAGAAGACGGAGAGGCCTGACTGCTGCTCCTGGGTCTGCCTTTACTTCATTGCTTCCCTAGCATTGGCTATATATCATATACTGTCACACGCTGAAATGACCTACTATGTTTGAAAAAAAATATGCTGTTTAAAAGCACAGTAGACTGTGTAAAACACTGTATCCCACAATGCAATGCGCTAGACTTCACCTGTCATTTCCATTTGACAAAAAGAGCAAAAGATATACTATATGAATTTCTTAAAAATTGTAACTTGACACATTTAATCATACTGCCAGATGTTAAATGTATTTTTAAACTAAATATAATTAAGAAGTAAAATGACTATATATTTTTAAATACACAGTATGAAGTGCACTGCATAAAATGTGTGTGTGTTAAAATGTTAAAACTGTACAACATGCATATTCACACATACTATTTACTACAGCCTAATTTTCATTAGCATCAGAATAGCCATGACATTTACATGACAAAGATAGGATCTTTTAACGCACATTCCAAACAAAGCCTTTGTCTATTAAACTCATTTTTCTCACTGACTGCAGCTCAAAATTCCCTTTCCAATGTCTCTTTAAAGGTCCCATTTTTCATGCTTTTTTGAAGCTTTGATTGTGTTTACAGTGTGCAATATAACATGTGTTCATGTTTCGCGTGTAGGAATAATTTTTGTGCGAATCTGGCATTAAACTGATTGAGACTGAGGAAGCTGTCCTCAGCAAAATGTGCTGCACATAGTTTTACATTTGGATTATAATTTTCGGGAACTGAGTTAAACATAAATTGTAACCATTGATCTCTAAGTACAGCGTCCCTGGGAAGGCCAAACAAAGGTGATTGGACTCAGAGATAAAATAACAGCTTTTCGACGACATGGTGACAAACACAAATGAACTCTTCCTTCTCCATCGGCTACAAGACCACGCCCCCTTTTTTGTGTATTCCTGTGAGTGGAGGTTAGTCAAAAAACTGTTTTAGTGACGTCATTACTGCAGGAACTAGAGGGATGTAGTCCAAACGGGTCGTTCGTTGTGGGCAATTCTGTTAAATAAAATATCTCGCTTGGCATTGAACTTTGAGCTTTAGAATTTTAGAGATATTATTTATACTCTAACAACAACAACAACAACAACATTACACACTAACTAAAGTTTAAAACATGGGATCACGAAGAACGGTACCTTTAAAGGGTTAGTTCAACAGAGAATGAAAATGTATCCATTTTCTACTCCGCCTCGAAAGCATCCTAGGTGTATGTGACTTTCCTCTTTCAGAATAATCCAATCAGAGTTATATAAAAAATTGTCCTTGCTCTTCCAAACCTTTCAATGGGGGTAAGTGGGTGTTTGTTGTCAACTGTTCAGAAGACGGGAAATAAAGTGTGTGCATTTGTAATAAAACGTCCCTCACACGGCTCCGGGGTGTAAATAAAGCCCCCCCAAGAATGATTTTTATAGAACTTCGACTGGATTATTCTGAAAGAAGAAAGTCACATATACCTATACGCTTCGAGGGTGAGTATAAGGTGGACACTTTTTCATTCTCGGGTGAACTAAACCTGTGATTCCTTTCTTAGTCTGAGATGATAACAGAGAGCACAAACTATTCTTTATAATTGCTTAAATCCTTTATTAATATATAACAAACACAACCTCATGATGAAGCAAGACCATTAGAATCAACTGTCAACTGAACTTCCTGAGACAAGAACCCACACAAATGAGAAGAGACAGATTCACACACACAGCGACAGAAGCCCAAACAAACCCACATGCCTTTTAACAATACTCATATATTGATGATGGAAAACCTCAAATCATCATGCTAATTAAGTTTTACATTAAGTCTGTAATCGGATATGACGGCTGTATGCCTCAGGATAATTATTAAGCCATGATGGAGACAACAAAACACTCTTGACTCTCACATTCACTCTCTTGTATTGTTTACAGAAACAAATCCTAACTAACAATTACCACAGATGTTACATACTGTGCTTTGTTCCTAAAGGGATATTTCACCCAAAAATGAACACTTTGTCATCTACTCATCCACCATATTTACCTACAAAAACAAACACTGAGACCTTTTTTTTTATTATTATTATCTGCTTATAAAGAAGAGAGAATGTTCGAGAGCTTTGAAACAACGTGAGGATGAGTTTAACATACATTTGGGAATGCAATGTGTGCAATGCTTTATTTTCAATATTCGCACAATTTTTTCAGCATTTTTGTGGACAGAAGATAATAGCATTTCACTAGAGGTGTCATTAACAAGCATTTGTAAACTTCTTGTCACCTAAACTTAAAGGTCAAGAAACAAGAAACACACCAGCATCCGTAAAAGGCAATCAGCTCTGTTGTTTGAACATTCCTGGTTACTGAATGTGACCCATCAAGAGCGAAACATTCTGCGCATATCTCCACATCCGAGACACAAACATTAGAAGCACTCTACTGGAATGCAATGAACAATCTGTGCTGTCGTGTGGATGCCAAAAGAAAACTGGCTTGGAAAGACAAAGGCATGATTGAAGAGTATAAACGAAAACTATGTATGCCCCCCCCCACCCCACCCCCCCTCGTGAGATGCAGTACATGTGGGAGTATGTGGCCATTTCTGTGGCCGCAGATCGTGTTAAAATGAGAGTATCGTGAGTGCTGGACTGAAATAGTGTATGTGAGAGCTCATTCATTCACACGACGGCTTGATACTCATGAATGAACTGACAGAAGACCTTAATAACAACCGGTGCTCTCTTCCAAAACACACACAAGGCTGCATATGACTGAGATTCTTTAAAGCCCCACTGCCGATTATGGTTTGGCCACTGGGTTTGACACTCATGAGAGTGTGGGCAAGTACTCTAAATTCCCCCTCTAAAGAACTAATTCAGTAAAATCCAACCAAACCTCATATAACTAGACTTCATAGAGTGTAATATAATATAATTAAGACTGAATGCTTCTGAATGTTTGCAGCTATTTCATACTTTCCTAAAAAAACACATCTGGGGCTTCAATCAAGAGGATGAGAAGAGGCTTCCTGTTCACATGCAATCAGCACCAAAGATGAAGCTCTAAAGCAACTCTACCAATCACAGTGCCAAACCACATTGGAACAAACTTATGCCATTTCTTCCAATTAAACAAGTCAAATACAGGCAACAAAGACAGGTACACAGAAGTAGCCAACCCATAAATTTGCCATCTCTCCATCCATTATTGGAGTATATAGCTATATTACCATGTACTATTACCATCTACATAAACCTAACCAATAGTGTTAACAAAAGCAAATGCATATACTGAAGTGATCATGCTTTTTTAGCTTTTTAGTTTTCTTTGCACTTTTATAATGACTCATGTTTTATGGGACTCGTAGAGTCAAACAAATGTAAAATGTCAAAATATATTAGTTTACAAATCATGTTAAAAGGTCATAGTATAGTATTGTGCAAGGAACCATGTGAAAATAAGTCTTTATTAACAAATAACCTGCTCCTTAATCAGAATTTGCGGGAAAACAAACCCAATTAGCTGGAGTTTTACTGATATTAATGGTCATATCAGCTGTAAACTGTAGTGAATTGTATGTATAGGAACATTTCTGCAGAAATGTAGGCGGAGGCAGTCTTTCCAATGAGCTTATGTAACTTTATCCTTATAATCTCATCCCTGTATCCATCAGTTCATTTCACTTATCCATTCATCTCTCTACCATTTATCTAATCTTCCATCCATGCATGCATCTGTGTACCCTGAAAGGCGGCGACATGTGCAGAAATAAGATATTTCAGCTCAAAGCTGTATGATCTGATGTTCTGGGAGGTGTCTCTCAGGACTGCTGCTCTGTAGCTTTCTTCCATTCTTCGCGTACAACATGATGGCCCAGCATGCTTGCATATCGACAGGTCCACATCTACAAAAAGAGAGAAAAAAAACATTTGTTAGACAGAATAATAACATTAGTGGCACTATAAAACAAAAATTAAACTTGCACCAGTATCACCATTCACACACACACATTCATGCAACTATATATTCAATGGTTGAGTGCTATTGAGGCTCTGCCTCTTGCATTTGGGGAGTGGAGGGTGAGAAGTTAATGAAAACTGATCCTCAAAAAGCTCTTACACTCTCTCTTCATAGCTGCAACTTAATTACCAAGGATGCACGAGGTGCTTTGGGTCCCAGAAGACTTGAGTCAGTTCAAGGAAAATCTGCCTAGGCCTTATGTGTGCATGTGAACTTTTGTACCTTGTATTTCCAATAGCCTGAGTTAACGATGTATATAAAAACAAACATAATCATCTTCTAAATAACACCACATGCTATTAAACTGTATTTTAACACACAAGTGGAATAATGGTTTCTGCATTTTCCACTGCAAACATTCCGAAATGGCTTCCAAGCTAATTTTCCGAAATGCAAAAGAACAGTTATGGTGCATTCCAAAATATTCCAATTTATTGTGTCATTTGTTATTCACAACATTAAGAAATGTTTACTTACTGTTTCCATAGCTAATTAACTTACATTTAAGGTTTAAAAAATTGCCATTTTATTTATTTTTTTGCTGCTAGGAAAATGTTACTATAGCAGTTTTCAAAAAACATTGCCGCGTTAAATTGTGTTTGGATACGTTTTCCTCTCCTTCCCAAAATTGGCTGATTGGAAAACATTGTGCATCTAAATACATTTTTACAAAGAAGCACCTAAACATACAATTCACTGCATTTTCAGCAAAAATAAAAATCCAACAACTTTTACTCCTACTCACACAAATTATGATTACAGGGGCAGAACGTAAATTAATTAGTCTCCCGCATTTCCTTGCAGAACTATGTTATCACCTCAAAACGCTTTAGCTTTAGTGCATTTGCAAGCTAATTTTAAAGTTTGCATTACATAGCCATCTACGTATGTATGGCCCTTCTGAAATAGTAAACTTGCTCGGTAGCTCACCTAGTATAGCACTCTAGAGTCCAGTGAAACACAAATCTTGATAAAATAATTAAAGGATTTGCATACGCAAAAAAGAACGAATGTTAGTATAGCTAGGTGGTTAAAAATTTTTTTAAAACAACACAGCAGTAACTTTTTAGCGGCACTCAACAGACATTTCAATTTCCAATCTGCCGCGATACATACAAAAACTAACATACAAAACACTGCCAGATTCACGTTCAATTGTTTGTTAAAACTAAACGCACATTAAGTGCCACCTACTAACCATTTCACTTTAACATGTTTTGATTTTAAAGAAATATCGACACAGGCACATTGTTCCATTGAGCTTGGGTAACTTACTTCAACCTTGGATATCAAATATCTTCAACTAAAATCAGGTCCAGTGAAAACAAACCCCAAGAAACACCAAAATTAAATTTTATTAAATCTACTTAACTAAATAAACTTCACCAACACAAAACAAACACCTATCCAAACTAAACAAAACCTAATAAATTAATACATAGGCTATGTCTTTAAGAATGTACCATATTACCACTGATACTGTAATCCAAACACTCTGCTTATACTGTGAATAATTATTACCTTTGTTAAAGAAAGAGAAACACATAGCAAAGAAAACAGTGAGATATACAGACTGGGCTGGCCGTTCATGATGACTGACGTTAAGGCTGTGACGAAGCTTCATTCCATTTCCATGCTGTACAGACGTCCGCTATGCACTTTTGAGACTGTAGGTCACTACTGTGACTCATTGGACGTTAATGAAGAACTTTCTGAGATTGAGTTTCACAAGCCGTGCAGGCAGACAGACCTCATCAGGTCATCAAATACAAGTAAAAACCACAAGCACCTGCTCTTTAGAACACCGTGAATAACAATGGTCTGATTTTAAAACAGGTACATGTGATATGATCACAAGCTCACAGCTGAGAAGACGAGGCTTAGGGATGATGGAAACAGAACACATACTGACCTTTCAATCAATTAAGAAAGAAAGAAAGAAAGAAAGAAAGAAAGAAATGTTCCACAAAGAGATCTAATCTCACCATCATCCAGTCTGTCTGGAATAACATGAAGAGACAGACTCAATCCAGAAGAACTGTTGCAATGTCTCCAAGACACTTTAAGAAACCTACCTGAAAAACAATGCGCAAGTGCACCTAGGACAAAAGCTTTTTTGAACACAGTGTGGTCACACCAAATGTTGATTTAATTTAGTTAAGTTAGAAGTTCATTAATGAAATCTACGGCATTATTTTTGACAGCATCCTCACTTTACAGCATTTTTACACAAGTGGCTAAAACTTTGCACAGTACTGTAGCTTTGCAGGTTTATTGAAGCGTTTTGGAGACATTGCCACAGTTCTTCTGGATTTAGTCTTTCTCAGTTTGTTTCTTCATGTTATTCCAGACAGACTGATGAGATCAGATCTCTGTGTGGAGCACTGTCAGACTCCTTGTGCAAACAAAAATCTCACTGGATTATTACATTTAACAGCAAAAATAATGTTTGGAAATGTAAACTGATATTTTTTTCCTTCTGACACACTAGAGCAAAAAATAGAAATAACTGAAATAACTGAATACTAGTGGCCTAAGACTTTTACACAGTATACTGTACAATAACTAGAAAATAAGGCATTTATATATATTTTTTTTAAAATGCCAATGTAAGATTCTTCCATGTTTTAAGCAACCAGAGAGAGACAGAAATTGAAGAGATTTAAAGGGATAGTTCACCCAAAAATTCTGTCATTAAGTAATTACTTGCCCTCATGTCGTTCCAAACCCATTCCAAACCCATAAAACCTTTGTTCATCTTTAGAACATGAATTAATATATTTTTCATGAAATCCAAGAGCTTTCTGCAGCAACAACTAGGCTCGTTAACTTACATCAAAGGCGGACACGGAAGTCAGAAAGCTCTAAAATTTCATCAAAAATATATCTTAATTTGGCTTTGGAACGACATGAAGGTGAGTAATTAATAACAGAATTTTCATTTTTTTGGGTGAACTATCCCTTTAGGGCTCTATTAACTCCGCGGGAACAGTCTAATGATGCAGGAGTTGCTAGATAATATTACCTAAGAGGCTTTTAAATATCAAACACAATATAAAGAAGATACTAGGCTAATGATTCTAATAAAACAATGTTATTATAAAAAATATATTAAAATTTTTTTTAATTGGATAAGAGGTGGCTCATAACATGCTTCAAATCTCTGCAAATGTGGAAACACACATGGAGGAATAAATCTAGAACAGGGTTTTTTATTATTATTATTTTTGTTAATTCAAAAAATTGTCAAATTTGTAATTCAAATGTAATTAGAAATTACATTTTATATGGATAATATTGCAATATTTAATTTTACTTTTTATACACTAGTCAGAAATCATAAGATTAATTGACTTTAAATGACTATTAACATTAAATGACTACTGCCAGCACTAGTTAAAGTAAAAGTGCAATAATTATGTAAAAAATATTTAGAAAAACATAAAAAAATTAACTGTTAGATTTAATGACAATAAGTCAATTATGTAAACAATTATTTCACTGTGTAATCTGTACAATAACAATTTTAATATTGCTTTACTTGGTATAGATTGATTTTACACAAGCAAATATATAGCCTGATTACTTTGGAAAAGGGGAAAGTTCCTTAACACCAAAAAGTTTGAAAAACTCTTGTCTAGAAGACTATCTGACTATCTGAAATCATCTCTGGCGTCGGTTTCTCTCTAAAGCTTAATTAGCAGACGATGGAATGAATTCAGCCCCTGGCGAGTGAATTAGGACCCCAGCAGGTGTCTATGGTTCTGCCTGAGTAGACACTTCTTTATTCTTCCTCCTGTCTGGGGTTCAAACTTAGCCAACCTGATCCCATAATCACCTTCAGGTGACAAAAACTATTTATTTGATTGGCCGGATTAAGTCTTTATTCAGTTCGTATTTGCAACATCACAATGACCACCAGTGACCCCGAGGCCACTCTCAAAATTCCCACTACAAGTCAACCAGAAAAAGTTGTGAAGAACCCAAACAACACATCCTCAGTCAGGACTGAAAATGTTATGGTTTATTTAGGTTAAGACTTCAGCAATTTCCTGATGCTTGATGTGCAGAAGCAACTTTATGGGAAAGGAAAGTCGTTAAAGTAGACGTCAGCCCAAATGGATTTAATCTCTGACTCTCCTGATGTTCTTCTCAGGAAGCTTTCGGTGCTTTGAAGAGCTGGCATACACTTGAAGCAGCAGGATATTTACCCAGTACCCACAACTGATGTGCTGTTTTTGGGAGGGACCATGTTGAAAGAAAACATCTCTCAAAAGGCCTGGGCAACACACCTGCATTTCTCAAAGCCACAGGCGTGCTGCTCCGGTGTTTGGATTTGTGGGGCACTGGCTGGCATTTGCACCCACAGTAAGCAAGTGAAAAGCTGATGCTTAGAAAAAGGATGGTGGATTGGGATTAAATTTAAAGGAGTTTTGAAAGCAACAAAATGCAGTGGTCAAACTGACCATTTGGGCCATGGCACAAGTGTTCAAGTGCTTCAAGTGTGCATTCACACAGATCACTCCATATCAGTACAAAGTCAATAAATTAGAGATCACTCCATATCAGTACAAAGTCAATAAATTAGAGCATAAATGCACACACATCATCTCAAACATAAACTGGTTCATAGAATTCTTGGGTTAGGTACTTGGAGTTGGGTCAAATCAGCAGGAATAGCTTTACCTGGCACTCAGTTGTTTAAACATGGCAGATATATTCCCACCTTGACCCGGCTCTTAAAACATACCAGAAATTCTTGAATCAGACTAGAAAAAAAACTGAGCAACCACAGACACATGGGTGATAATGTCTAAGTATATTTTTTAAATAAACATTTTGTCCACATTTAATATTTTCAGACTCGACTATTTTGAGATTTCTTCAGAACTTTAAAATTCAACCATACATGCCATGCAAGTTTCACTAGCCCCATCACAAAACTATTTTTATATTTAGCAAGGTGTTTTCATATATGCTTTTTATGAATGAAATATTAATATAAAAAAAATTAACTGCGATAAAAAAAAATGTAAACTCAAAATATCATATATTAACCCTTTCCCCACTGATGGATTTTTACGTTATTTATAAGACAATGTTTCAGTGTTTTCATTGTTATACAGTAGAGGGTGCTATTAAACATATTCTGAACGAGTATGGAATGTCTAGTTTAAACACAGGCGAAGAAGCAGAAACAAGAAACAATATGTAAGCAGATGCATATATTAAATAATGTGATTGAGGATTAAACAGTTTCTACGCCAAAACTGCTCAACATTACCGAATGAAATGATGAGCCAGGAAAAGCAAGCTTCGGAGCGATTTACTCTATATAGATTTCAATCATTGTTCTGAATCCAATCAGTCTTTGACAAATTTGGATTTTCTTTGGACATACTGCATGTTCAGATATTCATACATCAAAAAATTCCATGAAATGCTGATCTTTTTGATCAAAAGTGCTGGTGGCTGACAACTTAAAAAATTGGGGAGGAAAGATTTAAATGCTGGGAAATTAGCAAGATGGAAATTCTATAGTCACAAAGTCCTTGCGAGAAAACATATTTATACAAATCAAAACATTACTGAATGATTTGTAGGTCCCAACATACTTTCAAGACTATTACAACTCATTTCAGAAATTACCCAAACCTCATCTATTTTCACCAACTAGAAATCATGACCTGTCATTTCTGGCAACAACAACGTAAAACACATAACAGAAAAACATTTAAAACATTTTAGTTTGCAAAAACAAACAAGTTCAGTGAATGTAACCTTTCTAGTGGCAAAGCAGTACTGGCCTGAAACAGTTTCACACTGGCCCTGGGTCATTCTTGTGATTGAGCCTCTCAGTTAAAGGCACATAACAGTAAACCACCCAGAAGAATGTTTCTGAGAACACAGCTTCATCATGTAGTTTAAAATAAATACACTCAAATGAATATAAGCAGCAGTGTTGGGTATAGTTACTTTGGAAAGTAGTTAGTTAGGTTACAACGTTACCATCAATTAAAAGTAATCAGTTATGATACAGCGTTACCTATTCATAAAAGTAACGCGTTAGAGTACTCATGCGTTACCAAAAATCAAAAGCAGTTCGCAGCGGCTCACACATGACAGACATAGCCCCCGGCCCCTTTAAATGCACCTAGAAGTCGTGACTCCCGACAATGAATAACGTCAGTCATCCGACTAAATTAACACTGCAGGATAACAATAACAGGAAAGACAGTCAGCAATCGGCTATTCCACATGGCGTTTTATTTATTTATTATCACAGAACATATTATTAATCAAAATTCGCACTTACCCAGCCCGGGTAGCCTAGGCTACTGTATATTATGAGCACCACAAGATAACTCCTGATTTTTCTTTAACTTTAAATAATGCAGTTATCAAAGTACAAGTATGCTTACTTGTAAACACAACCTTAAACAGGCTTGCAGATTTAAATCCATTTAGAAATGATGAACAACCAGCCAGCCAACGATCTAACAGAAATTAACAGCTGCCTGTCAAACAAAAATGATAACAAACCGAATTAAATCCTTCACTGCCACACAGGCAAATGACAAATCGCTTAATAGCCGAACTAATTATTATTAAAGTGTCACTCACAGTCACAAGCCTAAATTCGCTTTAACACAGTCCTCTTACATTTACTCTTCAAAGTAGTGATTAAATCGTAGCGTTAAATTTGAGGTAGAATTTTTGGCGGTCGACAGAAGCTTTTCACCAAAGCAGAGTGTGCATTTTACCGTTATGTTCTTTTCTTTTTCATTGACAAATTGAAAATAATGTGCGTACTTCCATAAACCAAACGCTGTCCTCTCTGCTATCTTGCCGGGAGTTCGAAAATAAATAAATAAATAACACACACACACACACACACACACACACACACACACACACACACACACACACAGGGTCAGGCGCAGGGCACAGACGCATCACAGCCATTGACTTTACGATCACAGAGCTTCGGCTCCGCTGATACATCCGCAGGTGGCACAGTACACCTAGGACTACTGTCTGACAAAAAGCAGGCTGCAGTCGGGATTTTCCTTTCCATAAAATAACGGATTACTTTTTTAAAAAAAATAACGAAGTTACTGATTACTTACACACGAAACTAACGCGTTAAGTTACAAATTTCAGGAAAAAAGTAATTAGAGTACTCTAACGCGTTACTTTGTAACGCGTTACCCACAACACTGATAAGCAGCAACATTTGTAAGTAATATCTGGCTCCTGTGGAGAAGTAAGGGGATATTTCAAATCTCTAAAGTGGAGCCTAATTTGAGCTCTCCGCCCAAGTGCTCTGCAAAGCTGTAGATGAAAGAGGAATGAAGAAAATACTAACAAGCTGGCACCTACAATCCAATTAAAGTCTGCGATAGCATAAGGAGATCAGGGGGAGACTGAGATTGGTTCTTACCGGGTTTCAAAGACAGAACTAGACAGATTGAACTGGTACTGTAAATGAGGGACTTTCTGGAGCAAACAACCCTAGTACTGACTGAATGGAGTCTGGCATTGCTACTCCAACAGTACAACCAAAATGGTAAAGCTGTGCAAGGCAAGGCTCAGGTATAAGGTGTATCTGAAGCAACTTAGGCACACAATGGTTGTGGCTCAGCTGTCACAGGGCTTCAACCAAAAACATTCCGTTACAAGTTCCAATTGTTTTTCACTATATTTGCGATGCAAAAAAGAATTTGCTTTGGCATTAATGTACAGGGATCTGGTCGCTCTAGAAAGGTGTTTTGCTTGCAAGTGTTAAAGCCTGAAGAAAAGTAAATATGCAAAGTCCTCTGGTGTTTCTTCTCATGCCAAAGATTTGAAGCATGAATGCACAGGTTGTTCTACACCTTTCATCACAGAAAAGTGTTTACCTCAGGAGACACCATCAAAAAAGCATTTGATGTCCAAGACTATAAAGGAGTAGTGGGGATACTTTACAGTGGGGCCAGTTAAAGCTATGTGGCTTTGCTGTTTACATTCTGGTTATATTATTTGGTGAAGATAATGCAAAAGGATATAAACACACAAATCAAGTATACAATTAAGAATAAAAATAAAAGCATTAAAAATCTTCACATTTTTATTTAAACATTACTTTATACATTTTATTACATCATTATATCATCTATCTTCTCAGTTGAAACACTATTGTTCTTCAGCTTAGATACATAGGCTGAGCAATGTCTGGACCCAAAAATAGAAAAGGCTGTAATACTGTGTAGCGGTTGCAACCAGGCAGAAGACAGTGGTTCTTACTCAGCAAATAATCCATTCAGCTAATAGTAAAACAATGCAGGAGACATGAGGCAATTTAGACTGCTGTAAGTGACTATGGCTCACAGAAAGCAGTGCTGCCATGCAAAGGTAAAAGACCGCAAGTTCGATTTTTGTCGAAGCCAAGCTATTGATATTTTTGGGACATTCATGCCATCCTTTATCATGTGTATATATCTTCGGTCAATTTCGTTGCTTTTATGAGAAAATAATGGGTCGTCTCAACCGTAACTTCAACAAGCCCCGGAGAAACCAAGACGGAACAGCGTATAACACCGGTTACGGCTCTTTCACTTGGTTTGAAATGCTCAAATTGAGTTATGGCATTCTGACTTTGTTTAGGCGTGCGTCAATATGAAGTTACAGTGCTGGTTTGGTGCTATACAATGTTCTGTCTTTGTTTTACTGTCAATCAAAGTCTGCCACAGTTAAATTACGGTGTAGACAAACTAATTATATAGATCGCGATCTACCAAACAGCGATCACATTAACTTAAAAAGGGGGTAAAAAATCAAGTTTGAGCTCACTATTTTTTAATATAGATAATTTTCATTAATAAAACATCTTATTGTTAAATTTCCAGTGTCCTACCTATAATTCATTTGGCTAGACAAGTTAAAAACTTTGAAGTAATTTTTCTCAGTTTCGAACTCTAGCGAGTTAAGGTCTTTTGCCTTTGTAGTGCAGAGTTGTGTGTCTTTATGAGGAAAACAATATTCACTTTGTGCTGTAACTGACCGTAACCTGTCCACCGCTTCAACACACAAACCTCCATATGGATGGCCTGCCTCCCAGACACAGATAGAGGTCTCTGCAACTTAATTAACTAAATGACTTTTTAACCCAACAGAATGGCTGGAAATCCAATACTGATTAACTAGGTCTGTGATTTAATGGTGTAGAGTGTAGGAGATTCGAACTGTCCTTTGAATATCCATTTGCAATGGTTGCTTCATTACAGTAAATGAGGCATAATTAACCTGTCCTCTTTTTAAAGTCTAGAGAGGATCAAGTAGCAATATGCCTGAGGAGAAAGAGTCATTTTGTTTAATTTTATGGAACACATTCTATCTAATATGTGCTTATGTCAGATGGCCATGGGACATGAATTAAACATAGAAAACACAGATGCTATGACTTAAAAATCAATTTTTTCAGATATCCATGCTGCTCTGGCCTCACAAAGACTCATGGGATTAGTTATCAACACAGCCTTTTTTGAAGGAGAGCCTGGGTTTCAGAGGTGGAGATTCAGAAAGTTGCTTTACTTGGCATCTGATCTGAGAACAGACAGTCTCATGCCCTCGAATCCTGTCAGCACTTCTGAGGAAATGAAGCCACCACAGATTTTAACCCTATGCAACATTAAGACCTCCTCACTAAGCAACAAACAGCTCACAATGGCTTTACTATTAGAAAACTAAGAGAGGAGGGATCTATCTAGAGGCAGACAATACATGGACGTTAGATAGATCTATCTATCATCCAGGTTAGGGCTTAATGATAATGAACTCATCCTAGAACAATAGATAGATAGATAGATAGATAGATAGATAGATAGATAGATAGATAGATAGATAGATAGATAGATAGATAGATAGATATGTGGAAATCTATAGAACAGGCAACAATAAATAAGACATTAAAGGAAGAAAGGATGGATGGATGTTTTTTTTTTTTTGAGGAGTGGCTTGAGTGGTTACTATTATAAGGTGTCTTGAGTTTCTGCCCATCAGTGATAGTGTTTGGAAACATTCCGACATGTCTGAGATTCCAGACCCTTGCTTAAAGCCTCTTGTTGTCTGTGGCTGCTGTTTCGCATGCAAGCTGACTTTGGGGCTTCTGTCTCACTGCTCAATGGCCATGAGCTGTCACCAAAAGAGGTGGAGAGCTATGTCTGCAGCTAAAGAATGTTCATTGCACACTGTTTGTTCTCTGCTGTTCTGGTGCTGGTGCTCCAACACTTAATGCTCACCTGATTAAACGATTCTAAAATCAATGCAAAAGGTCACGTTTTATCAAGAACACACCCCAAGCCTACCATTTTCAGCTGCTTTTATTTTGGCTGCTTTCTCAGCCTTAATTGTGCCAAGTCGCTGTGGCAAATAAACATAAGTTTAATAAAAAAAAAATAGGCAAATAAACTGCGTAGTCCTGCACTTAAATGCTGATACAAGAACAGTTCTCAGTTATCAGGTTTGTGGCTGATTATAATGAACTCATCCTGGAGCTGTGAGCATTTTTCCTCAGACCTGGCACAGTCTGATATGCTGCATAATTGCAATAAAAATGTGGTCATAATTTAGTCACCCTCAAGCTGTTCCAAACTTCTGACTGACTTTCTTCCTTCTGTGGAACAAAAAAATAAGTTTTTTTTTTTTTTTTTTTTTTTTTTTTTTTTTAAATATCTGTTTTTTTTTAGTACATACAATGAATGTCAATGGGATCCAATGTTGTTTGGACCCCAGCATTCTTGAAGATATCTTGTGTTGCACAAAAAAAGAAAGTAATACAGGTTTGGAATGATACCAAATATGAATGGAAGTTTGGTCAGGGTGATACGCTCGTTTTAATATATAAAAATATATATATTAACACAAACAACTCACAAAGTTTCATCGGAGAGGTCAGAGTTCTTTCTGCAACAAAAGTTATTTAGAACTTCTTTAATCTTTGGCTTTATTTAAACCTTTTTATTTTTATTTTTTTGCAGACCACAAAAAGGAAATAAGGATTTTAATGATCTTAGGAGGAAGGCAAAACCACACTAACCTGAGATGTATTGTAATTATGGTTTTGCTGTGGTATGGTCTTGGTTCCCAGAGGAACCATTTCTATGCTAAGTCTACATATCTGTATTCAGTCAAATAAACAGGAGAAATTGTACCACAGGGTGTCTACTGAGAGACCAGGCTCATCAAAACTCTTCTGCATGCTCTGAATTCTTCTGCACATGTAGACCTTACCAAAAAGAGGGTTATAGCACAAAACAAAAACGACCAAAACAACTCAGCATTCAACTTCTAGCTAATAAGCAATGAAACACTTTCCATCCCTCTTATGCTCTTCAAGAATCCAAGAAGAGGAACTGGTTTACTCAACTAGAAATATGAACAGGTGTTTCACACAACTTGTCTGAAAGATGGTGGTTTAGTATGACCACTCAACTTTGCCAGTACAGTAGGTGCTTTGTCTGAATTAAAATTAACTGAAATTCTAATAAAATTTAAATAAAAAAATTAAATGATTACCAAAGTGTCATGACAAGTCTTCTTGTCATTTGAAAGTTGAGGGAAAAAAAGTTTAAGAAGTCTCGAAAAGGACAAAGCGATAGAGAAACAGATAGAACAGTAGGACTATAGATGAAACATCTATAAGATGAGATGAGACGATAAGATGATTGAACAATAGACAATAATAGATCAAAATGATAGAATGATGAACCGAATGATAGATAAAACAATGGAAAGAACGATAAAATTAAATATGACACTCTTACTTGCCATGCGTTTTTGAACAGTTTGAACCAATATCCCTGTCTGAGCTTGAGCGATACACACTCACTGGCCACTTTATTAGGTACGCATTGCTAATATCAGGTTGTACCCACTTTTGCCTTCATAACTGCCTTAATTCTTCGTGGCATAGATTCAACAAGGTGTTGGAAACATTCCTCAGAGATTTTTGTCTATATTGACACGATAGCATCATGCAGTTTCTGCAAATATGTCAGCTGAACATCGATGTTGTTAATCTCCCAATTCCACCACATCCCAAAGCTGCTCTATTGAATTGAGATCTGGTGACTGTGGAGGCCATTTGAGTAAAGTGAACTCATTGACATGTTCAAGAAACCAATATGAGATGATTTGAGCTTTGTAACATGGTGCATTATCCTGCTATGGTCAGCAATAATACTAAGGTGGCTGTGGTGTTTAAACGCTGCTCAGTTGGTACTAAGGGGACCCAAAGTGTGCCAAGAAAATATCCCCCACACCATTACACCACAACCATCAGCCTGAAACGTAGGGCTGTGCAAAAAATCGAATGCTATTTTCATGCACATCTCATCAGTAGAGACGCTCCTGTAATTAGAAGTATATCTCCAGCACGTGCGTTCAGATCATGGTTGCCAGGTTTTCACTACAAATCCTGCCCAGTTGCTTCTCGAAACTAGTCTAAAACTAGCCCAATCGCGTTTCCAGGAGGTTCCCCGATAAAAAAATTGCTTTCCGGGGTTAAAATGTAAGTTCCCTGTCAAGGGAACTTCGAACTGCGTCCTCTGAAGGGACACTATGGGGAACACCTCGTCGTGACCCGTGTCTGAAGCATACTTTGAAAAACGCCAATGTGTTGGCCGGCGACAGCCTCTGACGTCGCTACCGGCGCGACTATAAATACGCGCCCGTAGGACCCGTCACTTATCTTCTTCGTCTTCATTGACTGTTTTTGTTTGAAGCGTGCATCTGAGAAACGACCAGAATGGTAAGAGCGATCTATTATCGTTATCATGGCATCCACTAGCAAGGCGTTTAAACAGTGTGTGCATCCATGTCAGCGTTATTTGACACCTGATGACACACACAGTCTTTGCGTCTCTTGTTTGGGCGGCAGAGCAAGCGCGCAATGTCCTTGAGGGGGCAATCTGCGCGCACTGCGAGCGTTTTTCTGTGGAAAAGCTCCGCTCTCGTTTGTCATCTGGATCTCGCGGCTCAGGACCCGCCGTTGCCGAGGCACGGAGGAGAATGAGCTCGTGGGGATCACAGGTGGATCTCGCTGAGGAGTTTAGAGAGGGACTTTTCCTCTCACACTCTCCGGCGGCAAACGAGAGCGAACTTCGAGAGGAAGATGCGTTGTCATTAACCCTTTCTGACACTGAAGTTAGTGCTCTGCTGGGTTCTACCCAGAAAGAGCAGGAGATATTTGAGAGTGGTGAAGAAGCTGAGGCTGAGCCGCTCATTTCTCCTGCTCTGCGTATGGGGAGCTGTTAGAGGTTATGGATCACGCCGCGGCAAAATAAAAATAAATAATTAAATTAAATTAAAATTAAAATAAATAAACTTGCCATGGACGTGTGCCAGAAAGGTAACGTCACGAGGTAAGCCTCGAAGAGTGTTATTTTTCTGACCATAGCTGCCAGCCCAGGTGAGCCTCCCATTCTTGCCTGACTTACATGCAGAAGTCGAAAAGGAATGGAAGAGGCCGTTTTTCTCTCGCATCCATCGGTTTCAGCATACGAGTTATGCTGATATCGATGGCATGCACGAGGACGGCTATGAGAGGATGCCCCCTGTAGAAGAGATGCTGGCTTGCTATCTCTCAGGGGGGAACATCCTCTCTAAAATCTCCCTCTTTGCCATCTAAGCCCTTCCAGGATACATCCCGCTTAAATGGTAAATCATACGCAGCAGCAGAGCCCGAACAACAAAGGGGTCCTGGCCCATCTCGATCTGAGGATCGAAGACGGGCGCAGAAGGCTAGTGTCGCGGCTTCGCGCTCCTCCCCCGCCTGAGGGCAGGGGCAAAAGGAATAGCGTGTTTGAAAGGGTAAGACTGTTTGCACAGAAAACTATGCAATACATTTTGAGCAACATGACATGAGCAACTGATAATGTAGGAAACTGCCGATAAACATGCATAATCAATTGCATGAATGTACAAAAGCAATCGCAACTTGTTCAAAAGAATGAGAAACTGGTTTTATGATGTGTATAAATGGCTAGATGATGTGGAGGTTGTACAAGTAGTTTTGAGAATTTCATTTCTGTTTTGAAAAATGCACCAAAGTGACTGAGAAAAACTGTAATTCATACTCATAGTGGGCAACATTACTATTTTATTCAGGAACTGCATGAATCCATTTCAGCCACAGATTTGTTATATGGGGTTTTTATGACAATAATATTGGCTACGTCAGGTGAAACAAAGGATGCTGAGTGATTTTAGCACATATTTTTTAAAACATCTTGAATGGACCTGCGTGCTTCGAAAATAAAACCTTGAAAAGGGAGAATGGGGAATAGTAGGATGGAGTGCTAAAAAGGATGATGCTGACAGGAGAACAGAACCCTGTATGTGTATTTGTCTGTATGGTGAGTAATGATGGTGTTAAGGGACATGGCTCGGTGCAAGATCAAAAGGGCCTAACAACTGCACCTGTTCATACTAGAGCTATTCTGTCTCCATCTCTTGCTTTTTCTCTCTTTATGTCACACACGCACACACGCACACGCACACACACACACACACACACACACACATATAACACACTTTTTAGTTCTGAATACTTTTCCTCTGCTTCTTTGTCCCCGTGTCTTCCTGTCAAAATCAGCCTCTCTTCCACATGCCCGCCTATTGAAAACACTTTACTCTGGTGCTGTTACTTCTCCAGTGTGTTTTAGAGTATATAATTTATCTAAAGTCATTTCTGTCAGCCCTGTCCTTTTTCTTTAGGTATTTTCCAGTAATGTATGCTTTAAAAATTTAAAGCATACATCACTGGAATGTAAGTTACTTTCGAAACCTATAATATCCCCTCTAGTTTTAGTGTTATTGAACTTGACATCTCATTAAAAGTTAAGTTTTAAATCATGCTTAAAATCATAAGGTATTTTTCACAGACCCTTTCCTGAAATGGAAACTCCCCTCTGATTTATTTTATTAATTTTTCAATTACCCCTATAAAATACATTAAATGGAGTTTTTTTAATAACTGTTCAGTTGATTAAAAAGAAAAACAATCTCCATTCCATTTTTAATCAATTACATGGATCTAATTGATTTTACTTTCACATTGTAATATCAGTTACTGTATGCTATTATCTAGCAGTTGATATCAGATAGATAGAGATACAGACAGACAGATAGATAGAGAGAGAGAGAGAGAGAGAGAGAGAGAGAGAGAGACAGACAGACAGACAGACAGATAGATAGACAGATAGACAGATAGATAGATAGACCAACAACCAGTAACTAATCACAAGCAAGCATCCACTGCTAAGTAAGATTAATAACTTGGATGTTCATGTTTGTCAGTTTCAATCGAAGTATTAATTCATCTATATTAGGGAGTCCATTTTTTTCAGTCCATTTCAGACATAGAAGCACACCTCTCTTTTAGACTCATGATTGATTTAATAAATAATTTACATTTTCTCAGATAAGGACAGCTCAAAATCACAAATGTAAAGAGACACTGTATCTCATTCACATGGATGTCATAGCTGCACTCTCAGTGTGGCAGCAATTGCACCTATTGTTTTTGGATGCATTTTTCTACAATTTCTTCGTAATGTGAAACTCATGCTCAATTACATGAAAAGCTGAAACTGATTTGTAAATACAGGTAACACTGCTAATCACCAGCTTTCAACTTCATGCATTCTGATTGTAGCCACTAAAGAAACCTGAGATGATAGAGCAAGGACACTTTTTTCCTTTAATATTTATGACTCTTCACAAGGAAGAAAAAGTCTTACTTTACTTTTAAAAGGTGCACTTTCTCATTAAAAATTGAATCCCATTTTCAAAATGTTCAGCTCTGAAATGAATTGAGTAATTGGAAGTTGATTAAAACAGCTTTAGTTCATTCAGGTAAGTCCAGCAGCCTTATGATTTTCATCATATCAAGCCATTTAAAGCTTGTAGACATTTGTCTTTTTTTTTTATTGGTGCATTTAAGTAATTGATATGAATGCACGTAAATAGCTATCCAGTCCAGTTCTATTGTCTATAAAGGTCGTGAATCTACAACAAGCCTCAATTATTGCCTAAGAGAACTTCAGAAATAATTGCTGTAATTATCTTCAAATGTTATCAATTAGCATCTGTTGTTCTTTGCTGAAGAAGCGTTGTGCCATAAAAGGACAGATGTTGATGCTTGTGGGTCTGTACATCTGTGTTTGTGCGAGACTGACAAACAGAAAGAAAGAAAGAAAAAGACTATTTGAGGAAGTCTGAAAAGATCAAATCTCCTTTCAAGAAATTCAACTGACAAGTAAACAGAAGGAACAGATAATACAGAATCCCCTCTTTGACTGACATCTCCATTGGGTCAAAGTATAAGTTATGTGCTCCTGCCCTCTCTTGGCTGATACATGAACTACAGCCAGCCGTTTTTACTGTCCCTCTCTAAATGAGCGAGTCTTCTCTGATGGTATAATTGAACGTTTCTACAGCCATCTCATCATTTCTATGATTTGCATCCAGCAATAGCCAGAAAAAAAGATTAAAGAGCAGTAAAGGCTTTTTGTGTAATAACCAGTTATGATCGGAAGCGGAGTCCTGCCTCCTTCATCAAGGCTGTTGTTTGATCAAATTAGAGTGTTCATCATTATCATCATGAAAAACGTTATATATTACATTTTCAACATTACTTTTCTTCCTTCTCCTTCTAATTGAAATGAATGAGCATCGCATAAACCAATGAACACCCAGTACTGTAGAGTCAGAGACAAGTCACAATGAGAAGAGATAGTTTTTCCTTTCATATGCTGTTCTATAATAGTGAGTCACGTCAAGTGTGGCTCATTCGTGAGTTTAGGCTTTACTCAGCTTTATGAGAGCCAAATCATTTATGCACAGGCTAAAAGATTCCAAATGAAATGTTTCCTTATCACACTAATTTGCAGTTGGTATTTATTCATAAGGATAACTGAAGAATGGTCAATAAACCTAGGGAATATTAAAAAAACAAGCTGAAGTAATTATAAATTATTGAGTCAAGTAATATTAGCCTTACAATGATTTGTTCAGCAACGTTGTAAATAATCCTATAAGATTTATGTCCATGCTTATTTTTTCTGATGTTTAATGCAATCCGAGTCTATCAAAAATAGCAGTTTCCAACAGAATTGAAATGCTCGTGCTGGCAATCAAGGGACATGATTGTAACACATTGGGCCTTAATCATACAATCCACATTTTAACAATTTTAATAAAGAGCACTGATTTTTTTAGGCAGAGCATCTGATGTCACTAAACTTGCATACTTGGCAAATCCTTTGCATGCTGTATTAGCCTACATGGTACCTTGTCAACTTTAAGCAAAACCAGCCAACCAGATAAAATTTTATTAGGTATGAAAAAGGTTTTTGTGTGCAATAGGCTATATATGCATCACATGCTGAACTTGACAAGAACAAAGCATAGGCCTACTGCTTGAAACATTTATGGCTTCATAATGCACACAACTTTATTCATTAATTCAAGCCTATATACTATTTATACTCCACAATATACACTACACTACTGTACAGTACTGTTCCATTCATCCACTGTCATTGCTATCATGACATCAAAGGCATTTAAACCCCTAGTAGTTCCAGTCCTGTCCAGATGAGGGAGTGTTGCTCTTTAACTAATCCTTCACTCCAGCAAAGCTGTAGGACACACAGTGTGTGCTGTATTTATGAGAATGTTGTAACTAACAAGAAAAAAAGAATAAATGGGCGGAATAAAAAACTTCTTAGATGAATGTGAATATTATTTGTGAATAATTATTTGTGAAATTTACTAGCATTTTAATTTAATTTAATTTTTGTGGTTTTTTAACACAATGGAGCATAGAAATAAAGCCAGTGGGCATTATGTTGTTGTGTTCATTTATTTCTGTTTCTTTAGTTTTTTTGTTTGTTTTTGAATTGTTTTCTTGTTATCTGATAACAGAAATAACACGCCAGCAGAACATTAGAACAAATATAAAATATTAACCAGAATTGTTGGGAGGTGGCACAATTCACATGCCTTGTCCCAGTACACACACACAAAAACACACACACACACGTTAAGCTATCTAACAGGGGTGGTAAAAGTACTCAAAAGTTATACTCACGTAAAAGTAGATGTATCCAAATAAAAAATGACTCCAGTAAAAGTAGAACGTCCTCCATTCAAACATCACTTCAGTAAAAGTACAAAAGTATCCAATTTAAAAAACATACTTAAGTACCGGAAGTAATAAGTAAATATTCAAATTAACTGTAAATATCAATAATTAAGCAGATCAGTTGTTTTGGGTTCAGTGTTTTAATTGAACAAATGATGAGATTAGATACTTAAGAATTTGTTAGATTTACAATCAAAAAAGATCTTGAATGAAGCAGAATGAAGAACTTTATCGCAGTATAGGGATTGAACTTTCAATAGACATGTTCCATAACATCATATCTGCATAAAACAGAAGATGTGCAAGATACAAGGTAAGACTGTTTCAGAATCCATCAATGAAGTATCCTCAATGAGGAAGAACCACCTCTTCAAAGAGTTAGTTCTCCCAAAAATGAAAATTCTGTCATTCACATTTCAGGGGCTAAATATCACGTTATTGGTATTGTCGCTTCGACCTGCGGACATAAAAAAACAACAACCACAGACTTGGCAACACTGGTTGGCACATACTACACAGAGCCGTAATTCACTGACAATCTACACAAAAACTATGACATGAGCATGAAAATCGCATTCGATTTTTTGCACAGCACTACTGAAATTTACTACTTACTACTTTACTACTTTATTTTAAAACCATTTTTACAAATGAGGACGTCCCCAGAGAGAGGTTTTTGGAAATTTTGACAGGTTTAGCTCACTGTCTCTGTGTGTGTCTGTGTACCCTCTTAACCTTATTTTGGGACATATTTGTACACACACACACACGCACGCATGCAGGACTCAACAGTATGCTGCCTAAAGTACACAATGTATAGGTCACAAGCTGATAAGGCTGTTTATGAATGTTATTTACGTTCGTGATTTATTAGTATATTTCTAAACTCCATGATAAGACGTCAAATAACCTTGTATCATTTTACAAGGTTTTTGTATACATACTGTATTTTGTAAATTATCTCTCATCTTGTGTATTATCTCTTTACTTTTTCCGCCCCCTCCCTTCTTTTTAAAGCACTATAACCGCACCTTACTTTTTTATGAATGAGCTATCTTCAAAACATTGCCAGTGCAGGTCACACACCCCTATGTAGCTGTTATGTGATTGGTTGGCTCAATCACAAGGTCCTTTGCAGTCATTGGCTAACAATACTGAGCCCATACTAAATGTTGTTTTTCAAAACCTTTGTACTCTAGCAGGAAAATCTGAGCATATAGCAGATTATAAAACTAATACTTATATAGACTAATTATAATAAATTTATACTACATGTCCTGTATTGTAGCCAGAATATATATGTATATATATATATATATATATATATAATATATATATAATATAATATATATATTATCTTCAATTAATTGTTTTCCAATCGCTATGACGGGTTTTTTTTGAATACTTTTAACAATTTTCCTACACTGTTAGCACAGTTAGCACAACATCCATCTGTGTAGGCTTTACAAATTTACAAATGCTTTCACACTATTTGTCAGAACAGTTAACATCATGTTCTAAACCTAACTTATAGGCTAAAGTCAAAGTTAACAGCTTTTCATATTGTGAATTGATACACAAATATATCCCCTGTATTTTATTGTATTGTTTATTAATAGAAACAGCTGATTGAATTTA